>NC_083409.1:14944956-15294691 GCF_020745735.1 Hemiscyllium ocellatum
CCCTTCGCACAGCAAGATTACAAGCCAAGAAATTCAAATCAACTGTTTGGGGAGCCAGAGCCACTGGGAACCCTATATTGATGAATGTGACCAGCAGGACCTTGTTACTCAGAATAACAATTGCACAATAACAATTTGGGAAATAAATATTCCATAAATTAGACCTGGGTCGTCTTTACTCTTCAAATGAGATGGAATTGCCCCGTGTCCCTGGGGTCAGATTGAGAATGTTCAGTCTGGGGAGTCTGGGAGTCACGGCTGGGAGGACAGTCAATGATAAACTGGTTCCACTTTCTGCTGTCATATTCTGTAGCCCCTGGGCCATCTCAGTGACAACCATCCAGGGCTCAGGGTGGATTCCAGAGCAGCTCATTGTCCTGACTGTTGTGTTCCTCAGTCCACACGTGGCTCCAGCAATCTCACTCCATGGTCTCGTACCAGTGGGAACCATGGGGCTGAAATCTTATCCAAACAGACCCTCACACAGCGGGAGGCTGCTGGTGGCTCAGAAACCCCTTGGATTCAGTCCCAGATTCCACTGCGGCTCTTTCATCAAACACAGCATTAGCACACTGACACCACATTCAGAGGGCAATCCTGAGATGGGGCAATTTGTTCTTGATTCTAATGTGAGGAAATGGGGGCTGTTGAAATGTCTAGTCTGAAACGGTGGGGGTACTTTATAATGAAGAATAGAAACTGATGTCGGATAAAGTCAGGTGATTGATGAATGAGAACTATCTCAGTGATCTGTCTCCAGAATCACAGACTACCCACATCCTTCTGTCAGATCCTGTAGTCTGAGAAGAGTCCTTGACATCTAATATTTCTCCCAACTTTCCCAAAAAAGGTGAGATATTTTTCTGTGTCAGTGATTCCTGGAACAGGACATTTTAAAAAGGGCTGTGGGAAGGAAATCGTTGGCTCTCAATGACAAAGCCAATGGAAGGATGTGGAGCTGGCTCTGTGAAATGTAGGGCACAGAGGATGACACCAGAAACATTTCAATGTTGTCGCTCTCTCCTTTGCAATTGCTAAACTGGTAATAATTGTATTCCCCTCACAATGTGCTCTCTTGTATTCGATCCATTTGCCTTTCTTGCTTTGCTTCTTTTGACTTTGTTCTGTAAGGTTCCATCAAAACCCAATCTCCTCACACTCATCCAGGCCCCTGAAGAGATTCAAGACAAAGAAAAACTGCAAATGCTGGAGTCCAAGGTTGACAAGCAGGAGGCTGGGAGAACACAGCAAGCCAGCAGCATCAGAAGGTGGAGAAGTCAACATTTTGTCTGTAACACTTCTTCAGGACTGGTGGGTGTTGGGGGAGCTGCAGATAAAGGGAGTGGTGGGGGCAGAGTGGTGAGATGGGGATAGGTGAAGGTAAGTAGAGGTAATATCTGATTGGTTGATGGAGGGATGAATACAAATTAATCTCTCCATCGATTAATCAGTCATACTCTCTACCATTCTCAACCTATCCCTCCCTCAACACCCTGCTCCACCCCATCCCCTTTTAAGCCCTTTTCAAATTTTTCCTCATCTCACAGCCCATTCATTGGGTAAATTCATTGGGTAAAACTCCTGTGAACCACCTCCGATGCATTTATATTCTTCCTTCAATAAGGAGACCAAAACTGCCCTCAGTATTTGAGATGTGGTCATACCAATGTCCAGGAATAACTGAAACATCACAGTCTCACTCTCTGGTCCTTAAGCACGCCTACTCCGACTTTTACCAGGCTTTTTACTGTCCATCTCTAATTGCCCTGGACCTGGTGGTGATTAGCTGCCTTCTTGAATCCCTGCAGTCCGTGTGCTGTTGGGAGATCCACAATGTCCTTAGGAAGGGAATTCCAGAATTCTGACCCAGTGATGATGGAGAACAGCTTCATATTTCCAAGTCAAACTGGTGAATGACTTGGAGAGGAACTTGCTGGGGTGATGGTCCCGTGTATCTGCTGCCCTTGTCCAAATATAAGTGGTCATGGGTTTGGAAGCTGTTGTCTCAGGATCTTTGGTGAATCTCTGCAGTGCATCTTGTAAATAGTACACAGAGCTTTACTGAGCGTCGGTGTGTGGGGAATGCATGTGTATGAATGCGGTTCCAATCAACAGGCTAAACATGTTTTGAACAATATTTAATTAAAATAAGATAAAACAACATAAAATTAAATATAAATAAAAATTTGCTGGCTTTTAGATAAACCATCACTGAACCCAAAAAGTTAACTCCTCCTCTCCCCACAGAGGCTGCACCTTTGCCTTTCTCCAGCATCGCGCTTCTATTTGAGATTTGCAGTATTTTGTTTATGTATCTGTTTAATGCCATTGGTTATAAGAGAAGCATTGGTCAGCACACACTGGGGAGAGTTTCCCTGAGATGGTCACAAAGCCCTTATATTCACATCGACCTGAGAGGGCAGTGTTTAACCGATCATCCAGCAGATGGCGTCTTTGCCTTTGCCTGTCTGAGGATAGTGCTCCAGTGTCTGGAATGGAGCTTGAAACCTGCATGTTCAGGTGACGGTGTTATCACTGGGGCCATGTATTCTTCCTGTGAGGTTGTCACTGGCAAGACCAGCATTTGTTCTCCATCCCTAACTGCCCTGAAACTGAGTGGCTTGCTTGGCCTTATAAATGGTAGGTACCTGGAACACACTGCCAGAGGAGGGGGTGGAAGCAGACACAATAGAAGTATTCAACAAATACCTGCACTAATGCATGAATAGGAAGGGAATAGATGGATATGAATCCTGTAGCTGAAGACAGTTTCAGTGAGGTAGGGCAAAATGTGTAAGCACAGGCTGGGAGGGCCGAAGGCCTGTTCCTGTGCTGTATTGTTCCTTGTTTTTTGATCCCTGCTGTTGAATTGGATTCTCGGGAGCCAGCTCCGTATGAAGAGCTGTTCTCATTCTTTTGTTGGAGTTCATGGGCAGCTGCTGCTTCTTGCTACGTCACTGATCAAACCAACAATGTGGAAAGCCTCTTGATATTTTAAATAAACTGTCTGCAGGAAAATGTTTGGCCGAGGTTTTAATATTGTTTAATAAGATAATGACGTCAATACACCAGTGTTGTTTACAGCTGGAACATTTACCATCATAGCCGAGAATTAAACGGACCCTCACTCGTGATAATACAGTTTTTTTTAAATGTTTCTTCTCCTTACGTGTTATGAAGTGGTTTGCAAGTTTTGATGAGGACATACATCTTCAACACTGATTGATGGAGTGGGCAGCTGTTTGAATTCTCACTTGTGATAATACGGTTTTAAATGTGTCAGTGTTACTTTCCCCCTCTCTGGGTTGGGGGGGTGTCGCTGTCACTGTCACTATCCCTACCCCACCCTTCACTCTCGGGGTGATACCATTTTTAGCATCCTTTCTGTTTGAGAATGTCCCTATTCTTGTCCCCCCTCTCTCCCTCTCGGGACGGTGAGTGTTTCACATGCACCTGGTTTGTTAGTTCCATTTACTGTCTTGTGAACTGGTAAACATCTTTGAGGCTCATGCCCGAAACGTCGATTCTCCTGCTGTTTGGATGCTGCCTGACTTGCTGCGCTTTTCCAGCAACACATTTTCAGCTGTGAACTGGGTAATCCCTGTTTTACTCTGGTAACAGTGAGTTAAAGCCCGGCACAGTTCACCCTTTATCTCCATCATATCTCAGGACCTAAGGTTGGTCAGTACTGTCTGGCTCCAGAACAATCCCACCACTTCCCGCACTTCTCCTTCTTTTCTGAACACCTTGTATCCAGGATTCCCAGTCCCACCCGATCTCTGTTAAAGCCACAGCATCAGATTTGTACTTGGCAATCTGCATCTGTAACTCCCCAATACTGTATTATTGACCCATTTCAGTCTGTTTCCCATCAATCAGGGTCCTTAATCGGCAAAGGCTGCCTTTAAATAATCTCAGTGACTGTGAAGACCTGGTGAGGTTGGGAAAAATCCGAAGGATCAGTTGTCCCATATCGTATTACATACAGGGCCCGGGATACAACAACCGGTACCCGGACCCCAGGGGGCCCGTTGTGCTTGGATCTGGGACTGAGGAGCAAGAGCGGGCCTGTAATCTCTGATCTCTGTCCCTGATTTGTGGGTCCTCTCTGATGGAGATCATTGTCAAATCCATTGTCAAGATCGCCACCTCTTGGCCTGGAGAAGCAAGGACATGCAGTGCTCGTGGGAATAACCTAAATGTGATCAGAGGACAAGGTCAAAAATCATACGACACCAGGTTATAATCCAATAGGTTTATTATAAGACACAAGCCTCGCCCCTTATTCAGGTGCTCAGAGGAGCAAATAAGGTGAATTTAATCAACAGAGAAAACAAACTCTGCTGTTCATTTCCTTCTCGGTTGACTCCATTCTCCTAAATGAGCTGAAAATGTGTTGCTGGTTAAAGCACAGCAGGTTAGGCAGCATCTCAGGAATAGGGAATTCGACGTTTCGAGCATAAGCCCTTCATCAGGAAACGTCGAATTCCCTATTCCTGAGATGCTGCCTAACCTGCTGTGCTTTAACCAGCAACACATTTTCAGCTGTGATCTCCAGCATCTGCAACCTCATTTTTTCCTCCATTCTCCTAAATGATATGAACAAGAGAAAAGGCAAGAATAAAGAGTATAAGGACACCACCAGTGACCTCCTGAAATTCATAAGAACTCTCATCCAGCACTTTGATGAAAAGTAAGAGTATGTGAACAATGCTTGGTGACATTGTCCTGCTTTTTCAATTTTTAGCATCGATTCAATGCATGAAGAGTCTTTCTTCCTCCTTCCCACCTTGAAACTCTGAGATGATCAAACCCAGCCACAGTTCATGTGACGGGTTGAGGGGATTGTCTAATGATCAAAAGAGGGGATTGAGAAGTATGGGAGGAGATTTCACTAAAACATTTTAAATTCTCCAGGGCCCTGACAGGGTAGATTTTGGAAGGATGTGCCCCTACCTGGGGATTCTAAAGCAGAGTCACAGTCTGAGATAAGAGGTTAGACATTTCGATCAGAGATGAGGAATGGGTGGCACAGTGGCTGACACCACTGCCTTACAGCGCCAGGGACCTCGGTTTGATTTCACCCTCAGGTGACTGTCTGTGTGGAGTTTGTATGTTCTCCCTGTATCTGCATGGATTTCCTCTGGGTGGCCCAGTTTTCTCTCTTCGTCCAAAGATGTGCAGTTTAGGTGGATTGATTCTCATTAATAATACAGTATGTAGTTAAGGCCTCACCACAGAATCCTTGTGGAACACCGCTTGTCACTTTCTTTCTCTGTTGTCTGTCACTAAACCAGCCTCTGAACCAAGACAAACATTCATCTTAAATCCCATGGGTTTCAACTTTGGACAGCAGACTGATTTGTGGGAAATTATCGAGTACTTCTGAAAGTTGATAAAACTATATGCCCTATCGACTATTTTATTAATGCTTTTGGTTCATTAGTTAGAACCTACCCATCACAAATCTATGTGGGCTATTCCAATTCTCTATATGTTCATTCCCTTGGCTGTTAATTGTAGGTTCCAATGAAACCCTCAAAAGAGATGTTAGATTGACCAGAATGTAATTTCCACAGTTCCCGTTCCCATCTTTCTTGAACCTGTGGAGTTACAGCAGGATATTTTCCAAACTAAAGGAATGGTTGCTGTTTTGGAATCTTATGGAAAAATCTTCTGAAAATTCTTGCCCCCTTTCCCCCTTTCTTTAAACCCCTGAGGCCCTGCAGATCTGTCAGCCTTTAGAGCTACTCGTTTTCCAATGCTGTTTTCTGGCATGTATCAAGTTTTGTGAATGCCAGTCTTCAATTGGATTACATGGTGGTTTAATGGTTAGCATTACTGCCTCACAGTATTGGGGACCCAGGTGCGATTCCTACGTCAGGTGACTGTGTGGAGTTTGCACATTCTCCTTCTGTCTGTGTGGAGTTCCTCTGGGTGCTCCAGTTTCCTTCCACAATCCAAAGATGTGCAGGTTAGGTGAATTGATTGCGCTAAATCGCCCATCGTGTTAGGTGCATTAGTCAGGGGTAAATATAAGATTGGATAATGGGTCTGGGTGGGTTGCTCATTGGAGGATCAGTGTGGACTTGTTGGACCAAATGGCCTGTTTCCATACTGTTGGGAGTCTAATCTAATTCACTATTAATAACCCTGGAATGAAAGCTGCATTATCCCGTTCCTTGATTGTGAAGACTGACACAACTAATCATTGTACACATCGGCCATTCCCTTAGTCTCATTCGTGGAATTCCCAGTTTGTTTTTAAAGGGCTCACATTGCACTGGAGCCCCCTTAATTTTCTAACTTTCGTGTAAAATATTTGTGTTATTCTCGTGACCCCTTACAGGTCTCTTTCTCCATCACTTTTGCTTCGTTTTTGTCTTCCTTTGCAGTTCTTCATATCTTCCTTCAGTTGCCTGAATTCTCACTGATATTCCCACATTTGAGTGTTCTCACCTTTAGTTTTCTGTTTTCTCTCACTTATTTTATCAGCGATGGTGCTAACAAGTGGGGACCTGTTCCATCCTGAGCTGAATACACATCTTTAACCATCTCCCCATCTCATTGGGAGTCCGATCTGACAATTTTGGCTGACACCAATCTCTGTTGCATTCTGTTTTCTGGGAGGTGGGTGCCACTGGCATCGATCAGCATTTGTTACCCAAGACTAATTGCCCTTGAACTGCTGGCCTTGCTGTGGCCTCTCAGAAGGCACCTAAGAGTTAACCAGATTGCTGTGGGGCTGGAGTCACATGAAGTCCAGACTGGGTAAGGCTGAGGCTGGACAGCAATCAGGGATCATTATCGTGGTCACCATTAATGAGGCTTGCTTTGTGATTTGAATTCAAATTCCAGCATTTGTCACTGGGGGAGATAGTACAGTTCGATAGATTGTGGCAGGGCCTCTGTTTTGTATCTCACCTGAAAGACAACAGCTCCCTCAGTTTTGCAGTGTCAGCCTTGACTGTGTGCTCAACATAGGAATTAGGAGCGGGAGGAGGCAATTCAGCCCTTCGAGCCCGGTCCGCCATTTAACATGACTGTGGCTGATCTTATCCTGGTCTCAACTCCACTCTCCTGCTGCTCCCCATCGTTCTTTATCTCACTTTTCATCAGAAACACATCTTTCTTGAACCTGTTGATTGATTCTGCATCCACTGCACGCTGGGGCATTGAGTTTCACAGATTCACAACCCTCTGGGAGAAATAGTTTCTCCTCATCTCAGTTTTGGACCTACCGCCTCTCACTCGATATCGGTGACCTCTTGTTCCAGACTATCCACAAGGGGAGCATCTATTCAACATCCAACTTATCAATCCCCTTTCACATTTTCTATCCCTCAATTAGATCCCTCCTCATTCTTTTGAACTCCAGCGAGTCCAAATCCAAGCTCTTTAACTGCTCCTCGTAGGACAGCCCTTTCATCCCTGGGATCAGTCTGGGGAACATGCTCTGAACAGCCTCCAGTGCTGAAGGACTCTATGATCAAAATAGACTCCCCAAGCTTCTGAGACAGAGGTGACAGTGCTCCCACTGACCAGGTTCCAGTTTGTACAGGGTTCCACTCTCAGCTGGATGGTTGGGAGTTGGAGCTGAGTTTAAGCTGCATATTGGAGAGGGGTAAGCAATCTTTCTGATCAAAGCCTCCAGAAATGTGAAGGTGACATTTATGAGCAATTCAGAGCAATGATCTATCAGTTATTTTGCCTCCTGGGGCCTGCTGAGTACTAAACCTCAGCATTTAGGGATTGCTGAGAAATATCTTCATTGACTTGGACAATAATTGTACTTTTCAGGTTCCACAGTTTAATGAAGAGTCCAGAAGATTATAGCTTTGGGTATTTCCTGATCTCATTGTTGCTGTCTACAAGGCTGTGAAGGACACAGAGTGGAAGAAGTACTTTCCAAAAAAAATAGAGGCTGCTCCTGTCTTCAAAGGGTTGCCATCTCTTGAGTGGAAATGAGACAGAACCACATGCTTCAGGGCTAGAATGGAAAGAAGGAACTTACATTTGTATCACAGAATCCCGATAGTGTTGAAGTAGGCCATTCAGCCCATTGAGTCCACACTGTCCTTTGAAGGTCATTCTACCTAGACCCCTATCCTTTCTCTGTATGATTCAATGGCTACTCCACCGAGCCTGCACATCACTGTACACTCTGGGCAATTTAGCACGGCTAATTTACCAGCCTGCAGATCTTTGGACTGTGGGAGGAAACCACACAGACAGAGGGAGAATATGCAGACTCCACACAGACCTGCCTGAGGTGGGTCCCTGCCGCTGTGAGGCAGTTGTGTTAATTACTGAGGCACTGTGTTGCCCATTATTGCTTGCTGTAATGTTTGTTTCATGACTTTATTGTTTTAAATAAACCAACTCAGAGAGTAATGGATTGATTATAGGACCAGTATGTCATGGTGGGGCCGGAGAAAACACTGTGCAGATGTGGCCGATTACACAAGCAGCTTAATCTGCAGGTAAAAATACGAACGACAATCTCCGATTGTGTGAAGGTGTATGAGGCAACATATGGGCAAAGAAAAAAAGTAGGCCACTTGGCCCTTTGAACGCTACTCCCCCATTCAGTAAGATTGTGGTTGATCTGATTTTAACCTCCAATAATGTTCCATCCCTTCAGTCATCAAGAATCTATTTCCCTCGGCCTTAAAAATATCTAAAGATTCTGCATCCACTGCCTTTTAAGGAAGGGAATTTCAAAGACTGACAACTCTGAGAGTAAAATCATGTTTCTGAATCTCTGTTTTGAATGGACTCTCCTTAATTTTAAACTGTGATCCCTAGTTCTGGATTCTCCCGCAAGAGGAAACATCCTTTCCACATCCACCCGGTCAAGGCCCCTCAGGATCTTTCATGTTTCAATGAAGCCTTGCGTTCAGTTTCCCCTCACAACACACCAGAATGTTCTATGAGCTTTCCTGATGACTTGCTGTACCTACGCACTAACCTTCTGTGATTAATGCACAGAGATCCAGATATGGTTCCGGGGACCCAGGTTCAAATCCCACCACGGCAGATGGGGGAGTTTAAATTCAAGAACAAAAAAAAATCTGCAATTAAAAGTCCAATGATGACCATGAATCCATGTCGATTGTCAGGAAAACCCATCTGGTTTACTAACGTCCTTTAGGGAAGTAACTGCCATCCTTCCCTTCTCTGGCCTACATGGGAATCCAATCCCACAGCAGTGTGGATGACTGTTAACTGTCCTCTGGGACAATTAGGGGTGGGTAATACATGATGTCCTAGTCAGTAATGTCCTCATCCTGTGAATGAATTAAAAAGATAAATCTGACTATAAATAATCAACATGATAATTAATTGTAATTAATCATTTGTAATTAATGAGCAGCCTTTGTTCCTGGCCCTCATTATCTCCTGATTTATTCTCTTTCCCACCATAAAGCTACTGTTAGGAAGCATGGAGACTATTCCCACCAGCTCTTGGATCTCTTCCCTATTTGTGCTGCTTTCCAGAACACAAGCATCTTCCTGCTCCAGCCTCCATTCCTCACCCTCACACTGTTCTCCATCTCTCCACTCCTGACCTCTCTCACTGTTCTGCAGCCTCCGCTCCTCACCCAGATCTGTTTAAGACCAGGGGTCATAAGATTAAGATGAAAGTATGTTTTGATCCAGTGTGTGGTAGCTATGTGGAACATGCTGCCTGAGAGGGTGGTGCAGGCTGAAAATCTCACAACCTTCAAAATACATTTGGATGAGCACTTTTAATTCCAGGAGACAGTAGGCTCCAGAAAACTGCGGGTAAATGGGATTAGTGTAGTTTAGTGGGTGGTGGTTGGCATAGACTTGGTGGGCCAAAGGGCCTATTTCTGTGCTGTGTGACTCTCGAACCTGTCTCCCTGGCTCTGTGAGGCAGCAGTGCTGTGTCGCCCATATTGAGGGAGACACACAACAAAATCAGCACAAGGGGCGATAAGATTCAGCGTTTCCTGTTTTTGAAAGCCCCACCGCCACATCACCCAGTTAGCAAATTAAAACAAAGGATGGGTTATAAGCACAGCTCCCTGCCGGGGTGGTGAAGGGGAGGCGTGGTCACTGGTCAGATAACAAAGACATCGGAAGAGAGGGAATAGACCCAATTAAAATGGAAGGGAGTGGTGGGGGAATCTGTGAATGGATACTTACCCATCTGACAGTGTGCCCTCCACCTGGCAATCTATTTTAGCAATGTAGAAACATAGAGGATAGGAGCAGAGTAGGCCATCGGCCCCTCCAGCCTGCTCTGCCTCTCAATATGATTGTGGCTGATCATGGAGCACATTACTGTAATCCCTCCCTACCCCATATGCCTTGGTTCCTTCGCCACAAGAGCTGTCTCTACCTCCTTCTTGAAAACATAATGTTTTGGCCTCAACCACTTTCTGTGACAGAGAATTCCACAGACTCACCACTCTCTGGGTGAATACATTTTTGCTCATCTCTGTCCTATAGAGTTTACCTCTTAACCTTAAACTATGAGCCTGGTTCTGGACTTCCCCACCATTGGGAACATCCTTACTCCATTTGACTTGTCTCATCCTGTTCCAATTTTACAGCTTTCTCCAAGGTTCCCTTCCTTAACTGTTTTAAACTCCAGTGAACACAATCCTCACCAACTCAACCTCTCCTTATACGTCAGTCCTGCCATCACAGAAATCAAATAGCATTCAGTCATTAATATTACTCAGCCCATTGTGGAATGTTGTGGAAATTAAATTGACTCGACTCAACTATTAGCAAGAGCAACCAAAAAGAGCTTCATTTTTTTTAACCTCTGAATTGCAGGGGAACCACATGCACTTGACAAAAATGCCTTGTGTAAGGGCCCTGAGCATATTTCAGATATTCGCCTTATCCTGTTTCTTATCACACTGTCAAGGACAAAGACTGTGAAGATTTGAGTTGTTATTCTTTTCATTCCCTTGTTGTGGACAGACTGTTCTTATATTTTTCTCTTGTTGAATATTTACAAAGTTCCTCAGAGAAAAGCTGCATACTCCTCGACTGCATACTTCAGCAAAGTGTCAGAAAGTTTTAATTTTAGTCAAGCACTGTCTTTTAGATTTCAGAGTAAATGCTAATTTTGTTAATTTTCTATTACATGGAACACAGACTTTGTAGGTCAGAGTTAGAAGACAATCATTGCCGGTTCTAAAATTCAGGCTTCGGGTGCAGTAATCTCAATGGAATCATTGGATACTATCTTACAACAGCAGAAAGATGAGAGGTGTAGATGGAGGGTGCAGACAGCAGTGTAGACAGTGGGTGTAGATGGTGGGTGCAAACAGAGGGACTAGACAGTGGCTGTGGATGCTGGGTACAGACAGTGGGAGCAGATGGTGTTGTAGACAGAAGGTCCAGACGGTAGTTGCAGATGGTGGTGTAGACAGTAGCGTAGACAAGAGCAAGATCTTGCGTGGTGACCACATGGGTGGCTGTGTGGAATCACACAGAGAGCAGCCAGTGAGCCTGACACAGTCAGGGACACCCCCTGGTACTGAAGGTCATGTTGTTGCTGGCAAAGATCGCATTTCAACTGAAACTGCACTTCCTCCCTACACACTCCCCTCTTGTCCCCACATGCCTCACTACAACCCCTGGATTGCCAGGCAGCACCCTACGCCCTTAGTCAGTCTCCGTTGACCTTGTCTGCATTAGCCTTGACGCTCCTCCCAAGCACTTACTTGGGCCTTCACTGAAGCTTGAGCCATTTCCTCTGACCCTTGATCATTGATTTGCCATCTTGGAACTGTCTAGCCTAGTCACCATTAACCTGCACTGCCCTCTCAGCATGGAGCGTAGATTAATACAGCACAGAAAAGGCCCTTTGGCCCATTGAGTCTGCACTGGCATAACTACCGCTGAAGGGACTCTAATCCCAATTTCCTGCACTTATCCCAAATCCTTGCATGTTATGATATTTAAATGTTGTAAGGTTTCCAGCCTCCACTACCTTCCCTGACAGAGGGTTGTGTGTTTATAATTCATATCACGTCAGGCTCACGGAGTTTAACAAAAGCTCCTGTTCTTTAATGTGCAGTATGGTGGCTCAGTGGTTTGCACTGCTGCCTCACAGCACCAAGGACCTGGGTTCGATTCCAGCCCGAGGTAACTGTCTTTGTGGAGTTTGCACGCTCCCCCTGTGTCTGTGTGGGTTTTCTCTGCATGCTCCAGTTCCCTCCCACAATCCAAAGATGTGCAGGTTAGGTGAATTGGCCATTCTAAAATTGCCACAGTGATCAAGAATCTGTCAGTCAGGGGAGATGTTGAGTAAAAGGGTAGGGGAATGTGTCTCAGGGAGTCTGTCTTCAGAGGGTTGGTGTTGGCTTGTTGGGCCAAATGGCCTGTGTCCACACTGTGACAGTCTGTGGAGTCTGTGACAGGCCATTCCAGATTCCCATCACCCAGAATGCACATCTTATTTCCCAAATCTCATTTGTGACGTTCGTAATGAAACCATTCATTTCGTCTTGTCTCGTTTAGCTCTTGTGCTCCTTGTTTGATAAATGCTTTTTTTTTCAATAAAATATGAGCCCCTTGATGGGCTTTTAACCTCGTCCAATCAGGGAGCCCTGGCTGACAGATAAAAAGGGAGTGTCAGAAGGACTGATACTCTGGGACCTGACTCTGAATAACAAACTGCCAGCCAACCAACCACCTCCTTTGGTCACACCTCAATCTCCCCATGCTTACTCTTGACGCCCCTTTGATCCAGCCTGTTGCTGCCTTTGGGAGAGGTTGGCCTTCCTTCCATACCTAATGAAGAGCTTATGCCCAAAGTTAATCCACTGCAATCCCTCTTGGGTCTGCAAGAATTCAACCTCAGTCACTGCTCTCCTCCCTGTAAGGTAATATTGCTGCATCTAGTTTAGAGCTAATTGACCATTGAAATACGACTATGGCTAGTCAGCATTGGCTGAGCAGACAGCCACTACTGCAATGATCCCAGCTCCAGAAAATCCCCTTGTAATTGGGGAGCACATTGGAGCACATTGTGCACTGCCTCTGAAATCCCTCTCTTCCTGAGAATACACTCTCAGTATTCACCTTTCTCAGCTGCCATCTCAATTTCACTGTAAATTCTGTGAACTATGATCCTGCCCCACTAGCTGCCTGATGAAGGAGCAGTGCTCCGAAAGCTTGTACTTCCAAAGAAACCTGTTGGACTATAACCTGGTGTTGTGTGATTTTTAACCTTGGCCACCTCAATGAGCTGCCATCTCAGACTGAGTTGTTTTTCTCCTGAGATTTGACGACATTAAAGCCTAATCTTCAATCCCCATCACAAAACCCATTCTCTCCCCATCACTCGGAGACAAATACCTCAGAGACACCGACAGGCAGCACAGAGTAACACACTCACACTCATTGAGGTACAAAGTTAAAAATCACACAACACCAGGTTATAGTCCCTCAGGTTTAATTGGAAGCACACTAGCTTTCGGAGCGCCACTCCATCATCAGGTGGTTGTGGAGGACACTCCCTTGATGAAGGAGCGGCGCTCCGAAAGCTAGTGTGCTTCCAATTAATCCTGTTGGACTATAACCTGGTGTTGTGTGATTTTTAACTTTGTACACCCCAGTCCAACACCAGCATCTCCACATCATTGCACTGCCTACAGCCAGTGCAGAATAACACACACACACAGACACCTACAGGCAACACTGAGTAACACACACACTCAGAGAGTCAGGCAGCACTGAGTAACATGCTCCATGATGCTTGTAGGTGTCTCTGTGAATAACACACCCACCCTCAGATTGGCACCTCCAGACAGCATTATGTAGTACACTCGCACTCAGAGGGACACGCAGCCTGCAGTGTCAGTGATTGGCCTAAGATCACTTCAGGTACAACACAGCATGCAGCAAAGAGTGCAATCCCAGCATCTGAGCCTGGACCACAGAGTGAAGAAGAATTGCCTAAGATTGTAATTATTGAGTCCTCACAACTTTCTGTTTCTTGGTTAAAAACAAGTACTGCAGATGCTGGAAACCAGAGGCTAGATCAGAGTGGTCATGGAAAAGCACAGCAGGTCAGGCAGCATCCAAGGAGCAGGAAAATCAATGTTTTGGGCAAAAGCCCTTCATCAGGAATAGAGGCAGGGTGCCTGCAAAGTGGAGAGATAAATGCGAGGGGGTTGGGGAGAAAGCAGCATAGAGTACAATAGGTGGATGGGGGTGGGGATGGAGGTGATAGATCAGAGAGGAGGCTGTAGTGGGTAGGTGGAAAGGAAGATAAGCAGGTAGGACAGGTCATGAGGATGGTGCTGAGCTGGAAGTTTGGAGCTGGGGTGAGATGGGGGAAGGGGAAATGAGGAAACTGGTGAAATCCACATTGATGCCATGGGATTGAAGTGTTCCGAGGTGGAAGATGAGGTGTTCTTCCTCCAGTTGTCGGGTGGTGAGGGAGCAGCGGTGGAGGAGGCCCAGGACCTGCCTGTCCTTGGCAGAGTGGGAGGGGGAGTTGAAATGTTGGGCCACAGGGGGGAGTTGATTGGTGTGGTTGTCCCGGAGATGTTCCCTAAAGCGCTCTGCAAGGAGGCGTCCAGTCTCCCCAATGTAGAGGAGACCACAGCAGGAGCAACAGATAAAATAAATGACATTGGTGAGTGTGCTGGTAAAAATTTGATGGATGTGGAAGGCTCTTTTGGGCCCTAGATGGAGGGAGGGAGGAGTGCGGGCGCAGGTTTTGCAATTCCTGTGGTGGCAGGGGAGGGTGCCAGGAAAGGAGGGTGGGTTGTTGGGGGGTGTGGACTTGACCAAGTAGTCATGGAGGAAACGGTCTTTGCGGAAAGCAGGAATGGGTGGGGAGGGAAATACATCCCTGGTGGTGGGGTCCATTTGGAGGTGGCGGAAATGTCATCGGATGATGTGGTTTATGCGAAGGTTGGTAGGGTGGAAGGGGAGCGCCAGGGGGGTTCTGTCCTTTTTATAGTTGGAGGGGTGGGGTTTGAGGGTGGAGGGGTCGATGTGGACGAGATGCGTTGGAGGACATCTTTGACCACATGGGAAGGGAAATTGCGGTCTCTAAAGAAGGATGCCATCTGGTGTGTTCTGTGGTGGGAGGAAATATGGCGGAGGCAGAGGAATTGGGAATGCGGGATGGCATTTTTGCAAGAGGTGGGTTGGGAAGAGGTGGAATCCTCGGTGTCGGTGGGTTTTGTAAAAAATGTCAGTTTCATTAATAGAGATGGAGAGTTCCAGGAAGGGGAGGGAGGTGTCAGAGATGGTCCAGGTTGTCATTAATGGAGATCTGTTTGGAATCTGGTAACATCCAATGATTCCAGATCAAAGGGATAATTTGAAAGTGATTGATGATTGGCTGTCAGTATCCTCTACAACGGATGTGTCATTGATTGACAGGCCAATTAGCCAATTGTGACAATGCCATGCTGAAATACAGCCAATCAACTGAATGGAGTGGTCAGTCTCCAAAGCAGACAGACACAGGGACTGAATCTTCTTCATCTTTATTCCCTTTTCCAGATTGACATTGACAGAAAACAGTCAGCAATTAACAGCCCAGACAGAGGAAGCTGCTCAAATTCACAGCCACATTGGAGCTTGAGGAAAACACTTGTGGAGGTTTGCTCAATAACATGAGAATCCTGTCCCTTCAAACAGTCACAAAACCTTAAATTGGAACTGGCAGCTGAGCAGGAAGGAGATCTGGTTTACTGAAGCAGAGACTTCTGAGGTTCACATTGTTTTGTACAACTGACAGTCTTCAGCAACTTCAAGAGATTTTACTTGGCATCACAAGTCAACCCTGTCCCCATTAAACACTCCCAGAACAAGGACAGCATGGGGTTTGACACAGCGTAAAGCCCTATCTACACTGTCCCAATGAACTGCCATAACCCCTGAAATTCAGAAGTGTCTCTGAGCCAGTCCTGAGCAGGATGAGAGTTGAAATTCAGTGCTGACAATGACCTTTGTCCTGCCAGCTCAGCCCTGTTCTATTTAAAGTTGTGTCTCCTCTGTGGACTGTCTCCAACACTCTACACACATTCTGATCTCCTGATGCTCTTGCTGAGGGGAGAGGGGAGGGTCACGTGAGTGAGGGCACAGGAGAAGCGAGCATTGGACTCCCAGTCAGACCCAGGGAGGGTCAGCAGGCTGCTGACACTGTAGGTGCTGTCCAAAGCTCGCAGGTAGTTGCTGGTCTGAACCCCGTCCGAAATGACTGCACCGTCCTTCTTCCCCAGGGTGGCAGTGCCCTTGGCATTGACCTGCTCCGGGGAGGGGGGGCAGCAGGGTCAGCTTGGGCTGAGAGTTCTCACGGCCTGAAAGACAAGAGAAACAATTTTAATCCCTGCCATTTGAAGGGATTTCAACTCTCAGAATATTCATTGATAAAATGTTTGAACATTTGTAGCCAATACCTAACAATCCCCATAAAAAAACAAGCATTGTTTAAATTGCTTCTTGGGATGTGAGTGTCACTGATAGGATCAGCATTTATTGCCCATCCCTCATCACCCAGAGGGCAGTTTAGAGTCAACCACATTGCTGTGGGTCTGGAGTCACATGGTGAGGATGGCAGTTTCCTTCCCTAAAGGGCATCAGGGAATCAAATGGCTTTTTCCTGACAATCAATAATTGTTTCATGGTCATCATTAGACACTTAATTGCAGATTTTTAAAATTGAATTCACATTCCACCATCTGCTGCGGCAGGATTCTAACCCTGGCCCCCAGAACATTAATCTGGATCTCTGGATGAACAGCTCAGCGATAGTACCATTAAATCATCACCTCCTTTATCTTATTTTTAGTTGAGTGTGAAAGCAAGAAGTTTGTTTCTGAACAGGGTGTTTAGGAAAAGCACCTCTGAAAGACTCCCAGTTCATCCCAAAAAAGATTAGTTCCTTGAAAGTGGAGTTGCAGGTAGGTAGGGGAGCGACAAAGTCACTTGGCATGCTTCCCTTTATTGGGCAGTGCATTGAGTATTGGAGTTAGGAGCTGATGCACCTGTACAGGACATTAGTTTGGCCCCTTTTGGAATACTGTGTGGAATTCTGGCCTCCCTGCTGTAGGAAAAATGTTGGGAACCTTAAACTGGTTCAGAAAAGATTTCCAAAGATGTTGCCAAGTTGGAGGGTTTGAGCAATCGGGAGAGGCTGAATAGGCTGAGGCTATTTTCCCTGGATCGCTGGAGGCTGAGGGATGACCATATCGAGGTTTCTAACATAATGAGGGGCATTGATCAAGTGAATAGAGAAGATATTTTGGTCAGAGTGAAGGAGTCCAGAACTAGAGAGCATAGGTGGAAAGTATCAGGAGAATGATTTAAACGGGAACTAAGGCATGATGTTTTCCTGCAAGAGTGGTACATTTTTGGAATGAGCTGCCAGAGGAAGTGGTGGAGGCTGGTATGATAACATTTAAAAGGCATTTGGGTGAGTATATGAATAGGAAGGGTTTAGAAGGATATGGACCAAATACTGACAAATGGGACTAGATTAATTTAGGTTATCTGGTCGATATGGACAAGTTACACAGAAGGATCTATTTCTGTGCTGTACATCTCTATGACACTATGACTCTATGTCTCTGTGGTTGACATGGATGAGTCAGATCGAAGAGTCTGTTTCCATGCTGTACATCTCTATGACTCTAATTGTGTTTCAATCAAGCCCTCAGCACCTCAGACTCTCCCAAAGACAGTTACACTTTGCTTGAAAACCAGTCACTGTTGCAATTTCAGGAAAGGGACAGCCAATTTCTACACAGCAAGATCCCACTGGAAGCAATAAGATCAAAGAGCATTCTTCATGATTTTGGTTCAAGGATAAATATTGTCCTGAACTCAACCCAAAGAGAAAGGAATTTGGTTCAGTTGGATGGAAAATGTGAAAATGGAAGGTAAAGGAGAAGGTAGGATTGCTGGTTAGTGATGGGATTGATTGTTACCAAAAAATAAAAGGAAGGGAGGGAATTTTTGAATATCAAAGATGCCATAAAAGTGCAGGGAAAGTCAAGAATAGATCAACCTTAAAGATTTTGTGTCTAAATGCACGAAGCATTCCGAGTCAGGGAGACAAAGTGATGCCCCAAATCGAGGTAAATTGAGTTTCCAAGTAACTTAAACTAGTTAAAGTGGAGGAGGGCTCAGGAGAGGTTAGCAAAGATTCTGGAAGATGTAATAGGACTGAGAGCATGGAAGGGATCAGGAATCAAATGTCAAGCACATCAGATAAGAGGAACAATGATGAGAAGGAGGGCAGTCAATGCAGGACTGAGGGTGTTGTAATTAAATGGCAGGTACATGTTGTGGGTATCACAGGGACATGGCTGTAAGGGGATCCGGGCTGGGAACTAAATATCCAAGGATACATGATCTATCAAAAAGACAGGCAGAAGAGCAGAGGTACAGGAGTTGCCTTGTTAGTAAGAAATGACTTTAAATCAATAGCAAGAAAGATACAGTCAGAAGGTGTACAATCTGTGTGGGGAGTGTTGAGGAACCCAAGAAATAAAGAATCTGATGCAAGTTCAGGTCTCCAAGCAGTAAACAGGGTGTGGGGAAGGAAATCAATCAGGAGACAGAAAATCCATTAAAAAAAATGGAGAGGTGGATTGGGTAGCACGTCTCTCATGGAATGTCTATGAGATGGTTTTTGAAACAGCTTGCGGTTTGGAACAGGCAGTTCTGGATTCAGTGATGTGTAATGAGGCAAACTTGATTAGTGAGCTGAAGGTGAAAGTATCCTTCTGGATAAGTGACCATAATACGATAGAATTCCCCCTGTAGTTTGAGAGGGAGAAGCTGTAATCAGATGGTACAGTATTTCAGTTGAGTAAAGGGAACGACAAAGGCGTGAGGAAGGAGCTGGCCAGAGTTGATTGGAAGGGGAGCCGAGCAGGTAAGATGATGTGGCAGCAAACAGCAGAGTTTCTGGGGGTAATTCAGGAAGCAGAGTAGGAATTCATCCCAAAAAAGAAGAAACACACTAAGGGGAGGACAATGTAACCATGGCTGATGAGGGAGGTCAAGGACAGCATAAAAGCAAAAGAAAAAGCACACAATGTGGTGGAAAATAGTGGGAGGCCAGAGGGTTAGGAAGTCTTTAAAAACCTGTAGAGGATAACTGAAAAAACACATTCAGGGTACCGAAGGTGAAATGTGGGGGAAAGCGAGCCAGTAATATAAAAGAAGATTGCAAGAGTTTCATCAGATATATAAAAAGGAAGATGGAGGCAGAAATAGACATTGGAAAAAGAATAATAGGAAATGAAGAAAAAGCAGAGGAATTGAATCCATACATTACATCAGTCTGCACAATGGAAAACACCAGCAGTGTCCCAGTCCTTCAAGACTGTCAGGGGACAGAGGTGAGAGCAGTGGCCATTATTAAGGAGGAGGTACTGGGGAAGCTGAAATGTCTGAGTGTGGATAACTCACCCAGACTAGATGAATTACACCAGTGTGTTCTGAAGGAGATCACTGAGGAGATTGTGGAGACATTTTTGATGATCTTTCAGGAATCAATGGAGTCAGGGTGTGGAGGTATTTTCTAAATGAGGAAAGCCTTTGGAAATCTAAAGCACAAACCTCATTCAGGATTTTCTTAAGGTGAACAGGCAGGTGTGGTTTGTGCTTGGGAAGGTAAATGAAATATTAGCATTCATTTCAATAGGGCCAGAATACAAGGGCAGAGATGTACTGCTAAGGCTGTGTAAGGCTCTGGTCAGACTGAATTTGGAATATTGTGAGCAGATTTAGGACCCATATTGTAAGAAACAATGTGCTGGCATTGGAGGGGTTTACAAGAATGATCCTGGGGATGGAGGGCTTGTCATATGAGGCATGGTTAAGGACTCTGGGTCTGTACTCAATGGAGTTTAGAAGGACGAGGCGGGATCTTATTGAAATTTACAGAATACAGATAGGCCTGGATAGAGTGGATGTGGAGAAGATGTTTCCGAAAACAGGAGAGACTCGCTAACCAAGGCACAGCCTCAGAATGAAGGGCCGACCCATTAGACCTGAGATGAGGAGGGATTTCTTCAGCCAGAGGGTGGTGAATCTGTGGAACTCATTGTTACAGAGGGCAGGGAGGCCAAGTCACTGAGTGTATTTAAGACAGAGATAGGTAGGTTCGTGATTGTGAAGGGGATCGAACATTCTTGTGGAGTAGGAAGACGAATGGGGGTGAGAAGCATATCTGCCAAGGTCAAATGGCAGAGCAGATTCAATGGGCTGAATGGCTGATTTCTGCTCCTATTTCTTAAAGTCTTTTGGAGAGTTTCTCCAAAACCCTGGAACACTGAACCCACTGAACACTGGACTCTGAGCCCTGCTGTAGTAGCTGTTTGTCATCAGAACTTTGCAAAGAGATTATCCAAGAGTGGAGAGAGTGTGCATCCATGTGGGAACTTCAGAATGTTTCCCAGCTCCTGGAATACCATGAGTACAGGAAGTGTGGTCAGTGACAGCAGTTGGAGCTCCGGTTTTGGAGCTTGAGCAGCAGCTGGTGTCAGTGCGGAGTGTCCGTGAGGCTGAGAGCTCCGTGGAGAGCACGTTTCTAGATGTGGCCACTCCGCAGCTTCAGAGTATGCAGGGAGAGAGGGAATGGGGAACAGCAGACAGTCCAAAAGGACCAGGCAGCTAGTACAGGAATCCCCAGACATCCTACTCTCCAACCAGGATTCAGTTCAGAATCCTGATGCGAATGATGGTTCATCTGGGGAGTGTAGCCAGGGCGAAGTCCCTGGCACCACGGGGGGACCCAGCTGTACAGGGGGGCACAAGGAAAACTGGAAGAGTGATAGTGAGAGGAGATTGGAGAGTGAAGGCAGTCGATAGGTGTTTCTGCAGCTGCAGATGGGAATCCAGGATGGTGTGTTGTCTCCCTGGTGCCAGCGTCAAGGATAGCACTGAGCGGCTGCAGACCACCCTGAGGGGAGAGGGGGAACAGGCAGCAGTTCGTGGTCCACATCGGTCCCAGTGACAGAGGGAGAAAAGGGATGTAGTCCTGCAGTCAGAGGTTTTGGAGCTTCCGACTTTTAAGTAATCTGGGAGCTTCCTACTTTTGAGTTCCTGCTGCTAATTAGTAGCAGGAACTCAAAAGTAGGAATCTCCAGATTACTCCCAGTGCCCCACGCAAGTGAAGAAGGGCTCAGGCCCGAAACGTCGACTCTCCTGCTCCTTGGATGCTGCCTGACCTGCTGCGCTTTTCCAGCAACACATTTGCAGCACCCCACACAAGTGAGAATAGAATCAGGAGGTGAACACAGGTGACTGCTGGGCTGGAAAGAGGATCCATGAGGGAGGGCTTTAGATTTTTGTGAGGTGGTTTACTACTGTTAGAGAGGGTTTAAACTAACTTGGCAGGGCTGTGGGAGCCAGGGGCAAATATCAGAGAGGAACACCAAGGACCACAGAATCCTCACAGCAGTCAATAAGACACCACCCAGTGGGAAGGATGTGGAGGAATACAAATGCAAGGAATTTACAGAGACCTGCAAATATGATAGAGCCCTTATAAATGGGGGGGGGGTCTTTAATTTCTGAATATAGTGACCAGACTGGCAAAAGTGTGTTTAGGTGAATTTTCAGGTGGCATTGGTGGCTTAGTGGTGGCTCAGGGGTGGGGATCAGCATGGTGGCTCAGTGGTTAGCACTGCAGCCTTATAGTACCAGGGTCCCAGGTTTGAATCCAGCCTTGGGTGACTGTCTGTGTGGAGTTTGCACATTCTCCCTGTGTCTGCGTGTTTTTCCTCCGGGTGCTCTGGTTTCCTTCCACAGTCCAGAGGTGTGCAGGTCAGGTGAATTGGCCATGCTAAATTGTCCATAGTGTTTGATGCATTACTGAGAGGGAAATGGGTCTGGGTGGGTTACTCTTCGGAGATCAGTGTGGACTTGTTGGGCCAAAGGGCTTGTTTCCAAACTGTAGAGAATCTAATCTAATCATTGGCAGTGAAGAAGGCTGTCTAAGAATACAATGGAATATTGACCAACTGGGCCAGTGGGCTGTGGACTGGCAGATGGAGTTTAATTCAGATAAATGGGAGTGCTATATTTTGGTAAGACACAAGAGATGGGTGAGATCCTGAACAAATATTTTAGGTCAGTATATATTGTGGGGAAAGCTAGGGAATTTGGAAAAATAGTGATGTCTTGAAAAGAGAACACATATAAATGAGGAGACGCTAAAGATCTTAAAACACATAAAGGTAGATAAACCCGAGGACCTGATCAGGTGTATCCCAGAACATTGTGGCAACTGGGGAAGTGATTTTTGGGACCCTTGCTGAGATATATGTATCATCGGCAACCATGGATAAGGTGCTGGAGAAACAGAGAGGTTGGCTAAGATTATGCCATTATTTCTGAAAGGAAAAGCAAGGGAACTATAGACCAGTGAGCCTGATGTCAGTGCTGGGTAAGATGTTGGAGTGGATTCTGTGGGACAGGATTTACATCGTTTGGATAATCAGTGTGGCTTTGTGCATAGGAAATCATGTCTCCTGAATTTGATTCAGGAGGTGACCAAAAGAATTGATGAAGACAGAACAGTAGACATTGTCAATATGAACTTCAGAGTAAAGTGTTTGACAAGGTTCCACATGATAGACTGGTTGTGAGGTTAGACCACATGGGATCCAGGGGGAGCGAGCCATTGGAGTCAAAAAATTGGCTTGAAGATTGGAGGCAGAGAGTGGTGGGAAAAGGTTGCTTTTCAGACTGGAGATCTGTGAATAGCTGTGTGCCACAAGGATTGGTGCTGAGTCCACAAATGCTTTTCATCATTTAAAGAAATGATTTGGATGGGAATATAGGAGTTACGGTAAGTTTGTAAATGACACCAAAATTGGTGGGACAGTGGATAGTGAAGAAGATTATCTCAGGGTACAGCGGGACCTTGATCAGATGGGGCAATGGGCAGAAGAGTGGCAAATGGAGTTCAGTTTAGATAAATGTGAGATGTTGCATTTTGGAAAGGCAAACCAGGGCAGGAGTTATACAGTTAATGGGAGGGCCCTGTGGAGTGTTGCTGAATAACAGACCTAGGGGTGAAGATGCAGGTACATTATTCCTTGAAAGTGGGGTCACAGGTAGACAGGGTGATGAAGAAGGTGTTTGGTTTGCTTGCTTTTGTTCATCACTGCATTGAGTACAGGAGTTGGAACATAATGTTGAGCAGTACAGGAGATTGGTGAGGCCACTTTGGGAATGATGTGAACAATTCTATCATCCTGAGGTAGGAAGGATGTCGTTAAACTTAAAAAGCTGCAGAAAAGATTTACAAGGATGTGGCCAGGATTTGGAGGGTTCGAGCTGTCGGGAAAGGCTGAAGAAACTGGGGCTATATTCTCTGCAGCATCTAAGGCCTCGGGGTGACGTTATAGATGTTTATAAAACCATGAGGGGCATGAACTGGGTGTATATCCAAGGTCTTTTCCGTGGGAAAGGGATTCCAAAACAAGAGGACATAAGTTTAAGGTGAGAGGCAAAAGATTCAAAAGGGACCTGAGGGGTAACTTGTCACACAGAGGGTGGTGCGTGTCTGGATTGAGCTGCCAGAGAAAGTGTTGGAGGCAGATACAGTTACAGCATTTAAAACACATTGGGATGGGTACATGGATAGGCTGGTTTTCGAGAGATGTAAGCCAAATGCTGGCAAATGGGATGAGATCAGTTTAGGATATTTGGTTAGCATGGACAAGTTGGACTGAAAGGTCTGTTTCCACGCGGTATGACTCTGTGACTATGAGTTGCTGGAAAAGCTGAGACTTCTTCCCCTGAAGCGGAAGGTTCTGAGGAGTGACCTTGTAGAGGTTTGGAAAATCATGAGGGACATAGATAATGTGAAGAATTCTGGAAGGAGGCGAATGTTTTGTAGCGATGGCAAAAATTGTTCCCAAAGATCATTCCAGGGATGAGGAACATCAGTTATGAAGTTTGATTGGAGAATTTGGGACTGTCTTCTTTGGAGAAGGCTGAGAGGAGATTTGTTCAAGGAATTCAGAGTCAGGAAGGGCCTGGACAGAGTAAATAGGGAGAAAATGTTCCCAATTAAGAAAGGATTCAGACCAAGAGACCACAGATCGAAAGCAATTGGGAAAAGTAACAAAAGTGAGATGGGGAACAACATTTTTAGGGTGGTTAAGGTGTGGAGTGCACTGCCTGAGAGTGTGGTGGAGGCAGCTTCAATTAAAACATTCCGAGGGGAATGAGGCTGTTATTTGAAAAGGAACAATGTGCAGGGTGACAGGGAGAAGGCAGGAGAATGACACTCAGTGAATTGCTCATTCAGAGAGCCGGTCCAGACAGGATGGGTGGAATGGTCTCCTTGTGCACTGTAACAATTCTGTGATTGTGTGATTGAGCAGAGTTAAAGCTGGGGGAGGTGGGAGCTCGGTGTCTCACTGTGCTGCTGCTGCTGCTGCTGAGGTCAGTGAGATCAGAGGCTGGGACAGGGAGCCAGAGCTCACATCAAACTCTGCCCTGAGTCTGTCACACTGAGACTGGCAGGAGGCTACTCACTGATTTCACTCCATGCTGCAGGAATGGGACCACAGGCTGAAAATGGACAGAGCTCCTCCACACAGTGAGTAAAACTGACTGACTTCTGTCTTGCTGCTTAAGCGGGGCAATGGAACTAAAGAAGTACAGCTGGACACCCTGTTCGCCACAGTGCTCCTCAATCAACCATTTCATTCACTGCAGCTCCCCACTAACACCTTCAACAATTCAGCATTTGTGTTTAGAAAGTGTGTTTCAGTATTGACAGGGTTAATAACGGATAATTGAGGTTTACTTGCTCAGTCTGAGTTTGGTTCCTTTCCCGAACGTGTACACAGTGAGAGCTCCCAGTGCAGAGGCTGTATAAAAACCTCTGCTCTCTGCTTCCCCCTGTCACTCTCAACCTCTCCCTGTCTCTCTCTGTCTCTGTCTATTCTTGGTCAATCTCATTCACTCCCTACCCCTCTCTGTCTCTCCCTCATTCATGTGTCTTTCTCTCTCTGTCTTCCGGGGTTGTGTCCAGCTACTCTCGGGGGTTTGTGAAATTTAGTTTTCATTGTTAAATCTTGCAGCTGTTCTTCACATGTGGCCATGGAGTGTAAGAGGGAAACTTGAGGCCTTCAGTGAGAGGTGGACACTACAGGGACTGGAATGTGTAGTAGACAGTGACAAACCCAGCATGGGGTAATTTGTTCAATTTACTTTATATATAACTGTGGACGTGTCAGTGCAAGAGGTGGGACTATCTGTCCCTTATTATACATTTCATATAACTGTTGGATGTGTCAGTACAGAAGGTGGTGTTGTGCATATTGAGGTTTTTGTATGGCTCTGTATCACTGTAAAGGCTGCTGCTATACTGCTGACAGTAATAGTCAGTGACATCCTCATTCTGAATGTTGCTGATTGTCAGGGTGAAACTGGTCCCTGATCCACTGCCGGTGAATCGATCGGAGACTCCTGTGAATCGAGTTGCTGCATTATAGATCAGGAGAGAGGGTTTCTGACCTTCTCGCGGCTGGTACCAAGCAAGGTTGCTGCTAATGCTTTGACTGGTCATACAGGTGGTGGTTGCAGTCTGGCCCAGTCCCACTGACAGCACCGGGGGAGACTGGGTCATGATGATGTCCCCACTGATACCTGAGGGGTCAGAGAGAAACACAGTGAAGTCAGAACTGTCACAGAAAGAGCCGGTCAAATGAGAGATTGTTGGAGACACTGAGCATTCCTCTGGTTTCAGCATTTTCCCTTCAATCACAAGTCAGTGGAATTGGAGTCAAGTGGAGAGCAGCTAAAGATTCAAGGTGGAAGGAGAGAGATTTGTACCTGCGATACAGAATGCCAGGGGCCAGATTAACTGGATGTGTGAAATCATGGTGTGTGCTCCTGTCCCTGTGCCTCGTTCCTGATCAATTCTCCCTTCACTGGGCTCTGCTTTATAAAGCTGCAGCCTGTGAGAGTCTGACTGGGTGTTCCTCAGTATGTAAATGGCATCAGGCAGAGAGAGCCACGTCAGCCCCTCACACTTCCTTCTCTCGCTCTCTCAGAGAATCATTGATGTGAACAACATTGAATGAGGCCATTTAGCCCATTGTGTCTGTGTGAGTAAACAAAGATCTGATGACACTAATCCCATCCTCCAGCTCTTGACCCATCAGCCTGGAGGCTACAGCAACACAAGGGAATATCTAAACACTGCTCCAGTGTCACGAGAGTTTGTGACTCAACCAGCCTTTCAGGCAGTGAGTTCCAGACTCCCACCACCCTCTGGGTGAAAACATTTCTCCTCAATTCTCCTCTCACTCCAATTTGACTGGGCCTGGACTCACTCAAGTTCAGAAGGATGAGAGGGAATCTGATTGAGATGTATAAAATTCTAACAGGGCTGGGCAGGGAGGAGGTTTCCCCTGGTTGGGAAGTCTGGAATCAGGGGGACCCAGTCTCAGGGGGATACAGGGTAGACCATTTAGGACTGAGATGAGGAAACATTTCTTCACTCAAAGGGTAGGACAACTGTGGAACCCAAGGAACTGAATAAATTCAAGAAAAGGAGAGAGATAATTGTTTTGCATTTTAACAGCATGAAGGGAATGGGGAGAAAGCAGGAATATGGTTTTGAGATGGAGGATCAGCCATGATCATAATGAATGACAGAGCAGGCTCAAAGGGCCAAAAGGCCTACTCCAGTTCCGAGTTTCTGTGTCCATGTCTGTGTTACCTGGGACACAGGTTATTGAGTACTTTACTGACATATAAAGTGCCTTCTTACCCACGCTATCACTGCCCCAAATAATCTTATCCCCCTCTATCATGTCCCCTCTCAGCCTTCACTGCTCCAAGGAAACAATCCCAACCTTTCCAAGATTTCCCCACAGCTGACCCTCCATCCCAGGCAGCATCTTGGTAAATCTCTGCACCCTCTCAAGTACAGTCACATCCTTCCCAGAATGTGGTGACCAGGACCTATCCACCTCTCTCTCTCTCTCTCTCTGTCTCACATCTGCCACTTCTTTCTCTCTATCCCTCTCTCTCCTCCTGTTAATCTCATTCATGTTCTCTCTCTCTCTCTCACTCTGTCTCATAGCCACTCTCCCCAATTCACTCATGCTTTCTCACTCCATCTCATAATTTTTATTTTTCCATCTCTCACTGTCTCCATAACTCCTTCCCTCTCTCGCTTCAATTTAAATCCTCTGTTATCTCTCCTCTCTATACCTCCCTCTGTCTCTCTCCCTCCCTCTCTGTATTCCCAATCTACAGTCGCACTCCCTCCCTCTCTGTCATTCTGTTTCTAATCATACTCATGTCTCTCACTTTCTCTCTCTCTCTCTCTCTCTGTCTCTCTCACACAAACACACACACACACACATACACACGTACAGACACTCACCCTTTGTCTCTGACTCACTTCTCTCTCTTTCTCACAGTGTCCCAGGTTGTGGCAGTTGAATTCAGGATGAATCTCCCTCTCTCTGCCCCACTCATGGATGTTAACCCTTGACCCCAGAAGCATGTTTTCTCCGGGAGTAAGGCCCCATTTTCCACATTGACCTGGATTTGGCCTCTCTCAGAAAGATGGCTAGATTCTTGTCAAATGAAGGGCAGTTCTGTGCTGTTGGCCTGTTCTCACTGGGGACTGGTTTGGACACAAAGCCCATTCCATGGAGGCCCAGCAGAGAGAGGAGATCCTCAGGCCATCAGTGTGAGCTGGGGGGGGCAGCACAGGCTCTGACCCACTGATCCAGCCTGTCCATTCACAATATTTTCCAATCGCTTCCCCTCTCCTACCCCTCTCTTTCCCTTTCCATGATCAGTCTCTGAGTCAGGGTGTTTTACTGGGATGTGGGTTGAACCATTACACAGTTACAACAGAAAGGAACTGAACCCCACACTCACCTTGGAGTCCATGATGCACTGGACTCTCCTACAGAGTCCAGTAAACATGGCCTCCTTCCTGCAAGAGCCTCCACTAGAGACCAGTAAACATTGGTCTCCTTCTGACTGGATCCTCCAAGACAGATCAATAAATATGGGCCTCCTAATCACTGGAACTTCCAATGGAGATGAGTAGATGGTTGAGTTTTTGAAGAAGTAAGCAAGAAGATAGGTAAAGATGGAGTAGTACACTCTGTCTACATGGAGTTAATACAAGGTTCCCTATGGTAGACTGCTCAGTAAGATTATATCACACAGGATCCAGGGAGAGCTCACCAATTGGATATAAAATTGGCCTGATGATAGGAGGCAGAGGCTGGTGAGAGAGGGTTGTTCTTCAGACTGGAGGCCAGTGACCAACTGCCTGTCAAAAGAATCGATCCTGGATCCACTGTTGTTCATCATTTATATGAGTAATTTGGATGAGAAAATAGCAGGAATGGTCAGTAAGTTTGTGGCTGATGTTAAAATTGTTGGCATAGTGGACAGGGAAGAAGGTTATCCAAGAGTGCAATGTCATCTTGATCAACTGGGCCAGTGGGTCAACATATCCAGATGGAAATTTTGATAAATGGAAGGAGTTGCATTTTGGGAAGACAAACCAGGGCAGGAATTACACAATTAATGGTAGAGCCATGGGGAGTGTTGTTGAACAGAGAGTCTGAGGGGTACAGGTACATAGTTCCTTGGAAGTGGGGTCACAGGTAGACAGGGTGGTGAAGAAAGTATTTGGCATGCTCACCTACACTGGTCAAAGCAGTGAGTACAGGAGCTGGGACATCATGTTACAGCTGTACAAGGCATTGGGAAGGCCACATTTGGACACAGTACATTTCTGCTCACCCTGCTATAGGAAGGAAGTTATGACAGTGGTTTGAATACAAGAAAGATTAACAGGGATGTTATCAAGATTGGAGGATTTGAATTACAAGATGAGGATGAATAGGCCAAGATGTTTTTCCAAGGAATGCAGGAGACTGAGGGGTGACCTTATAGAGGTTTATAGAATCATGAGGGTCATAGATAAGGTGAATAATCAAAGTCTTTTCCTCAGGGTAGAAGAGTCCAGTACTAGAAGGAGTAACTTAAGTTGAGAGGGGAAAAAATTAGTAGGAAACTGAGGGGCAACATTTTCACACAGAGGTTAGTGTGTATGTGTAATGAGCTGCCAGAAGAATTCGTAGAGGTGAGTACAATTACTACATTTCAAGGACATTTTTACAGGAACATGGATAGGAAGGATTTAGAGAGAATTGGGCCAAACACATGCAAATGGAACTAGTTCAGTTTTGGATACTTGGTCGGCATGGATGAGTTGAGCTGAACGGCCTGGTCCCATGCTGTAAACCTCTATGACTCTTTAATGATGTATACATGGACCACCTCCCAATAGACACCAATAAACATGGACCTCTTTCCACTGGAACCTCCAATAGACACCAATAAACAGGGACCTCCTTCCCACTGGATGCTCCAGAAGAGACCAGTAAACATGGCCCTCCTTCCCTCAGGACTATCCAGCACCTGAGCTGCAAACCCCACATCCTTTCCATCACGTATGCCTCTTATTTCAATCTCAACAACATTGTCTCTGCACTACCTCGCCCCCTTGACCACAGAAACCCTAATTCCTGCTCGTCCTGCTCCCTAACTCTATGATTCTAATGTCCTCTCCTAGCTTCCTAAAGCCATATTCCATAAACTCCAATTTGTCTGATATGGAGTGGGCCCTTCCCTGTCTTATCCATCTCTCATTCCAGAATGACCCCTGACCTCACTGCCAGCCAATTGCCACCATGGCCTCCCTCCGTCTGTGTCCTGCTGCAGACTCACATTCCCTCTCTCCCCCTTCCATCTTCTGTCTCTGGTCTCCTGCCCATTGCTGCTTGCTCCGTCCCACCATTGACAGCAGAGCCTTCAGACCCCTACAGCATGCTCTCGGACTTCCTGCCCTTGATCCCTCCCCCTCTGAATGGTTGTGCTATTGAATATACTGTTCAATCCCATCACTTTTGGTTCACTGTTCCTTTGCCATTGATTTGCTGAATTATTCCTCATCAGTAAATCTAGTCTGGCCTGTTCCCTGAGTTGGTTCAAGAGAGTTTCCCTTGAGAAAACACTCTTCTGTAAACTGGGTTGTCTGTTTCTCCCAGTCTTTGTGTAAAGGTGAGTCTAAGTATGTGTAAGCTCTAAAACAGCACAGAGGTCACTGGGTTAATTGCGACTGTTAGTCAAATGAGTCCAATGAGTCCCATTTCCCCAGCCCTTCCTGTATAACCCTGCAATTATTTCCTTTTCAGCTATTTCTCCAAATGCCCTTTTGAAAGTTGCTGTTGAATCCACTTCCACTCACCTTGCAGACCGTCATCATGAACTCGCTGGATAAAAAATGTTCCTATCTTCTCTCTTGTACTTCAGACCCTTTCTGAAATGTGTGCCCTCTGGTTACTGACCCTCCTGCCTGGAGAAACAATTTGTCCTGTATTTACTGCATCCAGACTCTCTAACTGTGAACCCCTCATTGAGTGAGACCTATTTCCAGCACAGGGGGAGAACATTCAGCCTGTCAGGGAAATGCTGTCATTTCATGGAGCAATCCAGTCAGTCCCACCCCCTCCCCTACTCGACCCCCAGGGCCTTGCAGGTTTATTTCCATTAAGAGCCCATCCAATCTGCCATTGCAATCACTGAGTTTCTTCACCTGTCTCACCTGAATGGGCACTAATTTCCAAGACTTTGACAATTGCTGCTAAAATCAAAGTTCTTTCTGACATTCCATATCTCTTGCCCAACAGAATGTAAGATAATCTCAAAGGGAAGACAGGATTTTGTCTCCACACGGTCTGTGCTGTGGTCACTCTTACTGATACTGTCATGGACAGATACACCAGCAGGCAGATTGGTGAAGGTGATAGTGAGTATGTTTTTCCTTCTTGTTGGTTCCCTCACCACCTGCCCCAGGTCCAGTCTCGCAGCTGAATCAGGTGGAGCGTGACCAGCTTGCTCAGTAGTGATGCTTCTGAGCAGCTTTTGATGGTGGACTTCGAAGTCCCTTACTCAGGGTATATCCTGCATCATTCCCATCCTCAGTGCTTCCTCCAAGTGTTGTTCAACATGGAGGAGGACTGACTGCTCAGTTGAGGTTGGAGCGGAGGGCGGTGCTATGTGATAATCAGCAGGAGGTTTCCTTCCCCATGTTTGACCTGCTGTCATGAGGCTTCATGGATTCCATAGTTAATGGTGAGGACTCTCAGGGCAACTCCCTTCCGACTGTATACACCACTGTGTTTTTTCCCCTGCTTGGTCTATCCTGCCAGTTATAAACTGAATGAGGGAACAATTCTGTGCAGGTTTCACAGCTTGGAGACAGAGCAGCTGCTGGATTCTGTTTCTGATCTCCGAGTGCAGGCGTGTGTGTTTGTGAGAGAATGACTGACACCTTTTCCAAAACTGTGCTGTTTCTGCAAAAAATAAATCCTAGAACCAGCCTCCTGTGCTGTCAGATTCCAGGGAGTGCAGATGGTTCACAGTTTTCTCCTGTCTCAGTAACAAACACCCAGCTGCTCTGAGCTCCTTCTTTCTCTTCCTCTTTTGGTGAAGTTTCAACCTTGCGATCTGACAGCCTTTGCAGTTATTTTTTACACTGGGGCTTTCTGCTGTGGTCAGAATCTCTAATAATAAGTGTCTAATCAGTGACAATCACAGCAGCTAAGAGCAGTCAGGACTGAGGTGCCAGGCTCACTGTGAAACATATTGGGAAGATCAAAGCCATCCTCTTCAGATTCTGGTATAAACTCCATCCCTCTCCCTGAGCACTGTCTGCTGCTCAACCAGACTCTTTACAAACTGGGTCTCATGTTTGAGAATGATCTAAGCCCCATATCTTCCATATCACAAAGATCAGCCACTGAAAATCTCAGCCAGGTTTATGGGGCTCCAAACATGACCATTCCAATGGCTGATGCACATCACAGCCACTGCCCTCCGTATCCTTCAGCTCATCCAAAATTATGCAGCCCGTATCCAAACTTGCACCAAGTCCCGTTCCCACAACCCCCTGCACCTCGTGCCTATATTGGCTCCTGGTCAAGCAACACCTCGATTTTCAAATTCTCATCGTTGTTCTCAAATCCCTCTCTGCCCTCCACTCTCCCTATCTCTGTAACCTCCTCCAAGCTGCCTCACTCCGTGTGGTCAGCAATCTTGGATAATTGGCTCTCTATTCCTTCATCCAAGTCATTGAGAAATATCGTGAAATACTGAGGCCCCTGCACAAATCCCTGGGGACACCACTATTCACATCTTGTTTATTGGAGAGCATTATCCCTCTTCTCTGTCTCCTACCTCCAAACTAATTCCTAACCAAAGACAAATACTTTTCTATCACTGTCTTGATGATAGGAAGCAGAGGTAATATTGGAAGGATGCTTGTCAGACTGGAGGCCTGTGTTGAGTGGAGTGCCTCAGGGCTCAGTGCTGGCCCCATTACTGTTTGTTATCAATATTAATGATTTGGATGAGAAACTGTAAGGCATGATTAGTAAGTTTGATGTGCAGGTCAGGTGAATTGGCCATGTTAAATTGGCCATAGTCTAAGGTACATTAGTCAGTGGGAAATGGGTCTAGGTGGGTTACTCTTCAGAGGATTGGTGTGGATTGGTTGGACCGAAGACCTGTTTCCACACTGGAGGGAATCTAATCTCTAATCTTGTACAGGATGTCAGTGAGGTCGCACTTGGAATATTGTATTCAGTTTGGTCACCTTGTTATAGGAAGGATATTACTAAACCAGAAAGAGCACAGAAGAAATTTACAAGGATGTTGCCTGGACTCAACATATAGGGAGAAGTTAGGCAAGTTAGGACTTTTTTCTTAGAGTGTAAGAGACTGGTTGGGAAACCTTTAGAAGTGTATAAGATCATGAGAGACATGGATAGGTTTGGAGAATCGAGGATGAGAGGGCATCAGTTTAGTGTTAGAGAGAAATGAATAAAAGGGAACCTGAGGGGCAACATTTTTACACAGAGGGTGGCACGCATGTGGAATGAGATGCCAGCTGAAGTGATTGAGGTGGATACATTAACAATATTTAAAAGACATTTGAACAAATACATAGATAGGAAAACATTTGAAGGATATGGGCCAAGTGCAGGGAAATGGGGTTAGCATGGATGGAAATTTTGGTCAGCACGGTCCATTTTGGGCCAAAGGGCCTGTGTCTGTGCTGTAGGACTCGATGGCTCTAAGACTCTATAATTCCATATGTTTCCATGTTTATGAACAGTCTCTCAAACATAGAAACAAAGGAACTAGGAGCAAGAGGAAGCCATTCAGCCCTTCGAGTTGGCTCTGCCATTCAATATGACTACGGCTGATCATCCAACTTAGTCCCCTGCTCCCATTTTTTCTCCATAAAATTTATCCCCTTTAGTCCTAAGAAAATACTTATCCTCTCTTGAAAATATTGAATGTTTTGGTCTCAACTGCTTTCTGTGATAGAACATTCCACGAGCTTCCCAGTCTCTGGCTAAAGAAATGTCTCCTCAGCTCAGTCTGAAATAACCTTTCCCTTTTCTTTAAACCATAATTCGTAGTTCTGGATTCCCCAGTCATCAGGAACATCCTCCCTGTGTTGTTCTAGTCTTGTCCTGTTCGGATTTTCAAGGTTACAATATGATTCCTTTCAATCTTCTAAGTGCCAATGAATATAATCCTAACTGATCCAGTTTCTCATCAGATCTAAGTGCTGTCTTCCCAGGAATCAGTCTGGTAAACCTTCACTGCCCTCCCCCCACAGCCAGAACATCCTTCCTCAGTTAAGGAGCCTGAAACTACCCACGACAGAATCAGAAAATCACACAGTACAGAGGAGGCCCTTCAGTTCATTAACTGTGTACCAGCCACACTACACTAAACCTATACCAGTCCCACTTTCCAACATGAGGCCCACAGCTTGAATGTTATGACATTTCAACTGCTCACCCAAGTACATTTTAAACTTTGTGAGGTTTCCCACCTCAACTCCCCTCTCAGGCTGTGCATTCCAGATGCACACCAACCTCTGGATGAAAAACATTTTCCTTAAAACATCTTGAAGCCTCCTAGCTTTCACATTGAATGTGAGTCAACTTGTTATTGACCCTCCCAAGAAGGAGAACAGCTGCTTTCTCACCTCCCTGCCAATTCCCCTCATAACCTTATACACCTCTATCAGGTCCCCCCTCCACCTTCTCTGCTCTGAAGAAAACAACCCGAGCTGATCCAATTTCTCTTCATCACTGCGAGGTTCCATCCCACACAACATCCTGGTGATTCCCCTCTGCACCCCAACCAGTGCAATCACATCCTTCCTACAGTGTGGTGACCTGAACTGCACACAGTACTCCAGCTGTGGCCTAACCAATGTTCTGCTTAACTGCACCATATCCTCCTGCTTTTATAACCAATACCTGACATGACAAAGCCAAGTGTCCCCTATGCCTTCATAACTGCTCTGTTAACCTGTCTTGCCATATTCAGGGATCAGTGGAGAAGCACCCAAGATCACTCTGTTCCTTTGAGCTTCCTCAGTTCAAAGAACAAAGAGCAACGAAAATTACAGCACAAGAACTGGCCCTTCGGCCCTACTCGCCTGCACTGGTCCATATCCTCCATCTAAACCTGTCATCAATTTTCCAAGGGTCTGTCTCCCTTTGCTCCCTGCCCATCCATGTATCTATCTAGATATATCTTAAACGATGCTATTGTACCTGCCTCTACCACCTCCACTGGCAACATGCTCCAGGATCAATCACTTTCTGTGTGAAGAACTTTCCATACATATCTCCCTTAAATATTTCCACTCTCACCTTGAACTCATGACCCCCGAGTAATTGAGTCCCCCACTCTGGGAAAAAGCTTCTTGCTATCCACCCTGTCTATATCTCTCATGATTTTGTAGACCCCAATCAGGTCCCCCCTCAACATTTGACTTTCTAATGAAAATAATCCTAATCTACTAAGTCTCTCTTCATAGCTCGTGCCCTCCACACCAGGCAATCCTGGTGAACCTCCTCTACACCCTCTCCAAAGCATCCACATCTTTCTGGTAATGTGGCAACCAGAACTGTACGCAGTATTCCAAATGTGGCCAAGCCAAAGTCTGATATAATTCTAATATGACCTTCCAACTCTTGTACTGAATACCACGTCTGGTGAAGGAAGATGTGCCATATGCCTTCTTGACCACTCTGTCGACCTGTGTTGTCACCTCCAGGGTACAATGGACCTGAACACCCAGGTCGCTCTGGGCATCAATTTTCCCAGGGTGTTCCATTCACCGTACAGTTTACTCCAGATTTGGATCTTCCAAAATTCATCAGATCGCATTTGCCTGGTTTGAACTCCATCCATCCGTTTCTCTGCCCAACTGTCCAATCTGTCTATATTCTGCTACATTCTCTGACAGTCCACTTCACTATCTGCTACTCCACCAATATTAGTGTCATCTGCAAACTTGCTAATCAGACCACCTATACCTTCCTCCAGATCATTTATGGAGATCAAAAACAAGAGCGGTACCAGCACGGATTCCTGTTCTCCATTTTGAGAAAGTACTCCCACCACTACTGTCTGTCTTCTGTTGCCCAACCTGTTCTCTACCCATCTAGTGAGTACACTCTGGACCCCATGCGACTTAAATTTCTTTATCAGGCTAGCATGGGGAACTTTATCAAACACCTTACTGAAGTCCATGCGTATGACATCCACAGCCCATCCCTCCTCAATCAACTTCATCAGTTCTTCAAAAAAATCTATAAAGTTGGTAAGACATGACATTCCCTGCACAACTTCATGCTGCCTATAACTGATAAGTCAATTTTCTTCCAAAAGTAAATAGATCTTATCCCTCAGTATCTTCTCCAGCAGCTTCCCTACCACTACATCAGGCTCACTGGTTGATAGTTACCTGGATTATCCTGGCTACCCTTCTTAAACATTAGTAATTCTCCAGTCCTCTGGGACCCTCATCCATGTTCAGGGTTGCTACAAAGATATCGATTAAGGCCCCAGCTATTTCCTCTCTTGCTTCCCTCAGTAAGCTGGGATCGATCCCATCCTGACCTGGGGACTTGTTCACCTTGATGCCTTTTAAAATACCCAACACTTCCTCCCTACTTAAATCGACTTGACCTTGAGTAATCAAACACCTATCCCCAACTTCAACATCTGTCATTTCCCTCTCCTTGGTGAATACCGACGTAAAGCACTCATTAAGAATCTCATCCATTTTCTGACTCCACACATAACTTTCCTCCTTTATCCTTGAGTGGGCCAACCCTTTCTCGAGTCATCCTCTTGCTCCTTATGTATGAATAAAAGGATTTGGGATTTTCCTTAATGATATTTTGTGACCCCTTTAGCCCTTTTAATTCCTCACTTCAGATTGGTCCTACTTTCACGATATTCTTCCAAAGCTTTGTCTGTTTTCAGCCACTTAGACCTTATGTATGCATCCTTTTTCCTCTTAGCTAGTCTCACAATTTCATCTGTCATCCAGCGTTTCCTAATCATGCCATTTCAATCCTTTATTTTCACAGGGACATGTCTGTCCTGACTCTAGTCAACCTCTCTTTAAAAGCCACCCACATATCAAATGTGGATTTCCCTTTAAACAGCTGCTCCCAATCCACATTCCCCAGCTCCTTCCAAATTTTGGGATAGTTGGCCTTCCTCCACTTTAGCCCTCTTCCTTTAGGACCACTCTCATCTTTATCCATGAGCATTCTAAAACGTATGGAATTGTGATCATTCTTCCAAAGTAATCCCCGACTGAAATTTCAATCACCTGGCCGGGCTCATTCCCCAACACCAGCCCAGTATGGCCCCTTCCTAAGTTAGATTACTTCCACATTACTCTGTGAAATCCTCCTGGATGCTTCTTACAAATTCTGCTCCATCTTAACTTCTAACATGAAGTGAATCCCAGTCAATGTTGGGAAAATTAAAATCTTCCATCACCACCACCTTGTTACTCCTACATCTTTCCATAATCTGTTTACATATTTGTACCTCTATCTCACGTTCACTGTTAGGAGACTTGTAGGATAGCACCAACATTGTTACTGCATCCTTCCTGTTTCTGACCTCTGCCCATATTGCCCTACTGCTTGAGTCCTCCATAGTGCCCTCCTTCACCACACCTGTGATATTCTCTCTGACCAGTAATGCAACTCCTCCATCCCTTTTACTTCCCTCTCGAACGCATCTGATACATCTGTATCCTGGGATATTTAGTTGCCAATCTTGCCATTCCCTCAACCACGTCTCAGTAATAGCAATAACATCATACTCCCAGATACTAGTCCAAGCCCTAAATTCCTCTGCCTTACCTACTACGCTTCTCACATTAAAACAAATGCATCTCAGACCATCTGTCCCTTTGCGTTCATCATCTGCTCCCTACCTACTCTTAACCTTAGTCACACTGACTTCAATATCTCGTTCCTGACAGGCTTTAGTTACTCCCTCCTTATTGCCCACTAACCTCCTCATTTGGTTCCCATCCCTCTGCTACACTATTTTGAACCCTCCCCAAGAGCGTGATCAAACATATCCCACAGGACACTGGTTCCAGTCCTGCCCAGGTGTAGACCGCTCAATTTGTAATTGTCCCACCTCCCCAGGAACCAGTCCCAATGTCCCAAAAATCTGAACCCTCCCTCCTGCACCATCTCTCAAGCCACGCATTCACCCTGCCTATATTTTCATTTCGACTCTGACTAGCACATGGCACTGGGAGCAATCCTGAGATTACTACCTCTGAGATCCTACATTTTAATATGGTTCCTCACTCCATAAATTCTGCTTGTAGGACCCCATTCCATTTATTACGATATCATCAGTCCCTTCATGCACTATCACAGCTAGCTGTTCACCCACCCCTTCAGAATGTCCTGCAGCCGATCTGAGACATCCCTGAGCTGTACAACTGGGAGGCAACATGCTATTCGTGAGTCTTGTTTTTGACCACAGAACCGCCGATCTATTCCCCTTACACAGTCCAAACAAACCATATCCATGGGCCCCCACCTTATCAAATCTACTCACTACATCCTCAAACAATTCCAGTCGATTTTTTAAGCATGATTTCCCTTTCGACAATTCATGCCGACTCTGTCCAGTTCTGCCACTGTTTTCAAAGTGCTAAGCTATAAAATATTTTATAATGAACTTAAGCATTTTCTCCACTGCTGACTTCTGGCTAATTGGTCTAAAATTTCTTATTTTCCCTCTCTCTCTCTCTCTCTCTTTCAATAGGCGTGTTAAATTAACTCCCTCCATTTTGTAGGACCTATTCCACAGTCGACAAACAGATAACCATCAATATTTCTCGTATTTTACAACCACTTCCTGAAGCACTCCTGAAAATAGATTATTTGGCCCTCCTGATTTAAGACATTCTAATTTACCCAGAACCATTTTTCTCCAACAACTGACTTCCCTCAGCTCCTTCCTCTGATAAAACCCCAAGTTCACCAACGTGTCTGAGATTTATTTGAGAATTCATTTGTGCAGAAAGATCCAGAATATGTTTATCTGTCATCTCTTTGTTCCAACGATAACATTATAACACTTGTGCAGAACTTCCTTGAATGTCATCTGGACGTCCATATAAACAACACATTCCCTTATCTCACACATTAGTGACCTCGTTAAAACATGTAACCAGGTTAGTTAAAGATGTCTGACCCTTTTTAATCCATGCTGACTTACTCTGATCTGTTCACATTTGTCAGACATTCTGTCTCTAAACAGATTTAATTACTTCCCAACAATAGACGTTCAACAGAGATAAAAACAATGTCTGCAGATGCAGGAAACCAGATTCTGGATGAGTGGTGCTGGAAGAGCACAGCAGTTCAGGTGGCATCCGAGGAGCAGCGAAATCGACGTTTCGGGCTAAAGCCCTTCATCAGGAATAAAGGCAGTGAGCCTGAAGTGTGGAGAGATAAGCTAGAGGAGGGTGGGGGTGGGGAGAAAGTAGCATAGAATACAAGCAAATGTGGCTGTGGGAGCGAGTTTGTTTCATGACATGGTTGAAGAGCTTCTCTCTACAATAATCTCAGGGAGTCCCTCTCCCACTGCAACTCCCAGGTCATTTCCTCTGCCCTGAAGCTCTTCAAACATTTCATGAAACAAACTCGCTACCACAGACACATTTGCTTGTACTCTATGCTACTTTCTCCCCACCCCCACCCTCCTCTAGCTTATCCCTCCACGCTTCAGGCTCACTGCCTTTATTCCTGATGAAGGGCTTATGCCCGAAACATCGATTTCGCTGCTCCTCGGATGCTGGCTGAATGGCTGTGCTCTTCCAGCACCACTCATCCAGAATTCAGTGGAGATGTTCATTGTGAGTGAGGTTAGTAAACAGCTAGTACTGACACAAGGGGCTGAACAGCCTCCTTCTAGAGTCATAGAGATGTACAGCATGGAAACAGACCCTAAGGTCCAACTTGTCCATGCCAACCAGACATCCCAACCCAATCTAGTCCCACCTGCCAACACCTGGCCCAGTTCCCTCCAAACCCTTCCTATTCATATACCCATTCAGATGCCTTTTAAATGTTGTAATTGTACCAGCCTCTACCACGTCCTCTGGCAGCCCCATTCTGCACTTGCACCACTCTGTGCGTGAAAAAGTTGCTTCTCAAGTCTCTTTTATATCTTTCCCCTCTTACCCTAAACCCATGCCCTCTATTACTGGACTCCACCAGCTCAGGGAAAAGACTTGGTCTCTTTGCCCAATCCATGTCCCTCATGATTTTGTAAACCTCTGTAAGGTCACCCCTCAGCAGGGACCTCTGTAAGGTCACACCTCACTCAAGGGAAAACATTCCTAGTCTATTTAACTTCTCCGTATAGCTTAAATCCTCCAACCCTAGTAACATCCTTGTAAATCTTTTCTGAACCCTTTCTAGTTTCACAACATCTTTCTGATAGGAAGGAGATCAGAATTGAACACAATACTCCAAAAGTGGTTTAGGTGACCTCCCAACACCCATACTCAATTCTCTAATCAATAAAGTAAAGCATACCAAATGTCGTCTTCATTATCCTACCTACCTACGACTCTACATTCAAAGAGCTATGAACCTGCACTCCAAGGTCTCTTTGTTCAGCAACACTCCCGAGAACCTGACCATTAAGTGTATAAGTCCTGCTAAGATTTGCTTTCCTAACTGCAGCACCTTGCATTTATCTGAATTAAACTCCACCTGCCATTCCTCAGCCCATTGGCCCATCAGATCAAGATCCTGGTGTAATCTGAGGTAACTTTCTTCGCTGTCCACTACACCTCCAATTTTGGTGTCATTTGCAAACTTACTAACTCTACCTCCTATGTTCACATCCAAATCATTTATGTAAATGACAACAAGTAGTTGCCCAGCACCAATCCTTATGACACTCCACTGGTCAGAGACGTCCCGTCTGAAAAACAACCCTCCACCATCACCCACTGTCTTCTACCTTTGAGCCAGTTCTGTATCCAAATGGCTAGTTCTAACTGTATTCCATGAGATCTAACCTTGCTAACCAATCTTCCATGGGGAACCTTGTTGAATGTCTTACTGAAGTCCGTACAGATCCAGTCTAATGTTCTGCCCTCATCAATTCTTTCTGTTACTTCTTCAAAAAACTCAATCAAGTTTGTGAGACATGATTTCCCATGCACAGAACCATGCTGACTATCCCTAATCAGTCTTTGCCTTTCCAAATTTATGGACAATCTGTCCCTCAGGATTCCTTCCAATAACTTCCTCACAATTGACGTCTGGCTCACTGGTCTACAGTTCCCTGGCTTGTCCTTACCACCTTTCTTAAGTAGTGGCACCAATTAGTGAACCTCCAGTCTTCTGGCACATCATTTGTGACTATTGAGGATACAAATATCACAGTAAGAGGCCCAGCAATCACTTCCCTAGCTTCCGACAGAGTCCTAGGGTATACCTAATTAGGTCTTGGGGATTTATCCACATTTATGCATTTCAAAGACATCTGGCACCTCCTCATCTGTAATATGAACATTTTTCAAGATATCACCATCTATTTCCCTGCATTCTATATCTTCAATATCCTTCTCCACAGTTAAAGTGAAGCAAAATACTCATTTGGTATCTGCCCCATCTCCTGCTGCTCCACACAAAGGTCGCCTTGCTGATCTTTGAGGGGCCCTATTCTCTCCTTAGTTACCCTCTTGTCCTTAATGTATTCATAAAACCCCTCTGTATTCTCCTTAACCCTATTTGCCAAAGCTATCTCATGTTGTTGCCCTCCTGATTTCCATCTTAAGTGTACTCCTACTGCCTTTGTATCCATCTAAGGATTCACTCAATCTATCCTGTCTATACCTGGCATATGCTTCATCCTTTTTCTCAACCAAACCCTCAACTTCTCTCATCATCCAATATCCCCTACACCTACCAGCCTTTCCTTTCACCGTAACTAGAATATACTATCTCTGGGCTCAATTTATCTCATTTCTGAAGGCTTCCTATTTTCCAGCTGTCCCATGACCTGCGAGCAACTGCCCCCAATCAGCTTTTCAGAGTTCTTGCCTAATACTGGCAAAATTAGCCTTCCTCCAATTTAGAACTCCAACTTCTGGATCTGGTCTATCCTTTTCCTTCACTATTTTAAAATGAATAGAATTATGGTCGCTGACCAAAAGTGCTCCTCCACTGACACCTCAGTCACCTGCCCTGCATTATTTCCAAGGTTGAGCTTTGCACCGTCTCTAGTAGGTACATCCACATTCTGAATCAGAAAATTGTATTGTACGCACTTAACAAATTCCTCTACATCTAAACCCTTCACACTATAGCAGTCACAGTCTATGTTTGGAAAGTTAAAATCCCCTCCTATAACCACCCCATTATTCTTACTGATAACTGAAATCTCCTTACAAATTTGTTTGTCAATTTCCCGCTGACTACTGGAGGGGAGCTATATTATAATCCCAACAAGGTGATCATCCCCTTCTTTTTTCTCAGTTCCATCCGAATAACTTCCCTGGATGTATTTCTGGGAATATCCTCCCTAAGTACAGCTGTAATGCTATCCCTTATCAAAAATGCCACTCTCCCTCCTCTTGTGCCTCCCTTTCTGTCCTTCCTGTAGCATTTGTATCCTAGAACATTAAACAGCCAGTCCTGCCCATCCCTGAACCATGTTTCTGTAATTGCTATGATATCCCAGTCCCATGATCCTAACCACGCCCCATGTTCATCTTCCTTCCCTGTTGGGCCTCTTGCACTGAAATAAATGCAGTTTAATTTATCAGTCTTACCTTGTTCTCTGCTTTGTCCCCGCCTGCCCTGACTGATTGACTTGCCTTTGTTCTCAACTTTACCAATCTCAGGTTGAAATCTCTCCTCACTATCTCCCTGGGTCCCACCCGCCCACCTTACTAGTTTAAATCCTCCCGAGCAGCTCTAGCAAATCTCCCTGCCAGTATATTAGTCCCCTTCCAATTTAGTGCAATCTGTCCTTCTTGTACAGGTCACTTCTACCTCAAAACAGCTTCCAAAGATCTAAAAATGTGAATCCTTCTCCCATACACCAGCTCCTCAGCCATGCATTCATCTGCTCTATCCTCCTGTTCCTGCCCTCACTAGCTCATAGCACCAGTAGTAATTCAGATATTACTACTCTTGAGGACCTCCTTTTTTAAATTCCTGCCTAACTCTCTGCAATCTCCCTTCAGAATCTCAACCTTTTCCCTTCCTATGTCATTGGTTCCAAAGTGTACAAGACCTCCTGCTGGTCTCTCTCCACTTAAGAACATTCTGCACCCTCCCGGAGACATCTTTGATCCTGGCACCAGGGAAGCAACACACCATTCTGATTTTTTACTGCTGGCCACTGAAATGTCTGTCTGTACCTCGGGCTAGAGAGTCCCCTAACACAGTCGATTGTTTGGAACCCGACGTACCTCCCATTACATTAGAGCCAGTGTCAATACCAGAAACTTGGCTGCTCATGCTAAGTACCCCTGAGTTTCCATCACCCCCTACATTTTCCAAAACAGCATACTTGTTTGAAATGGGAATAACCACAGAAGACTCCTGCACTACTTGCCTACCTCTCTTGCCTTTCCTGGAGTTATGGTAAGAGCCCATGGGATCCAAGGCATTTTGGCAAATTGGATCCAAATATGAGGCAAAGAGTGATGGGAGAGGTTTGTCTTTGTGATTGGAAGCCTGTGACCAGTGGTGTAAGACAGGGATTGGGGCTGGGACCCTTGCTGTTTGTAATGTACATTAACAAATTGACTGTGATTGTAAAATTAGAAAGTTTTCAGAGGCCACATAAATTGGTGGTGCTATTGATATTGATTTGATTTTTATTTAAGTTTATTGTCACGTGTTCTCGATTGCAAAAGTATTGGAGTACAGTGAAAAGTATGTAACGTCACCTCACAAGGTGCCATCTTAGGTACAAGGACCTCAGTACAGAATCGTAAGAACAAGGTAGAAAGAAAGAATAAAGTTCAAGGTTACACGTTGCAGATCTTTTTTAGTTTTAAGTAGAAAATGAAGAAATAAAGCTGAAAGTTCAAACATTACAGCATTTCTTAAGAACTTAGCTACCATGGGATCATTCTTTAAATCATCATCTCGAGACCGGAAGTCCACGCTGAGGCCTTCCCGGGTGGAGAGACCACCATATACAGAAAGGACCACTATGTGGGCTGAGAGAGAACCACTCTGGGCCACTCAGAGATCGCTACACTAGGCCGAGTGACCATCACGCTGGGCTGAGAGGCCACCACATCAAACAGAGGCCATCATGTTGGACTGCCTCGTTGGGCTGGAAGGTATCCCTGAAGAAGGGCTCATGCCGGAAACGCCGACTCTCCTGTTCCTTGGATGCTGCCTGACCTGCTGCGCTTTTCCAGCAACACATTTTCAGCTCTGGTAGATCTCCCTGCCAGGCCAGGACACTGCCACATCAAGCCAAGAGGCTACATCATTAGGTCTGCACTGGGTCAGAGGCCTGGCAACTGAGGCTGCGAGTCCGAGTCCGGGAGAAGAAATTAGGGAGAAGGACAAAAGAAAAACACAAAAGAAAAGGAAAAGAGAAGTGGGATAGAAAGAAGAAAAGGAAACAGATGGAGCAGATGAACTCGGTCTGAAGTGTCTGACTCTGCGGCCATCTTGGATTACTGGGTCTCAGGCTGCAGTCTGATATTGGTCAGCTGGTAAATTGGGCAGAGCAATGGCAGATGTAATTTAATCCTGATACCTCTGAGGTGATCCAACTTGGGAGGTCTAATAAGGGAAGGATATACACAATGAAAGGCATGTACCTTGAGTATCCTTATGCATGAATCACAGAGGGTTGGTCTACAGATAAAACAAGCAATTAGGAAGGCAAATGGAATTTTGTCCTTCATTGCTAAAGGGATTGAGTTCAAAAAGCGGGAAGATTATGTTGCAGCTGTACAGGGTGCTGGTGAGACCACACCTGGAGTACTGCATGCAGTAATGGTCTCCTTACTTGAAAAAGGCAATACTGGCACTAGAGGGGTGCAGAGAAAGTTCACCAGGCTGATTCTGGGGTGGAGGGGTTTCGCTTATGAAGGGAGACTGTGTAGACTGGGATCTATTCATTGGAACTTAGAAGAATGAGGGGAATCTTATAGAAACAAATAAAATTATAAAGAGAATAGATAAGACAGAAGTAGAGAGGATGTCCTCACTGGCAGGTGAAACTAAAACAAGAGGGTTTAACCTCAAAATTAGGGGGAGCAGATTTAGGACTGAATTGAGAAGGAACCTCTTATCCAGAGGGTCATAAATCTATGAAATTCCTTGCTCAATGAAGAAATTGATGCTACTTCAGTAAATGTTTTAAAGCTAAGTAGATTTTTTTGAACAATAAAGGAATTAAGAGATACAGTGAGAGTAAATGCCAAGTCTTGAACTTCAGAAAAAAGACTACAGGCATGGACAATTTTCTAAACGGTGAGAACATTCATAAAGCCAAAGTACAAAGTGATCTGGGAATGCTAGTCCCGGATTCTCTAAAGGTTAACTTGCAGGTTGAATCCGTGGTTAAGAAAGCAAATGTAATGTTGTCATTTATCTCGAGCTGAAAAATGTGTTGCTGAAAATGCGCAGCAGGAATGAAAAAGGGCTTATGCCTGAAACATCAATTCTCCTGCTCCTTGGATGCTGCCTGACCTGTTGCACTTGTCCAGCAACACATTTTTCAGCTCTGATCTCCAGCATCTGCAGTCCTCACTTTCTCCAGTTTATCTCAAGAGGGTTGGAATGTAAAATGAGATGTGCTACTGAGACTTTATAAAGCTCTGGTTAGGCCCCATTTAGTCCACTTTTGTGCCCCACACCTCAGGAAGGACATATTGATACTGGACCGTGTCCAGTGGAGATTCACATGGGTGAGCCCTGGAATGGTAATCCTAATATATGATGAATGGCTGAGGATCTTGGGATTGTATTCATTCGACTTTAGAAGGGGAGATCTAATAGAAACTTACAAGATAATGCATGGTTTTGAAAGGGTGGATGCTGGGAAATTGTTTCCATTAGGTGGGAGTACTAGGACCCGAGGGCACAGCCTTAGAGTTAGAGGGGGTCAGTTTAAAACATAACTGAGGAGACATTTCTTCAGCTAGAGAGTGATGGGCCTTTGGAATTCATTGCCACAGAGCGCACTGGCGGCTGAAATATTAAATGTCTTCAAGGCAGAGATTGATAAATTCTTAATCTTGGAATGAATTAAGGGCTACAGGGAGAGTGTGGGTAACTGTCCTTCAATGCCCATCACCCATGATTGAATGACGGAGTGGACTCGATGGGCCAAATGGCCTTACTTCCACTCCTTTGTCTTATGGTCTAATGTGGAGCTGAGTCCATGAAAAGATCAGCCATGATCTTATTGAATGGCAGAGCAGGGTTGAAGGGACAGATGGCCTACTCCTGCTCCTAGTTCTTATGTTCTTATGTTCCTTGGGAGTACTGAGGAACAAAGGGACCTTGGTGTACAACTCCATCAATCCCAGAAGGTATCAGCATAGCTAGACAGGGTGGTGAAGAAGGCATATGGGATGCCCTATTCCCAGCTGAGAAGGTTGTATAGAGAGGGTTTGTTGTATGTCATTCTTGTATAAAATTGATTTGTTAAAAGGATGTTGACAAGAACTCACTGATAACTAGAACTAAGCGAGGTTCTGTATTTATCACACCTAATGGATTATACCCAATGGCAAGTTTTGCTCTGTGGACTTAACAACTCTCCAGTCACATTTGAATGATTATTATGAAAGTGAACAAGGTCACACTCCCCCACATTACACTCCATCTGCCCAATATTTCTTCAAAGCCCAGCTGTATCTAATATTCAGCAGGATGGATCTTCACTGAGAAATAGCCATTTGTAACTAGAATAATGATATCTCTGAGAATCGCATTTATAATTATTTTATTGAAGCTTTCATTAGGTCTGTGTTGATTGACACAATGTTCAGGTTTGGGCTTTGCTGTCTGTACAAACCATCTGTAATGTCTTTGCTGCAATGGTTCACATTTACATCATCAAACTCACACCCCAAATATCCCGTCATTATTCTCCATGGGATTCACTGGAATTGGCTCAGATCGAACTCCCAGCAGCTGAAATGGAGGGAGGGATACGGCTTAGAGAGCAAGAGATGGAGCACAGGGAGAGAGAGAGAGAGAGAGAGAGAGAGAGAGATGGAGCACTAAGAGAGAGGGGGATAGAGCTTGGACAGAGAAAGAGGAATGGAACTCAGAGTGAGATCTATGCAGCTGAGTTAGAGAGGGGTGGGGAGAGAGAATGAGTGAGAGAGATGGAGTCAAGGAGTTCTATGTCAAAGATAAATTATACTCTGTTAAAGATTGCACTGGATGAATGCTGACTCTCTGACTCTATGAACACTACCTACAAAGCTGTCTAACTTTGTGTCATTAGCAAACTAGAGTATCTGACTTTCTATGCCATTATCCAATGCATTAATAAATAATGTAAATAATTGAGGTGTGCGCACACATTCCTATTGGACACCACTGGTCACATCCTGCCAATTTCAGCACTTATCCATGATCCCTATTTTCTGTCACCTGTCAACCAATTTCGGTATGGCAGTATTTTAGCCTCAATTCTGTGGATTTCTAACTGAGTTGAACAGTTTCTTACATGGGATTTTATCAAATGCCTTCTGGAAGTCCCTATAAACAACATCCATTGACATTACTGTGTCCAGTAATTTTGTTTCCTCTTCAAAAATGTTCAGTGAGATTTTTTCACCATGACCAACTTGTCATGAATCTATGCTGATTCTCCCTGATTAACTGACCATTTTCAAGGTCTTCAGTTACCCCCATCCTTGATTATAGACTACAACAATTTCCACACCACAAACGTTGGCTTCGTGACCTGTAATTCCCTGGTTTTTCTCTAACATTCTTGTTAAATGTGAAATGAAATTTGCAATTTTCCAATTCAGAGGTACGACTCCTGAAGCCAGGTAACTCTGAAAGATTATAGTCAGGGTGTCTGCAATGTGGTCTATTACTACTTTATCACCCTCAGGTCCTGAGGATTTGTCACTCTTTAGTTCCATTATTTTCCTTATTACACATGTTCTATTGACATTAACTTTATTCAGGTGACACAGTGGTTAGCACTGCTGCCTCACAGCACCAGAGTCCCAGGTTCAATTCCAGCCTTGGGCAACTGCCTGTGTGGAGTTTGCACATTGTCTGCATGGGTTTCCTTCTACTATCCAAAGATGTGCAGGTCAGATGAATTGGCCATACTAAATTGCCCATAGCGTTAGGTGCATTAGTCAGAGGGAAAATGGGTCTGGGTGGGTTACTCTTCGGAGGGTCGGTGTGGACCGGTTGGGCCAAAAGGCATGTTTGCACACTGCAGGGAATCTAATCAGTCCCTGACACAGATCCTCTGTTAATTCCTTTGGGACTTCAGGCAAGTCCTCTTCCTTTTCTGCTGCAAATCTTGAGGTAAAGTATTTATTTAATATGTCTGTCATTTCCCCATTGTCACTGACAATATCCCTCACTTTCAGTCTTTAATGGCCAACATTGCTCCTGACCTCCCAGCTTCCCTTTTATGGAACTGGAACATTTCTCCTTATTGATTTTGTTATCCCTTACATGTTTCCTTTCAGAATCCCTTATGGTAGCTCTTAGAAGCTGATATGGGGCCCTTTTGTATCCTTCCCATTCAGCGGAATCTGTCCTTTTTTTGGCTTTTCTGTAAGCCTTTTTTAACATTTTATTCTTTCCCTTATCTCTTTAATTGACCATTGTTGTTTGTTCGCTTTTCCCTCTCAGGTATAAACTGGCTTTGTTTTGTGCTGAATGTTCCTTTAAGTATTCCCCACTGTTCTTCAGTTGTTTTACCCATGAGCAGATTTTCCCAGTTTACTGTGGACTGTCTCTGTCGCATCTCGTTAAAGTCGGCCCTTACCTTAATCTCAAATTCTAGCAGCTGATTCATGCTTTTTACTTTCAAATGCGACACTGAACTAGATCATGTTATGATCACTATTTGATAAATATTCATGCACAAATAGTTACAAACTAAATCTGGCTCATTATTCATTACTAATTCCAATATTGCTTGTCCCCTTTTTGTATCCAGGACCTATTGCTGTTGGAAACTATTCTGGACACACAGCAGCAATTCACTACCTTTCTGACAGAGGGCTTGTCTGTCTCCCAATCTAATTTAAAGTTAAACTTCCCCATTAATAATACACTGGCTTTGCTACACACTTGTCTAATTCCTCCATTTATACAATCCAGCACCTCAGAGCTGCTGTCAGGGGGGTCTGTATCCAACATCTACTACAGTTTTAGATCCTTTCCTGCTTCTCAGTTCCACTGAATGTTTTCTCCTCATTATGACCTCCCTCACCATTGAAACCGTTTTTTTAACCTCATCAATGAAGCTGCTCCACCTCTTCTGCCATTTCCCTATATCCATCCTGTGAACCTTCTAACCCGATATATATAGAACATATAGAAGGATACAGCGCAGTACAGGCCCTTCGGCCCTCGATGTTGCGCCGACCGAGTCCTACCTAACCTATACTAGCCCAATAACTTCCAAATGCCTATCCAATGCCCGCTTAAATGACCATAAAGAAGGAGAGTTCACCACTGATACGGGCAGGGCATTCCATGAACTCACAACCCGCTGTGTGAAGAATCTACCCCTAACATCTGTCCTATACCTACCACCCCTTAATTTAAAGCTATGTCCCCTAGTAACACCTGACTCCATTAGCGGTAAAAGGTTCTTAGTATCTACCCTATCTAAACCCCTAATCATCTTATACACTTCTATCAGATCTCCCCTAAACCTTCTCTTCTCCAATGAGAACAGCCCCAAGTGCCTCAGCCTTTCCTCATAAGATTTTCCTACCATTCCAGGCAACATCCTGGTAAACCTCCTCTGCACTCGTTCTAAAGCTTCCACATCCTTCCTATAGTATGGCGACCAAAACTGCACACAATACTCCAGATGAGGCCGCACCAGAGTCTTATACAACTGCAACATGACCTCAGGACTCCGGAACTCAATTCCTCTGCCAATAAAGCCCAGTACACCATATGCCTTCCTCACAGCACTATTTACCTGGGTGGCAACTTTCAGAGATCTGTGTACATGGACACCAAGATCCCTCTGCTCATCCACACTACCAAGTAGCCTACCATTAGCCCAGTAATCCATCATCTTGTTATTCCTACCAAAGTGAACGACTTCGCACTTAGCTACATTGAATTCCATTTGCCACATTTCCGCCCAGCTCTGCAACTTATCTATATCCCGCTGTAACCTACCACTTCCTTCCTCACTATCCACAACTCCACCGACTTTTGTGTCATCCGCAAACTTGCTTACCCAGCTTTCAAGTCCTTCCTCTAGATCATTTATAAAGATAACAAAAAGCAATGGTCCCAAAACAGATCCTTGTGGTACACCGCTAGTAACTGTGCTCCAAGATGAACATAATCCATCAACTACTACCCTCTGTCTCCTTCCAGCCAGCCAATTCCTAATCCAAACCTCTAATGTATCCTCAATGCCATACCTCCGAAGTTTTAGCATTAGCCTACCATGGGGAACCTTATCGAACGCCTTACTAAAATCCATATACACAACATCTACTGCTTTACCCTCATCCACTTCCTTGGTCACCTTCTCAAAGAACTCAATAAGGTTTGTGAGGCACGACCTGCCCTTCACAAAACCATGCTGGCTATCCTTGATCACGTTATTCCTACCCAGATGTTCATAAATCTTATCCCTTACCATTCTCTCTAAGACTTTGCCCACCACTGAAGTCAGACTCACTGGCCTATAGTTGCTAGGGCTATCCCTACTCCCTTTCTTGAACAATGGGACCACATTCGCTATCCTCCAGTCCTCTGGTACTATTCCTGTTGACAACGACGACATAAAAATCCAGGCCAATGGCTCTGCTATCTCCTCCCTAGCTTCCCATAGGATCCTGGGGTAAATGCCATCAGGCCCAGGAGACTTATCTATATTCATCCTTTCCAATATTCCCAAAACCTCTTCCCTGCATATTTCCAGGGCATCCATTCTAATTATTTGTGATTCCATATTCACATCAGCAACAGTGCCCTGTTCCTGAGTGAATACTGATGAAAAGTACTGATTTAATGTCTCTCCAATCTCCTCCGCCTCCACACACAACTTCCCACTACTATCCTTGACTGGACCGATACCTACCCTAGTCATCCTTTTATTCTTGACATACCTATAGAAAGCCTTTGGGTTTTCCCTAATCCTACCAGCTAAAGACTTTTCATGTCCCCTTCTCGCTTCTCTTAGCTCCCTCTTTAGCTCCTTCCTGGCTACCTTATAACACTCAATCGCCCCTACTGAACCTTCACGCCTCATCTTTACATATGCCGCCTTCTTCCCTTTCACAAGGGACTCCAATTCCTTACTAAACCACGGCTGCCTTACCAGGCCCTTTACACCATGCCTGACTGGTACATACCTATCGAGGACACGCAGTAGCTGCTCCTTGAACACTCCCCACATCTCATTAGTGTTCTTCTCTTGAAGCCTGTTTTTCCAATCCACACATCCTAAGTCATGCCTCACTGCATCATAATTTCCCTGCCCCCAGCTATAGTTCCCAATCTGAATGATTCTGCAACTATGTCTCATTATTTGATACGATACCACAATCTTAAATTTGAATTTGTGCCTGCAGATTATTGTATTTATTCCTTACGCTTCATGCATTCGGATATAGAACTCTTATTTAGTCCATTCATTGGAATCTGTTCCTCAGCACTGATGCTGTATTCACCTCTTTCTTATTTCTCTCCATCTGTCTAATCAATATCCTTCTGATAGCTTTCCTGATATTGTCCAAATAGGGCCTTTTGCCGATTTTTGTTGACGTTGTTGGTCCCGACACAGACAACAACAACTGGATCCTCAACCCCCACCCCCCCCACCCCCCAAGTCTGTTATACTTAAAAGCCGGCTCGAGATGCCCTTACCTTGAAACCAGGCAGGCAACACACCATGTGGGGCTCTCAATCCTGCTCACAAAGGATGCTATCAGTTCCCCTCATTATCAAGACCCCTCTTTTCTTTATGCTCCCCCAGTCTGAGTGGTCTCCTGGACCATGGTGCAGTGGTTTCCTTCATTCATTCATAGGAAATGGACATCTCTGGCCAAGCCAGCAATGACTGCCCGTAGGAGTCATCGAATCATAGAATCCATACCGTGTGAAACAGGCCATTCAGACCAATGAGTCCACACCAACATTCTGAAGAGCATCCCACCCAGACTTGTCTCCCTACCTTATCCCTGTAAATCTGCATCTCCCATGGCTAATGCACCTAACCTACACATCCCTACATTTTCCCCAGTTTAGGCATTATAATTTCTGCCCTATCTTTATCTTTTTATATAATGACTTTGAAACTTACAGAGTTATGGTCACTATCACCAAAATCCTCAAACTACATTTTCCCATTCTCCCGACAATCCTTTTCCTCATTGACACAGGGAGCAAGTACCTCATTCCTGTTGGACAAGGAGCTGAGGCACCTGTAAGGCTAAATCCAGGCTGCATCGACCTGTTCACTTTTGGTCACACCCTCCTGTCCCTGACCACTGGCCATAATTTGAAGTATTTAACCTACAAGGTGTGACTGTCTCCCCAAACACAGTGTCCAGGTAACTCTCCCCCTCCCTGATGTGTCGCAGTGTTTGAAGCTCAGATTCCAGCTCATCAACTCTGAGCTGGAGTGCCTTGAGCAACCAACACTTGCTGTAGATGTGGTCACTCTGAGCTACAATGGGCTCCACCAGCTTCCCCATCGTACAATTACTACACATCGCCCGGCCCTGTATGTGGAAATTATTTGAGGAGTTTTTAATTTATATTTTAAAATTTGCTGCTGGTCTTTAGTTTTTAATCTGTAAAATATTTCAGTCCAGGAGACAGAGAATGTGCCAGCACAGGAGGAGGCTGTTCAGCCCCTCGTGTCAGTGCTAGCTGTTTACGAGCCTCAATCACAATGAACATCTCCATTGAATGTCTGTTGTCAGGAAGTGGTTGAGTCTGTTTTTAGAGACAGAATAACGGACAAATATGAACTGGTCCGAGAGAGTCAGTCTGGATTGACAAAGGTTCAGACATCTTTAACTAACCGGGTTACACTTTGTTAGGAGCTCACTGGTGTGGGATATAAGGGAATGTCGATGGCTATTGTCTATAGGGAATTCCAAAAGACATTTAAGAATGTTCCACAAAAGAAACATTGATTCAGACCTTACACTCCACAACCATCTGATGAAGGAGCAGCGCTCCAAACGCTGATGCTTCCAAACAAACCTGTTGCATTAGAACCTGGTGTTGTGTGATTTTTAACATTTACACGACAGTCCAACACCGGCATCTCCAAATCATGGAATTGGATGGAATTTGAGAAATGCATTTACCTTGGGTCAGGAATGGGTCTGTCTAAGAGACAGAGAGGAAGGATAATGTGCGTGTGTTCCAATGAGCCAGATGTGAGTAGTGGTATTCCCAGGGATCTGTGCTGGGACCTCAGCTTTTCACGATATTTCTCAATGACTTGGATGAAGAAACAGAGAGCCATATATCCAAGATTATTGATCACAGTGAGTGAGGCAGCTTGGAGGAAGTCACAGAGATAGGGAGGGTGGAAGAACAGGGAGCAGATTGAGAACAAGGATGAGAATTTGAAAATCGAGGTGTTGCTGGACCAGGAGCTTATGTCAGTCAGTGAGGATTGTGATGGTCATGGTGGAGTAGGGAGGCGTGGACAGGAGTATGGGGTGGACTTGGTGTGAGTTTGAACACTGACAGCAGAGTTTGGGATGAGCTGATGTTTACGGAAGTCAGTAGCTGTGATGTGGGCGTGGATAACATTGGAATGGTCTCAAAAACATGGTTGAGATTTTCAGTGGCTGATAATCGTGATGTGGAGGATTTGGGCCTCAAATCAGCCCCAAAGATGAGGCCAAAGTTGTAAAGAGTCTGGTAGAGCAGCAGACAGTGCTCAGGGAGAGGGATGGAGTTTGTACTGGGAGCTGAAGAGGATGGCTTTGATCCTGCCAATGTGTTTCCCAGTGAGCCTGGCTCCTCAGTCCTGACTGGTCTTAGCTGCTGTGATTGTCACTGATTGGACACTTATTATTAGAGATTCTGACCACAGCAGAAAGCCCCAGTGCAACAAATAACTGCAAAGACTGTCAGAGCGCAAGGTTGCAACTTCACCAAGAGAGGAAGTGAAAGAAGGAGCTCGGAGCAGCTGGGTGTTTGTTACTGAGACAGGAGAAAACTGTGAACTGTCTGCACTCCCTGGAATCTGACAGCACAGGAGGAGGCCATTCAGCCCATCATGCCTTTGAATGACCCAGTTAATCCCACTGCTCCCCTCTCTCTCCCCGTAACCAAGCAAATCTTTCTTTTATAGCTCAATCTCCAATTCCCTCTTATAGACCTCATGTCCACAGAGTGAGACTGCCCTGAACCTGGACTTCAAATTGGCATCTCATTCATTCATTGGGAGACAAACTGCCTGGGCTGGGAAATGGAGCTCAGGATCCTGAACATTCCCTCTCCCCTCCTGAGGGACACTTCATTTGGTTTTACATATTCACCTGTGGGAAGTGGGCATCACCGGCTGGGCCAACATTTTTTACCCTGTCCCTAGTTGCCCTGGAGAAGGTGGTGGGAAGCTGCCATCTTGAATTGTTATCGTCCACAAGCTGTAAGTTGACCCACAATGCCAGCATTTTAACCCAGCAAGGCTGAGGGATCAGCGACATATTTTCAAGTCCGGATGCTAAGCTTTTTCGAGGGGAACTTGCAGCTCACAGTGTTCCCATGTATCTGCTGCTCTTGTTCTAAATGGAAGTGAACGTGGGTTTGAAGGGAAACCAAAAGAACTGCAGATGCTGTAAATCTGAGACAAAAATAGAAAGTGCTGGAAAAGCTCAGCAGGTCTGGCAGCATCTGTGAAGAGAAATCAGAGTTAATATTTCATACTCAACCCGAAATGTTAATTCTGATTTCTCTCCAAGATGCTGCCAGACCTGCTGAGCTTTTCCTGAAATTTCTATTTTTGTCCATGGGTTTGGAAGGTGCTATCTGAAGATCAGTGATGAATTTCTGCAGTGCATCTTATCGATAATACACACTGCTGCTATGGAGCGTCAGTGACGGTGAGTTTGGGTGTTTTGAGAATGCGATGCCAATCAAGGAGTTTGCTTTGCTCTGGATGGTATCAAGCTTTTTGAGTGGATAAGAAAGACATAGGATACAATCGACATAGATAGGAAAGGTTTCAAGGGATATGTGTGAAACGCAGGCAAATAAGATGAGTTCACTTCAGAAAACTTGGTCAGCATGTAGAAGTTTGGCTTAAGGGTTTGTTTCTGTGCTGTTTGACTCTGTGACACTATCAATCAATGAATGTTGTTGGAGCTGCACCTGTCCAGGCAAGTGGGGAGTATTTGCTCACACTCCTGACTTGGTTGACAGGCTTTGGGGGATCAGGAGGTGAATTACTGGATGCAGTATTCCTAGCCTCTAACTTGCTCTTGTAACCACTGTGTTTCTTTGGTGAATACAGTTGTGTTTCTGGTCAATGACACCTCAAGAATGTTGATAGTGGGGATTCAGTGATGGTAATAGCATTGATTGTCAAGGGGCGATGTTTAGATTGTCTCTTATTGGTGATGGTGATTGGCTGGCATTTGCATGGCACCAATGGGAAATGTCACTTCTCAGACAAAACTTGGATATTGTCCAGATATTGTTGCATTTGCATGTGGACTGCTTCAGTATCTGAGGAGTTGGGAAGAGTGCTGAGCATTGTGCAATAAGAGTTTGCCTTGAGTTGCAATATCTGTTCGGAGTCTGTCCTATTTAGTACGGTGATAGTACCACACAACACAATGGAGGGGATTCTCAATGTGAAGGACAGACTTTGTTTCCACAAGGACTGTGTGATGGTCACTCTTACCAATACTGTCAAGGATAGATGCATCTACAGCCATAAGATTGGTGAGGATGGGGTCAAGCAACTTTTTCCATCTCTTTGGTTCCAGCTGCAGAGCCAGTCCCTCAGCTACATCCATGAGGAACCAACCAGCTCGATCAGTAATGCTGCTGCCGAGCCACTCTCAGTGGTGGACATTGAAACCCCCCCACACAGAGTACACTCTCTGCTGTCATCACCCTCAGTGCTTTCTCCAAATGTTGTTCAACATCCAGGAGAGACTGATTCATCAGCCGAGGGAGCAAGATATCTTGTAATCACCAGGAGGTTTCCACGCCCATGTTTAACCTGGTGTCATGAGTCTTCACGGGAGACAACTTTGAGACTTCCCAGGGTAACTCCCTTCTGGCCGTAGACCACTGTGTCATCAGCTCTGCTGGGTCTGCCTTTCTGGTAGGACAGGACACATGCAGGGACAGTGATGGTGGTGTCTGGGGCATTGTCTGTAAGGTATGGTTCTGTGAGTGTGACTGTGTCAGACTGTTGCTTGAGTCATCTGTGAGACAGCTCTCCTGAATTTGGCACTAACTCCCAGATGTCAGTAAGGAGGATGGAGCAGGGTAGACAGGGTTGTTTCTGTCATTGTCTTTTTGGTGTCTAGATCGATGCCTGTGGTCCGTCCGGTCTCATTTCTTTGTTGAAACATTGTCATAATTGATACAACTGAGAGCCTTGCTCGGCCATTTCAGAGGGCACTAGAGAGTCAACCACATTGCTAGAGGACAGTGCCGTGTACCCCGGCAGTACATTCCGACATCCCCCACTTCCCCATTCTGTATATGGAAGGCGGGAGCCTGCCAGCAGGATATTCACCCGCAGGATCTATCACAGCCCGTGTGCAATTCTGTCCCCACATTAAATCCACACAAATCCTGAATTCACATAACTCCTTCGATGTCCAAGCATTCCAAGAATGTTCACAAAGTTGCAGTAAGAGGGATGGGGGAGAGGGTGGAGGAACATAAGAACTAGGAGCAGGAGCAGGCAATTCAGCCCCTCGAGCCCACTCCACCATTTAATACAATCATGGCTGATCCCATCTCAGACTCAACTCCACTTTCCTGCCCACTTTCCATCATCCTTTAACCCATTACCCATTAAATATCTGTCCATCTCCTCCTTGGTGTGAGACAGGGAAGGGACCTCTCCATTCAGAAAAGACTGACCATGGAAGGGGAAGGAGAGGGGAAAGGATTGGAACATGTTGTGAATGGACAGGATGGGTCAGTGGGTCAGAGCCTCTCCTGTCTCCCCTCGAACTCACGCTGATGATCTGAGGATCTCCTCTCTCTGCTGGGCCTTCACGGAATGAGGTTTGTGTCCAAATCAGTCCCCAGTGAGAATAGGCCAACAGCACAGAACTGCCCTTCATTTGACCAGAATCTGTCCATCTTCCTGAGAAAGACCAAACCCTGGTCAACGTGGAAATAGGGCCTTACCCAAGGAGAAGACAGGGGTCAAGGGTTAACATCCATTAGTGGGGCAAAGCAGAGGGAGATTTATCCTGCATTCAACTGTCACCACCCAGGACACTATCAGAAAGAGAGAGCAGTGAGCAGAGAGAGAGAGAGATGGAGGGAAAAATAATGTGTGTGTGTGTGTGTGAGAGAGAGAGAGAGAGAGAAAGAAAGAAAGAAAGTGAGAGAGAGAGATAGAGGGACGAGCATCTGATACGGTGTAAGATATGTGAGGGGACCAAGAGAGAGGTAGAGGGAGGTAGAAATGGTGAGGTTGAGGGATAGAGAGAGAAAAACAAGATGTGAGACAGTGTGACTGAGAGGGATGGAGAGAGACAAAGAGACAAGGAGAGAGAGAGAGAGAAAGAGACAGGATGGGTGTGAGACTAAGCATGAAGAGAGTTGAGAGGGAGGGTAGGGTTGATTGTGAGAGAAAGAGATGAGTATGGGTAGATTTATAATGACAGAGAGAGAGGGAGAGAGACTGTAAATTGGAAGATAGAGAGGGAGGGAGAGAGAAAGAGGGAGGAATAGAGAGTGACAGGTAACAATTGGAGGCTGAGTGAGAGAGGGAGCGAGTAACAGAGACAGTGAGAGAAGGCGAAACAGATGATAAGATGTAGTCAGAAAGCATCAGTGAGTTGGAGAATGTGGCTATGAGACAGAGCGCGTGTGTGTGTGTGAGAGAGAGAGGGAGAGAACATGAAAGAGATTAACATTAGGAGAGAGAGATAGAGGTAGAGAGAAAGAAATGGCAGATGTGAGTCAGAGAGAGAGGGACAAGTCCTGGTCACCACACTCTGGGAAGAATGTGATTGTACCTGAGAGGGTACAGGGAGATTTTCCAGGATGCTGCCTGAATGTGAGCTTTGAGCAGTGAAGGCTCAAAAGGGACCTGATAGAGAGGGATAAGATTATTCAGGACAATGATAGGGTAGGTAGGATGGCACATTTTACATCAGTAAAGGATTTAATAACCTGGTACAGAGATTGAAGGTAACACAGACATGGACACGTAGAAACTTGGAGCAGCAGTAGGCCATTCGGCCCTTTGATTCTGCTCTGTCATTCAGTATGATCATGGCTGTATCAAGTTTTGAATGTCATCATTTTTTTGAGGGTCGGTGTGGACTAGTCGGGCCAAATGGCCTGTTTCCACACTGTAGGCATTCTAAGATCTATGGCTGATCCTCTTTCTCAAAGCCATATTCCTGCCTTCTCCCCATTCTCTTCAAGCTGTTAAAATGCAAAACAATTATCTCTCTCTTGTTTTCTTGAATATATTCAGTTCCTTATCCTCCACAGCCTTCAGTGGTAGAGAATTCCACAGGTTGACCACCCTCTGAGTGAAGAAATGTTTCCTCATCTCAGTCCGAAATGGTCAACCCTGTATCCCCCTGAGCCTGTGTCCCCTGGTTCCAGACTCCCAACCAGGGGAAACCTCCTCCCTGCCCAGCCCAGTTACAATTTTATATGTTTCAATCAGATCCCCTCTCATCGTTCTGAACACGAGGGAGTCCATAGCCAGGCGAGTTGGAGAGTGGGAGGAGAGTTGAGAAGAAATGTTTTCACCCAGAGGGTGGTGAGAGTCTGAACCTCACTGCCTGAAAGGCTGGTTGAGTCAGAAACTCTCGTGACAATTGGAGCAGTGTTTAGATATTCCCTTGTGTTGCTGTAGCCTCCAGGGTAATGGGCCAAGAGCTGGAGGATGGGATTAGTGTCATCAGATCTTTGTTTACCAGCACAGACACAATGGGCCAAATGGCCTCATTCAGTGCTGTTCACATCAATGACTCTGAGACAGAGAGAGTGAGATAGAAAGAGAGAGAAGAGGAAGTATGAGGACGTGGCTCTCTCTGCCTGATGCCATTTACATACTGAGGAACACCCAGTCAGACTCTCACAGGCTGCAGCTTTATAAAGCAGAGCCCAGTGAAGGGAGAGTTTATCAGGAACCAGGCACAGGGACAGGAGCACACACCATGATTTCACACATCCAGCTGATCTGGCCCCTGGCATTCTGTGTCGCAGGTACAAATCTCTCTCCTTCCACCTTGAATCTTTCGCTGCTCTCCATTTCACTCCAATTCCACTGACTTGTGATTGAAGGGAAAATGCTGAAACCAGAGGAATGCTCAGTGTCTCCAACAATCTCTCATTTGACCGGCTCTTTCTGTGACAGTTCTGACTTCACTGTGTTTCTCTTTGACCCCTCAGGTATCAGTGGGGACATCAGCATGACCCAGTCTCCCCCGGTGCTGTCAGTGGGACGGGACCAGACCGCAACACTCACCTGTACGGCCAGTCAATCTGTTAGCAACTATGTTAACTGGTACCAGCAGCGAGAAGGTCAGAAACCCTCTCTCCTGATCTATCGTGCAACAACTCGATTCACAGGAGTCTCCGAGCGATTCACCGGCAGTGGATCAGGGACCAGTTTCACCCTGACAATCAGCAACGTTCAGAATGAAGATGTCGCTGACTATTACTGTCAGCAAGGTTACAGCTGGCCTTACACGTTCGGTAAAGGAACCAAGCTCAGACTGAGTAAGTAAACCTCAATCCTCTGTTATTAACCCTGTCAATACTGAAACACACTTTCTAAAATACAGTTACTGATTTGTTGAAGGTGTTAGTGGGAAGCTGCAGTGAATGAAATGGTTGATTGAGGAGCACTGTGTCTAACAGGGTGTCCAGCTGTATTTCTTTACTTTCATGCCCTCTTTAAAAAAAGCAAGATATAAGTCAGTCAGTTTTACTCACTGTGTGGAGGAGCTCTGTCCATTTGCAGCCTGTGGTCCCATTCCTGCAGCATGGAGTGAAATCAGTGAGTAGCCTCCTGCCAGTCTCAGTGTGACGGACACGGGGCAGAGTTTGATGTGAGCTCTGGCTCCCTGTCCCAGTCTCTGATCTCACTGACCTCAGCAGCAGCAGCAGCAGCAGCAGCACAGTGAGACACCGAGCTCCCACCTCCCCCAGCTTTAACTCTGCTCAATCACACAATCACAGAATTGTTACAGTGCACAAGGAGGCCATTCCATCCATCCTGTCTGGACTAGCTCTCTGAATGAGCAATTCACTGAGTGTCATTCTCCTGCCTTCTCCCTGTCACCCTGCATATTGTTCCTTTTCAGATAACAGTCTCATTCCCTTCGGAATGTTTCAATTGAAGCTGCCTCCACCACACTCTCAGGCAGTGCATTCCACACCTTAACCACCCACTGGCTGAAAATGTTTTCCCTCATCTCACTTTTCTTACTTTTTCAATTACTTTCAATCTGTGGCCTCTCGGTCTCAATCCTTTCACAAGTGGAATCATTTTCTCCCTATTTACTCTGTTCCAGGCCCCTCCTGATTTTGAATTTCTGGAACAATTCTCCTCGCTGCCTTCTCCAAAGACTTGAAGGTGCAGGGGTTGGACTGGGGTGGACAAAATTAAAAATCACACAACACCAGGTTATAGTCCAACAGAGGGTTTATTTGGAAGCACTAGCTTTCGGAGCGCCCCTCCTTCATCAAATGGTTGTCAGCGGTGCTCCAAAAGCTAGTGCTTCCACATTAACCTGTTGGACTATAACCTGATGTTGTGTGATCTGTAACTTTCTCCAAAGAAGGCAGTCCCAAATTCTCCAATCTATCTTCATAACTGATATTCCTCATCCCTGGAATGATCTTTGTGCATAAGTTTGCCAGCTCTACAAAACATTCACCTCCTTCCTGCATTATTCACATTATTTATGTCCCTCATGATTTTATAAACCTCTATAAGGTCACTCCTCAGCCTCCAGCACTTCAGGGTAAAAGATCTCAGCTTTTCCAGCCTCTAATGGTCACGGAGTCATACAGCGTGGAAACAGATCTTTCAGTCTAACTTCTCCATGCTAACTAGATATCCAAAACTGACCTCATCCCATTTGCCAGCATTTAACCCACATTCCTCTAAACCCTTCCTATTCATGTACCCATCCAAACATCTTTTAAATGCTATAATTGTATCCGTCTCCAACACTTTCTCTGACAGCTCGATCCGTACACGCACCACCCTCTGTGTGACAAGTTACCCCTCAGGTCCCTTTTGCATCTTTTGCCTCCCATCTTAAACCTGTACCCTCGAGTTTTAGATTCCCTTTCCCAAGGCAAAGACCTGGGATATACACCCTGTCCATGCCTGTCATGGTTTTATAAACATCTATACGGCCACCCCTCAGTCTCCGATCCTGCAGGAAAAATAATCTTCCGACAGTTCAAACCCTCCAGTTCCAGGCAACATCCATGTAAATCTTTTCTGAAGAATTTTAAGTTTAACAGCATCCTTCCTATCACAGGATGATCAGAATTGTTCACATTATTCCCAAATTTCCTGTACAGCTGCAAATGATGTCCCAACTCTGATACTTAGTGCAGTGATCAATAAAGGCAAGTATACCCAACACCTTCTTCATCTCCCTGTCTCCCTGTGACTCCACTGTCAAGGAATAATGCCCCTGCCCCTGCCCCTGCCCCTGCACCCTGAGGTCACTTTGTTGAGCAACACCCCACAGGGCCCCACCATTAACAGTACAAGTCCTGCCCTGGTTTGATTTTCCAAAATGCAACATCTCACATTTATCTAAATTGAACTCCATTTGTCACACGTTTAGATCAGAGCGGTGCTGGAAAAGCACAGCAGGTCAGGCAATTTCCGAGGAGCAGGAAAATTGCCGTTTCAGGCAAAAGCCCTTTATCTGGATTCCTCTAGCCGAAAAGTCGATTTTTCTGCTCCTCGGATGCTGCCTGACATGCTGTGCTTTTCCAGCACCATTCTGATCTAAACTCTGATTTCCAGCATCTACAGTCTGCACTTTTGTCCATTTGCCACAACTCTGCCCATTTCCCCAAATGATCAAGGTCCCACTGTACTCTCAGATAGCCTTCTTCACTATCCACTGTACCAATTTTGGTGTCATTTAAAAACTCGCCATAATTCCTATATTCACATCCAAATCATTTATTTAAATGATGAAAAGCCATGGACCCAGCACCAATCCTTGTGGCACACAGCTGACATCTGATCTCCAATCTGAAAAGCAACCCCTTACCACCACTCTCTGACTCCTATCTTGAAGTCATTTTTTTACCCAAATGGCTAGCTCCCCCTGGATCCCATGTGGCCTAACCTTACTAATCAGTCTATCATGTGGAACCTTGTCAAATGCTTTGCTGAAGTCCATATAGACAGTGTCTACTATTCTGCCTACATCAATCTTCTCTTCAAACAACCTTAATCATGTTAGTGAGACACGATTACCATGCACAAAACTGCATTGATTGTCCAAATGCATGTAAATCCTGTCCCTCAGAATTCACTCCAATAACTTACCCAGCAATGACATCAGGCTCACTGGTTTATAGTTCCCTGGCTTTTCCTTAAACAATGGCTAACATTAGCCAACCTCTCTGGTTCTCCAGAACCTCACTCATGGCTGTCAATCAGAAACATACCTCAGCAAGGGGTCCAGCAATCTCTTTCCTAGCTTTCGACAATGTCCTGGGATACACCTGATCAGGTCTTGGAGATTTATCTACCGTCTTGCACTTTAAGAAATCCTCTTCTGTAATGTGGACTTGTGTCAAGACATTACTATTTACTTCCAAAGTTCCCAAATTTCCATGTCTTTCTCCATGATAAATACTGACCTGGAATATTCATTTAAGACCTAAACCATTTCCTGTGGACCCACCCAGAGGTACATTGTTCATCTTCATGGGGCCCTATTCTCTCTCTAGTTACTCTTTTGCCCTTTTCTTATTTACCATAATTCTACCACTTTTGCCCTTGAGTAAGTTCAGGAATTGTTTGCCCTCCTTCAAATGTATCTCGACTATACCTGGTCCACATCCTCTACTATTCTTTTCAGGACTTTCCTGCCAACCTTTGATCCCACTTTATTCAGATCCAATACATCCATATCCTATAGAAGCTGGCATTTCCCCAGTGAAGATGTTTGACCCTGAAAAGGCCTTTGTTCTTTTTTACCATCACCCTCAACTTTGTGATACAATGATCACTCTTCCTTAAGTGTCCTCTCACTGACACTTGATCCACTTGGTCCTCCTCATTCCCAAGATCCAGATCTCGCAGAGCCTCCTTTCTCATTGGACTGGAAACCTGCGGCTGGAGAAAATTCACATGGACACACTCTCACGACTCTGGCCCCTCTGTCCTTCACACTGCTACTACCCCAGTCTATATTCAGAAATTAAAGACATTCCACGCTCCCCCCCCAAAAAAAAATAATGACTATTATATTTGCAGGTCTCTGTAAATTCCTTGCAAATGTAGTCCTCTAAATCCATCCCACTGGGTGGTAACTTATTGACTGCACTAATGATTCTGTGGACATTGGTGTTCCTCTCTGACAGTTCCTCCTGACTCCCACAGCCCTGCCAAGTTAGTTTAAACCCTCTCCAACAGCACGAGTAGATCACCTCAAAGGAGCTCAGTGCCAGCTCTGTTCAGGAGCAGCGCTGTCTGGTCTATCCAGGTCCCATCTCACCCAGACCCAGTCCCAATGTCACAAGAATCTAAAACCCTCCCTCCTGGATCCTCTTTCCAGCCCCACAGACACTTGTGTTATCCTCCTGCTCCTCTTGTCACTTGCCTGGGGCACTGGGAGTAATCTGAAGATTTCTACCTTTGAGTTCCTGATGTTAATTCTCTCCAGCGCCCCCTAAATTCTAATTGCAGGACTACATCCTTTTCTCCCTCTGTCACTGGGACCGATGTGGACCAAAACTGCTGCCTGTTCCCCTCTCCCCTCAGGGTGCTTTGCAGTCGCTTAGTGACATTCTTCACCCTGGCACCAGGGAGACAACACGCCATCCTGGATTCCCATCTGCAGCTGCAGAAACACCTATCGATGCCCTCACTCTCAAATCTCCTTTCACGATCAGTCTTCCTTACACTAACCCCCCTCCCCCCCACCCCACCACCACCCCCCCAACAATATAGCTGAGTCACCAGTGGTGCCATGGACTTGGCTCTGGATGCACTCCCCAGATGAACCATCATTCTCATCAGGATTCCAAACTGAATCCTGGTTGGAGAGTGGGATGCATTCAGGGGATTCCTCTACTAGCTGCCTGGTCCTTTTGGACTGTCTGCTGCTCCCCCATTCCCTCACTCCCTGCATATTCTGAAGCTGCGGAGTGACCACATCTAGAAACGTGTTCTCCATGGAGCTCTCAGCCTCACGGACGGTCCGCACTGACACCAGCTGCTGCTCAAGCTCCGAAATCCGGAGCTTCAACTGCTGTCAATGACCACACTTCCTGTACTCATAGTATTCCAGGAGCTAGGAAGCATTCTGAAATTCCCACATGGATGCATTCTCTCTCCACTCTTTGGTTATCTCTTGGCAAAGTTCTGATGACAAACAGCTCCAGCAGGGCTCACAGTCCAGTGGGTTCAGTGTTCCAGGGTTTTGGGGAAACTCACCAGAAGTCTTTAAGAAATAGGAGCAGAAATCAGCCATTCAGCCCATTGAATCTGCTCTGCCATTTGATCTTGGCAGATATGCTTCTCACCCCCATTCTTCTGCGTTCAATCCCCTTTACAATCACAAACCTATCTATCTCTGTCTTAAATACACTCAGTGACTTGGCCTCCCCTGCCCTCTGTCGCTGTGAGTTCCACAGATTCACCACCCTCTGGCTGAAGAAAGTCCTCATCTCAGCTCGAAAGGGTCGGCCCTTCATTCTGAGGCTGTGCCTTGGTTACTGAGTCTCTCCTGATTATGGAAAAATCTTCTCCCCATCCACTCTATCCAGGCCTATCAGTATTCTGTAAATTTCAATAAGATCCCTTCTCATCCTTCTAAACTCCATCGAGTACAGACCCAGAGTCCTCAAGCACGCCTCATATGACAAGGCTTTCATTCCCAGGATCATTCTTGTAAACCCCTCCAATGCCAGCACATTGTTTCTTAGAATAGGGGTCCCAAATCTGCTCACAATATTCCAAATTCAGTCTGATGAGACTCTTACACAGCCTCAGCAGTACATCTCTGCTCTTGTATCCTGGCCCTATTGAAATGAATGCTATTATTTCATTTGCCTTCCCAAGCACAAACTGGACCTGCCTGTTAACCTGAAGAGAAACCTGAATGTGGTTTGTGCTTTAGATTTCCAAAGGCTTTCCTCATTTAGCAAACCATCTTTGCATCTCTTCTTCCTCCCAAAGTGCACACCCTCACACTGTCACACATTATATTCTATCTGCCACTTCTTTGCCCACTCTCTGAGCCTATCGAGGAGCTTTTACAGCCTTCCCACTTCCTCAACACTACCTGTCCCTCCACCTACCTCATGTCACGAGCAACAATGTCTTCATTTACTTCATCCAGATTGTTAATGTATAACGTGAATAGTTATGGTCCTAACATTGACACCTGCAGAACTCTGCTCATCACCAGCGGCCATTCTTCCTCACGCTCTGCTTTATGCCAACCTGCCAGTCCTCAGTCCATGTCAGTACATTGCCCCTAACACTGTGGGCGCTTATCTTATGTCAAATGCCTTCTGAAAATCCAAATAGATTACTTCCTCGGACTCTCCTTTGTCTGACTGGCTCATTGCCTCCTCAAAGAATTCTAACAGATTTGCCAGGCATGACGTCTCCTTGATGAAGCTATTGCACTTCCAATCCTCTGCAATTTCATCATTAAATTGAAGTCTAAAACCTTACCAACATCTGAGTCCTGGCTAACTGGCCTATCATGTCCCATCTTCCACCTCCCTCCCTTCTTAAACAGGGGTGGTATGTGAGCCATTTTCCTGTCCCTTGCCCCCACCAAATCCGTCCCCATCTCACCTCCATACCCTGACTCCATTGATTCCTGAAAGATCATCACCAATGCCTCCACAATCTCCTCAGTGATCTCCTTCAGAACACACGGGTGTAGTTCGTCCAGTCTGGGTGCGTTATCCACATTCAGACCTTCCAGCTTCCCCAGTACCTCCTCCTTAGTGATGGCCACTGCACTCCCATCCGACCCCTGACAGTCTTGAATTACTGGGACACTGCAGGTGTTTTCCATGGTGCAGACTGATGCAAAGTATCTATTCAATTCCTCTGCTATTCCTAATTTTCCTGTTATTCTTTCTCCAGCCTCACTTTCCAGTGATCCATAGTCTATTTTTGACTCCCTCTTCCTTTTTATACACCTGATAAAACTCCTGCAATCTTCTTTTATATGACTGGCTAGATAACTCCCACATTTCACATTCTCCACCCTTAATGCTTTTTCAGTTATCCTCTGCAGGTTTTAAAAGGCTTCCTAATCCTCGGGCTTCCCACTATTCTCCACCACATTGTGTGCTTTTTCTTTTGCTTTTCTGCTGTCCTTGACCTCCCTCACCAGCCATGGTTGCCTTGTTCTCCCCTGAGTATGTTTCTTCTTTTTTGGGATGAATTCCTGCTCTGCTTCCTGAATTACCCCCAGAAACTCTGCTGTTTGCTGCCCCACCATCTTACCTGCTCGGCTCCCCTTCCAACCAACTCTGGCCAGCTCCTTCCTCATGTCTTTGGAGTTACCTTTACTCAACTGAAATACTGTTCAATCTGATTGCAGCTTCTCTCTCAAACTACAGGGGAATTCTATCGTATTATTGTCATGTATCCATTGGGATACTTTCACCTTAAACTCACTAATCAAGTTTTCCTCGTTACACATCACTGAATCCAGACCTGCCTGTTCCATCATGGCTCAACCACAAGCTGCTCCAAAATCCATCTCGTCGACATTCCGCGAAATCCTTTCCTTGAGCCGCGCTACGCAGTCCACCTATCCATTGAGGTCTGCCCTGATACTTTGTGTATGACTTTTCTGTCTCCTGATTGATTTCCTTCCCCACACCCTGATTACTGCTTGGAGACCTGGACATAACTTGCATCAGATTCTTTGTTTATTGCAGTTCCTCAACTCTACCCACACAGATTCTACACCTTCTGACTCTCCATCACTTCTTGCCATAGATTTAATTTCATTTCTCACTAACAAGGCAACACTTGTCCCTCTGCCCATCTGCCTGTCCTTTTGATGGGACATGTATCCTTGAATATTTAGTTCCCAGCCTGGATCCCCTTACAGCCATGTCTCTGTGATACCCATAACACCGTACCTGCCAGTTTCAATCTGCACTACAATCTCATTGTGTATACTGTGTGCATTTAAGTACAACACCCTCAGTCCTGCATTGACTGCCCTCCTTCTCATCATTGTCCCCTTATCTGCTGTGCTTTATGTTCGATTCCTGATCCTTTCTGTACTCACTGTCCTTTTACATCTTCTAGAAACTTGAATAACCTTTCCTGAGCCCTCCTCCACTTTAACTAGTTTAAATTCCTTAGAAACTCAATTTACCTCAATGTGTGGCATCACTATTACTCCCTTACTCGGAATGCTTTGTGCATTTAGATACAACCTCTGTAAGTTTGTACTATTATTGATTTTCCCTGCACTTTCATGGTTCCTTTGATGTTCAAAACTTCCATCCCTTTCTTTTATTTTTTGGTAACAATCAATCCCATCACTAACCGGCAATCCTACCTTCTCCTTTACCTTCCATTTTCTCATTTTCCATCCAACTGAACCAAATTCCTTTCTCTTTGGGTTGAGTTCAGGCCAATATTTATCGTTGAGCCAACATCATTATTACTCTTTGATCTCATTGTTTCTAGTGGGATCTTGCTGTGCAGAAACTGGCTGCCACGTTACTGACATTGCAACAGTGACTGCTTGTCAAACAAAACTGTCTGTAAATGTCTTTGGGAGAGCCTGAAGTGTTAAGGGCTGGATTGAAATACAATTAGAGTCAGAGGGATGGACAGCACAGAAACAGACCCTTTGGTCCAACTCGTCCATGCTGATCAGATATCCGAAATTAATCTAGTCCCATTGGCAGCATTTGGCCCATATCCCTCTAACATCTTCCAATTTACATATCCATGCATTTTAAATGGTGTAATTGTACCAGCCTTCACCACCTCCTCTGGTAGCTCATTCCATACATTTAACACCCTCTGAATGAAAACGTTGTCCCTTAGGTCCCTTTTAAATCTTTCCCCTGTCACCTTCAGCCTATGCCCTCCAGTTCTGGACTCCCCCACTCTGGAGTAAAGATCTTCTCTAGTCACCTTATCTATGCTGCTCATGATTTTATAAACCTGGTACGGTCACCCATCAACCTGCAATGATCCAGGGAAAACAGCCCCAGCATATTCAGCCTCTCCCTTTCACGCAAACCCTCCAACCTCGGCAACATCCTTGTAAATTTTTTCTGGATCATTTTAAGGTTCACAACATTTTTCCTACAGCAAGGAGAACTGAATTACACACAGTATTCCACAAGTGCCCTAACCAACGCCCTGTACAGCCGCAACAGCTCCCAACTCCAATACCCAATGCAGTGCCCATTAAAGGAAAGCAAACCAAATGACTTTGTCACTCCCCTACCTTCCTGCAACTTCATCTTCAAGGAACTATTCTTCATGTTTTCGATGAACTGAGAGTCTTTCAGTTGTGAAAGATGCCATTCCATGGCACTATTGGATGAACAGCAGGTAATTTCCCCCTGGTGTCCCTGGTCAATATTTATTCCCCAGTCAAAATCACTCAAAATGTATTTCTCTGCTAATTATCACATGGGGTTTGGGATCTCGCTGTGCACAGTCTGCTGGAAAGATCCAGTGGGACATCCTGAGTTGGGGAAAGGTGGTACACAAATGCAAGTCTTTCTTTAAGGGTTGGAGTCTCCTGATCTGGATCCTCATCCATTGTCTGCGCACTCTCACTTTCCAGGAGTCATGGGGTCATTAGGAGCAGTGACCCTGTCTGACCCTAGGACACTGAGACTCTTTGCAGCCTCACCCTTGAGCTCAGCCCAATAGTGTGCAGCAAGGTTTGAAATATAATCTAGAATCTTCTACACAGACACACAATGTGACTCTTTCATGAAGTGTGTGGATTCGAGTCTGCTCCAATGTTCTTGGATAAAGTTCTCCTGATCTGTGGGTGATCGGAGGTTTGTTAAAGAGATATCGAGCTCCATCCCACTTTCCAGCTCTTGCTCCATAGCTCTGGAGGTTTTGCTGTTTGAAGTGAATATCCAAGTGTTTTTTTCAATATGATGAGGGTTTCGGCCTCTCCCACCCTTTCAGACAGTGAGTCCCACATCCCACCAACCTATGGCTGAAAACAAATACCTTCAACTCCCCTATAATCCTGCCCCCAACTGATTTCAATCTCTCCCCATGGTTATTGCCCTCTGTGCTGGTGGAAATCAGTCCTTCCTACCCACTCTGTCCAGGCCCCTCATCATTTTACACACCACCATCAAATCTCCCCTCAGCCTCCTCTGTTCCAACGAAAACATTCCCAACCAATCCAACCATTCCTTAAAGCTCAAAGTCCCCATTCCAGACAAACTCTTCCTCTGTCCTGGTCTCTCGAGAGATCACATCCTTCCTGTAATGTGGTGACCAGAACCATACACAGGTCTCTCACTGTGCTCTAACTGGGGTTTCATACAGTTCCAGAATAAACAAACTCTTTGCTTTCACAGTCAACCAAAAATGAGATAAGGGAGGTGATGGTCTAATGGTGTTATTGCTGAGCTGTTAATCCAGAGATCCAGGTAATGTTCTGGGGACCAGGGTTAGAATCCAGCAGATGGTGGCATTCAAATTCAATCAAAAAACATCTGCAATTAAGAGACTAATGATGACCATGAAACCATCGTTGATTGTCATGAAAAAGCATCTGATTTCCTTATGTCATTTAGGGAAGGAAACTGCCATCCCTACCATGTGACCCCAGACCCACAGCAATGTGGGTGACTCTAAACTGCCCTTTGGGTGATTAGGGATGGGCAATAAATGCTGCCGATCCAGCAATGCCCTCATTCCATCAAGGGAAGAAGAAAAACAGTTTCTCCCATGTGTCTTCTGGAACCACCTCGCTGACCTGCATTCATTAATCACCATGGCCACATCTTCCAGCTCCACACACATCTGACTTCCAGCTTCAAAATGATGAGAGACATCCCTTCATTATCTGAGAAACAGATAGAAACATCAAACACAGGAGCAGCAGTAGGCCATTCGGCCCTTCAAGCCTGCTCCACTATTCAGTATGATCATGGCTGATCATCCAACACAGATCCCTGTTCCTACTTTCTCCCCACATTCTTTGATCCCTTTAATCCTAAGTATATCTAATTCCTTCATAAATACACATTGCATCTAATTCCCTTTTGCTGGAAAAATGGATGACAATTATTGGGTTGTTATTTTTTGACCAGTATGGACACAATGGGCTGATGGGCCTTTTGGGTCCCTATGACTCTATTGTGATATATTATGAATAACTGGGTACCAAGGGCTGACCCCTGTGGCACCCTAAGTTGTAATTACCTGCCATTCAGAAAAAGACTCATTCTTTCTGTGCTGCCTGCCAACCAGTTCCCAATCCAAGTCTGTACATGAACCCCAATCCTCTTGTTCATTTGGTCTAGATCTGGAAGTCCCACCCTTACTCATTGTGGGAACAGATTCTGAACAGTCTGTCTCATCCTTCGAGGGCTCCCACTGCCCTGACACTGATTTCCCATCATGCCATTGGTTCCGATCCACTTTTACCAAAGCACCGCACAGTTTCATAAAATGAAAACTTTTACACTTGCTCCATGGTTCTCCATTTCCATCCCTACTCTCAATCTCACTGAGTTCTGATCACTGTCACTAAAATGCTCCCACATTGATAGCCCTTCCAGATGCCCACATTCATTCCATAACCGATGGTCCAAAACTGTCCCTTCTCTCTCTGCTGCTTCACCATCACCTTCTCAGGGGCAACTAGGGACGGTAATGAATGCTGGCCCTGCCAGTGACACTCAGATCCCAAGAAGCAATTTGAAAAGTGTCTGTTCTTTTGTTGACTACAAATGTTCAAAAAGATTGTATTGCCAGTGAATATTGTGAGGGTTGAATTCCCTTCAAATGGCAGGGATTAAAACTGTTTCTCTTGCCTTTCAGCCCGTGACAACTCTCAGCCCAAGCTGACCCTGCTGCCCCCCTCCCCGGAGCAGGTCAATGCCAAGGGCACTGCCACCCTGGTGTGCCTTGCCAACCACTTCTATCCCGATGAGCTGGAGGTGCAGTGGAAGAAGGATGGTGCAGTCATTTCGGACGGGGTTCAGACCAGCAACTACCTGCGAGCTTCGGACAGCACCTACAGTGTCAGCAGCCTGCTGACCCTCTCTGGGTCTGACTGGGAGTCCAACGCTCACTTCTCCTGTGCCCTCACCCACGTGACCCTCCCCTCTCCCCTCAGCAAGAGCATCAGGAGATCAGAATGTGTGTAGAGAGTGTGAGACAGTCCACAGAGGAGACACAACTTTAAATAGAACAGGGCTGAGCTGGCAGGACAAAGGTCATTGTCAGCACTGAATTTCAACTCTCTTCCTTCTCAGGACTGCTCAGAGAACCTTCTGAGGTTTGGATGTAAAAGCAGGTCATTGCGACAGTGTCGAGGGAGCTTTACGCTGTGCCAAACCCCATGCTGTCCCTGTTCTGGGAGTGTTTGATGGGGACAGAGTTGACTTGTGATGCCAAGTAAAATCTCTTGAAGTTGCTGAAGACTGTCAGCTGTACAAAACAATGTGAACCTCAGAATTCTCTGCTTCAGTAAACCAGATCTCCTTCCTGCTCAGCCACCAGTTCCAATTTAAGGTTTTGTCACTGTTTAACGGGACAGGATTCTCATGTTATTGAGCAAACCTCCACAAGTGTTTTCCTCAAGCTCCATTGTGGCTGTGAATTTGAACAGCCTCCTCTGTCTGGGCTGTTAATTGCAGGTTTTTTTTCTGTCAATGTGAATATGGAAAAGGGAATAAAGATGAAGATTCAGTCTCTGTTTCTGTGTGCTTTGGAAATAGATGACCTTCCCCGCCCCCCAGTTGATTGACCTGCTGAAATGCAGCCATTGTCAAGATTGGCTGGTTGGCCTGTCAATCAATTACAATCATTAATCATTTCCAAATGATCCCTTTGGTCAGGAATTTATGCAGGTTACAAGATTCCAAAAAGAACAGAAACTGAAAGTTGTTAGGACTCAATAAGTACAATCTGAGGCATTCCCGTTTCACTCTGTTGGTCCAGGCCCGGCTGATGGGATCGCACTGTGCAATCTCTGCTGTCTGTTGGGTAGCAGCTGAAACAATCTTCGGCCAATCACTGACATTGTCAGCTGTGTCTCTCTGAGGTAAAAACAAGGACTGCAGATGCTGGAAACCTGATTCTAGATTAGAGTGGTGCTGGAAAAGCACAGCAGTTCAGGCAGCATCTGAGGAACAGGAAAATTGACATTTCGGGCAAAAGCCCTTAATCAGGAATAGATCTCTATTCTTGATGAAGGGCTTTTGCCCGAAACGTCGATTTTCCTGCTCCTCGGATGCTGCCTGAACTGCTGTGCTTTTCCAGCACCACTCTAATCGAGAATGTGTGCCTCTCTGAGTGCGAGTGTTTAACTTAATGCTGCTTGGAGGGGTCTCTCTCAGTGTGGATTTGTTACTCAGAGAGACACCTACAGGCAGCGTTCAGTAACGCACCCACATTCGGAGACACCTGTCTGCAGCATGGAGTGTGATCATGGTCCTCAGTGCTACCTGTCTCACAGAGTGAGTGTGTTACTCTGTGCTGCCTGTAGGTGTCTCTCTGAGGTATGTGTCTCCAAGCGATGGATTGAGAATGGGTTTTGTGCTGGGGATTGAAGATTAGGCTTTAATCTTCTCAAATCATGAATGGAAAACAGGTCTGCTGATTCAGTCTGAGATGGCAGCTCACTCAGATGGCCAAAGTTAAAAAATTCAACAACTCCAGGTGATAGTCAAACAGGTTTATTTGAAAGTAGAAGCATTCAGAGCACAGCTTCTTCATCAGGTAGCTGGAGGGGCAGGATCATTGGACACAGAATTTATTGTAAATTCAGATGGCAGCTGAGAAAGGTGAATACTGAGAGTGTATTCTCAGTAAGTGAGGGATTTCAGAGGCAGTGGGCACTGTGCTCCCTAATGCAGAAATGTCGATTTTCCTGCTCCTCAGATGCTGCCTGACCTGCTGTGCTTTTCCAGCACTACTCTAATCTAGACTGTGCTCCCTAATGTGTTGCCCAATTACAAGGGGACTTTCTGAATCCAGGGTCAATCGTGGCTGCCTGCCCAGCCAATGCTGGCTCCCCATAGTCATATTTCAGTGGTTAATTAACCCAAAACAAGGTGCAGCAATATTACCTTCCAGGGAGGGGAGCTGTCTGAGGGAGGGAGGTTGAATTCTTGCAGCCCCAAGAGAGGTTGCGGTGGATTAATGACAGGTATGACCACCATGAAGGTGCCACCTTCTCTCCCCCTGCCCCAGCTGTGATGACCCTCAGGTTAAAAGTGTGACTGCTCTGGGATGATGACCACATTCCTGGGTGATGGAGGGAAGGTCAACTGCTCCCAAAGGCAGCACAGGCTGGATCGAAGGTGAAACAAGAGTAAGCATGGGGAGATTGAGGGTGACAGAAGGAGGGGGTTGGTTGGCAGGTTGTTATTCAGAGTCAGGTCCCAGAGTATCAGTCCTTCTGACATGCCCCTTTCTATCTGTCAGCCAGGGTTCCCTGATTGGGCAAAGTTAACTGTCCCTGTCAGAGAACTCATATTTCATCAAAAAGAATAAACATTTATTGAACAAGGAGCTCAAGAGCTAAATGACACGAGACAAAATGAATGGTTTGAAAGATTTCATTATGGACACCGCAAATGAGATTTGGTGAAGAACTTTTTCACTCAATGTGTGGTGGGAATGTGGAATGGACTGTCATAAAATCCCTACAGTGAGGAAACAGGCCATTTGGAAGAGTAACCTACCCAAGACCCAATCCCCTATCTTATTACTCTGCTTTTCCCCTGACGAATGAGCCTAACCAACACATCCCTGACCACTATGGGCAACTTAGCATGGCCAATTCACCTAACCTGCACGTCTTTAGATTGTAGGATGAAACCAGAGCACCCAGAGGAAACCTACGCAGACAGTTGGAGAATGTGCAAACTCCACACAGACAGTTGCCTGAGGCTGGAATTGAAGCTGCGTCAAAACACCCAAGGAGAAAGTGAGGTCTGCAGATGCTGGAGATCAGAGCTGAAAATATGTTGCTGGAAAAGTGCAGCAGGTCAGGCAGCATCCAAGGAACAGGAGAATCGACGTTTCAGGCATAAGCCCTTCTTCAGGGCTTTCCTGAAGAAGGTCTTATGCCTGAAACGTCGATTCTCCTATTCCTTGGATGCTGCCTGACCTGCTGCGCTTTTCCAGCAACATATTTTCTGCTCAAAACACCTAAACCATCCTTGACTTCGCTCCAACCTCTGCCTCTACTTCTGGCCCCTCCCACTCTGCAAACAAGACTGAGACTACATTTCCCAGAGTCACCCTGAGTCCAACTGCCTACCTGCAGCCAGCCAGCACACTCGCTCTCCCTCCTCACCCATCCACCCCCACAGTGCACCCTATCCTTCCACTTCTCCATCTTCACCTCATCCCCACCTTCCCACTCCCACACCTCACTCCATAACCCACCTCCACTCCAATCTCCTTTCTCTCCCACACCCATTCTCTCCCATTCCCATCAGCCTTTCCCCCTCCCCTCCTTCAGCCATCTCGGAGCCCCCTGAAAACCTCGTCCCCCACCCCGAGCCTTGCCCCTTATTTCCTATCCCCCCACGACCTCGAACTCTCTGAGTCCAAAAGGTCCATCCTGAGAAAAGGCCTCACATTCGTTCCCCACCTCAAAAAATCCCGCACCCACCAGGACGTGGAGCTCTTCTTCCGCCGCCTCTACCTCCATGTCTTCTTCTTTAACAAAAACTCCCAACCTCCCTCTGAGGACCCCTCCTCCCACCTTCAACCTTCCTCCTCCACTTGGTCACCGCCCCCCCCACCACCAGCTGTGTACATACCCTAGAGCTCTTCATTGCTGACCACTGATGTGACATCAGCCGCCTCAATTTCTCCACCTCCCCTCACCCTCTCCAATCACCCCTCCTCCAAACATGCAGCACTCCACTCTCTTCGTACCAACCCCCGGTTCACCATCAAACCCACTGACAAAGGCGGTAGTCTGGGGAACGGACGTCTATGTCGCAGAGGCCGAACCCCAACTCTCTGACACCACGTTCTACCTCCCCCTTGCCCATGACCCCACCGTGACCCATCAGGCCAAAATCACTCACACTGTCAGTGCCCCCATTGTCTCCAGTGATCTCCCCTGCACTGTCTCCAATCTCATAGTCCCCCAGCCCTGCACTCCCAGTTCTACCTGCTCCCCAAGATCCACAAACCCAACTACACTGGCCGACCCATCATCTCAACATGCTCCTGCCCCACCGAACTCCTCTCATCCTACCTCAACTCCATCCTCTCCTCCTCACCCTCAACAACTTTTCCTTTAACTCATCCCAGTTCCTCTAAATCCATGGGGTGGCTATGAGTATGTGGATGGGCCCCAGCTCCCCCTGCCCCTTTATTGTCTATGCTGAACAGTCCCTCTTCAGTGCCTACACAGGCACTGTACCCCAGCTCTGCTACCATTACATCGATGACTGCATTGGTGCAGTGACCTGCACCCAGGCTGAACTGGAGCAGTTCATCGTCTTCGCCCACAACTTCCACCCTACCCTCAAATTCACTTGGTCCACCTCGGACACCTCCCTCCCCTTTACTGACCTCTCCATTCCCATCTCCAGTGACCGTGTTCAGATAGACATTTACTGCAAACTCATTATTACCCGGAATATACATTCTCCCACCCAGTATCCTGCAAGAACTCCATCCCATTCTTCCAATTCCTCCGCCTCTGCTCTATCTGCTCGGATGAGGAGACATTCCACTCCCAAGTATTCCAGATGTCCACCTATTTCGAACAACATGCTTTTGCTCCCTTTGTCATCCATTGCACAACCTCCATTTCCCGTTCCATTGCTCTAAACCCACCCCCCTCCAAAGAGAATAAAGACAGAGTGCCCATTGTCCTCACCTGTCACCCAAACCAATTTCTGTATCCAACCCATCATCCTCTTCTGCCAACCCCAAACCCCACCACCAAGAATGTCTTCCTCACTCTACCCCTGTCTGCCTTCCACAAGGACTGTTCCCTTTGACAATTCTTGGTTTGCACCACTCTCTCCACCATCTCTCCTGAACCCCTCGGTACCTTCCCCTGCAAACGGAAATGATGCAAAGCCTGCTGGTACACCAACCCCAGCACCTCCATCCAGGGCCCCAAACAGTCCTTCCAGGTGAGACAAACATTCACCTGCCTCTCCTCCAACCTAGTTTACTGCATCAGGTGCCTGCGATGTGGTCTTCTCTACATCGGGAAGACCAAACATAAACTTAGGCAGTGGTTGGCTGTGCATCTCAGCTGGGCCTGTAGGGGTCGACCAGACCTCCCAGTCACCACCCATTTTAATTCCTCTTCCCACTCCCTTTCCACCATGACCATCTTTGGCCTCCTCCATTACCACAATGAACCAAATTGCAAATTGGAGGAACAATACCTCATCTTCCGCCTGGGCAGTCTACAGGCCAGAGGATTCAACACTGAGTTCTCCAATTTCAAACACCCTCGCTTCCCATTCCCTGACTCCCTCCCCAACCCCTCCCATCTCTTCCACTCCTCTCTGCCACCAAACAGATTCATTCCTTCCATTGATGAACCAGGTCGTGTCCTCTGCCTGTCTTCATCTATCCCCATTCTCCACCCTGGCCCCGCCACCCCTTTATCTGCAGCTCCGCCATTCCTGAAGAAGGGTTACACCCAAAACATCAACTTCTTCACCGCCTGATGCTGCCTGGCTTGCTGTGTTCCTCCAACCGCCTGCCTTTCATTGAATGGAACCAACAGGAAAGGGCTGGACAATCAAGTGTCAGGGCCATCATGAAATGGGAATGGGACACACTATAGATAGATGCATTGAGTCAGTCGATCACAAAGAGGTGACCAAACTGAAAATGAAACACTCATACACAGTGGACGGAATTTAATATCAGAAAGTGTGAGACCATGCACTTTGTTCGGAATAATCGAAAGGCTGACTATTATTTAAATAGTGAGAGATTCCAACAAGGATTCCAATTGCATATTTCCTGTAGCAGCAGATCCATTGAAGATCACAGTTTCATTTGGAGTTTGCCCAAGTTTCTGTCCAGGCTGATGCAGCACGGTCTACCAGTGCTGCTCCTATTGGGCTAAACACACGAGGGAATCTGATGGGCACTTTCTCTTTGTGATGACAAAGGGAGAGATTTGGTTTTAATGTGATGGTGGCCAGAGAAATTAGTCAGTGGATGTAGTTCCAGCTGAGCAGAATGTTCTGATGTTCATGATGGGATTAACCTCAACAGTTCCCACTTGCCTTTACATCGACAGTGGGGCAGGAAGTCAGTACTGACACCATCTACGTGTTTCACAGAATGAACAAACAGCACACTGTGAAGACAAGCAAAAGTCCCATCAAAGTACTTTTCTTATCACAAGGGACATTTTCATTGTGGTGCCCTCAGTACCCTACTTCTAAAGCTGCACTGGCTCTCTATGGGTCTCTGCAGATTGAGCCTGTCAGCTCCAAGCAGAGTCCCACTTTACGTTTTACTGATCAGGGACAGTGAAGAAGCTGCCCTCTAGTGGCGAGAGAGCGCTTGCCCTGCTGCTGAGGATTATGGGTAAAGTCCCCTTCCATTCGCGCCCACACAAACCAGCAGCCACTTCAGCTGCTTTATTGAAAACCACAAGCTTTCAAGGCGCTGTTCTTTCAACGGTGGAACTGGGCACACGATCAAATGAGTTAGGGGCAGAGGAAGGAGATTCATCCTCTTGAGCCTGCTCCCCATGGCTGACCTGATTATTCCACATTCTTGCCTTACTCTGATAGATTCTCGAAAACAATGGCTATCTACTTCTTCACTACAAGCATTCAGAGGTTTCATTTCTATGTTTGATGTAGAGTTCCAAAGATCTATGACCTTATGAAAGAAAAAAAAACTGCTTATCTCGGTCTTCTATGAGGGAACTTGTTTTAATTTGATGTTCTCCCCGAAAAGGAAACATGCTTTTCACATCCACGCTGCATTCTATGTTCATGTTGATATGGAATCTGCTTTAATCAGCTGCTCTCTCGTGAGAACAGCAGCCTATCCTGCCACCTTCAGTGACTGATGCACGTAAACATCCAGGTCCTATAGCTCCTACACCCACCCATACTTGTACCCTTTAGTTTGTTTTGTCTCTCCACGTTTTCTTTCCAAAATGAATCAGTGACATCTCTTTCCATTAAATTGTTTCTACAGCCATCTGCTCATTCCATTAACTTATCTACATCGTTTTTGAAGTTAGACACTATCTTCTTTATCAACCGTAATACATTCAAGTTTCATACCATCAGCAAAGTTTGAAGTTATGCCTTGTACACTCAGGTTAACATTGATTTAAATATTTTAAATATTTTCTTTTTTAAAAATGAACTATCTGATAAACTATTGTAAATTAAACCTCAAATTTATTGCCCATCTCTAGTTACTCAGTTCTGAGCCAGATTATGGGGACTTTAAGAATGAATCGCGTCACTGTGTGCGACTGGAGCCACAGACCGGGTGATAACTGGGTTCCCTTGTCCAAACTACATTCATGAACATGACATTGAGTTTCATGGGGTTTTTTTTTGTTCAGATCCCAGCACCTTCCTTCCCAGATATTACATGGCTCACTACTGCCCTCTCCAGGACAATTAGGAAAGGGCAACAAATAGCAGCCACTTTTGTGCCCGCCCATCCCAGGAGAAATCAAAATAAATGAAATACTCTTCAAATGATCAAAGTGGTGAGGCTTGAATTCATCTTTTTGGAATACTTGAGCCTAGGCTGGAAATAAGCCATGACGTGGGTGAACCTGGTTTGTCAGACTGAAAGGTGGAGTGTCCTTCAGATTGACACTGGGATCAGACACAAAATGAATTACACTCAAAGACCGAACACACAGCTATCAAAGTGGGTCACCAAACTGCAAAGAGCAGCAATTTATCTGGGAGACCTCAACAGGTATCAGTGGGTGTAAGTGCATTCGGCAGGCAAGTGTCAGATATTGTTGAACACACCAGAAACACAGTCACACAGAAAGGGAAGCTATTGGGATAGAGCAGGGAAACGGGAATTACTGAATTTCTCCACTGAGAGCTGGAAGGGGTTTTCTCAGTTGCAACTCCTCTGAGAATGATAAAAGTTGAAGGGCCGTTTATATTATAAACAACACTGCAGCACGCAAGAAAGGATGTGGAGTGACAGATCTCCTTTAAATTGGAAACAATATCAGAAATAAAGGTCAATGTGATTTTGGATTGAATATTGAGAGTGAGGAGATGGAGGGGAGAGTGACCATGGCAGCTGTCCTGAAGAATGGTTAGGTCATGGCTAGAATATGGTGCACAGTTAGGGGCTGCTTTGAGGGACAATACATTATGGGTAATGGACAGGGGATCAAGGGTCACAAGAGATGTGCAGGATAGCAAATGGAAAATGCATGGTTACAGGGATAAGGTAGGGGAGGTGTGGGTCTAGGTGGGATGGTCTTCAAGGGTCGGTACGAGCTTGGTGGGCTGTGTGGCCTGTTTCCACCCAGCAGGAATTCCTCAATTCTGTGATTCTGTGAAGGCCAGAACATGATCTCGAAAGTGGAGGGAGGGAATTCTGATGTTCACAAATTTTTAAACAAATAAAGACAGTAACTGTAGATTTATCGTCAGTGCAGACAAACTGAAAGGCAAAATGACTTATTCTCCAGTCATATACCAGGTACAGAAAAGAGATCAGGAAAAATGTTTTGATGCAGTTATTGGAACTTAATGATGAATGATGATAAACAGAGTGCTCCATTCAAAAAAAGACAGAATTACTTTTTAGAATTTCAACAGACCTGAAGCAAAAGAGGAAATCAGGATCAAATAATCATTTGCGAATATAGTACTTGAGTGAGACAAGATCCTTCGTGTGAAAGCATTTCATTTTGCCTTGCTTTCTCTCCATGGATGCTGCCTGACCCGCTGGGATCTCCATTCTTTTGCTGCGCTATTTCTTACAAATTGTCTTGTTGTGTGCAAGACAAAAGCTTTAACAAAATGTCTCTTTTTTTTCAGCAACACTTGAATTTGGATCAGTTTGGAGAGAAAGCAGGGCCATGGAATCATCTTTCCCTGCAGGGAGGGAGGGAGTGTGTGTGGAATCTCCCATGGGCAGGGTTCTCCTGGCTGCCACCACATTAGGAAGGCTGGAGCTTGATGATCGAGCTGAATGGACAGGGCTCACTCTCACAGTCCTCAGGGCCATGGAGCCTCTTGTGATGGGAGCATCTGCTTGGTGTCGAGGGCAAGCAATGACATTGCAGTGGGATTGGAAATGGGACAACTTGACAATGGATGCTGCACAATGGCTGCACTGACTCTTCCTCTCTGCCTGATCCCTCCCCACACACAGGAGAAGTTGCATTAGGAACCTGTTCTAAAGGGCTACAACCCACTGCAGCACTCCCAATCTGCAAAGAGAAGAACATTTCTACAAAGACTTTGCAAAGAACGGATATTCCTGCAACTTCATCCACAGATGCCTAACAGACAAACAACGCGATGAGGACATGCCACAACCTAACTCACTAGCCACGCTACCTTATATAAAAACATCACAGAACTGACAGCTAGACTTCTCCAACCACTCATAAACTGCCCAGAAACTGACAGCCACGCTCAGACAACAACTCATGAGAACAAAAGGCCCAATACCCACTGTGTGAAAGACAGATGTAATTTACAAGAATCCATGCAACGTTTTGCACGAAACACCTCGGACAAACAGCCAGACAACTAGCCATCCACATCCATGAACACCAACGAGCCACTAAACCCCATGAGCAGCTGTCCTGAGTAGCTATACACACAGATGACAAGGACCACAAATTCGATTGGGCCAACACTATGATCATAGGACAAGCTCAACAGAGGGTAGCCAGAGAATTTCTAGAGGCATGACACTTATCCATGGGCTCCATCAATAAACATATTGACCTAGACCCAGTACACTGACCACTGCAACGAACATCAGGAACCAGTAACTGAAAACAGCAAGAATGGAACCAAATAAATTCCAGAAGACACAGCACAACAGCGCTTCACAGGAAGCTCCAAAGCTCTGAAGATGTCACCGAGACAGGGGACAAAATGTCTACAAATCAACTTCCCAGTTCAGCGAGCATACCCACAACTACAGCAAAAGTGAAGGGTTTTCCTGTCCTACAGTGCTCTCCAAATCCTTACCTGCCCTCCTCATTGTCATACCCTCCTGCCCCTTCCTACATATGGAATGGGACTGCCTGGTCCTGAGGCTTATAACATCCTTCTGGAACAAAGTCTCCAGGTATCTCTGCACCTCCCTGATGTGTCACCAATACTTTCAACTCAGCCTCCAATCCAAACACTCTGTGTGGGAATTGTCGTAGATTTATACATTCACTACAGATGTGTTTAATCTGAGTCACTTTAACTCAATAAAGAAATGTTGATCCCATTTACAAACGAAAGATGTCTATTCCTCTATCAGTATCTGAATTAAAGTTTTAGTGCTTTCCATTTATTGACCTTCCCAAATGGGGGTGTCCCGAAGCAGTACAAGATGACATGAGGATATAGACGGGCTGGAGGGTCAGATGGGCTGATCAGTAACAAGTGTAATTCATTCAGATAAATGTGAGTCAGTGAGCTCTCCCTGACCATGCGAGTGAGGTGAGGGCAGAGTGACGGCCCTTGACATCAAGGCCTCTTTGATGGTGTGTGGCATCAAGGAACCTGAGCAATGCAGCAGTTTTTCACCTGCTGTTCCAGGGAAGGGATCAACATCTGGATCCCTCGGAGCAACTCCTCAGAGTTCTGTCATTCTGAAGGGACACGTTCTCCTTCTCAACTGTGTGAAGACACACTGCCAGTCCCTCAGCAATCAGGCAATCAGCTCTGAACACTCCCTGAGTGAGCTCACTCCATTATGTTCAGATGCACTGCCAGAGAGCCCATTCTCCCTCTTCTTGTTCGCCCTCCCATCCCAGAGACCCCCGTGAACCCCTTCAGTTCGCTCTCCACTGGAGGGGGCTGATCCCAGTGGTTTTGATGGATGCATCTGTGTGTGAGATGTATGAGTGTGTGTGTATATATATATATATATATATATATGCATATAAAAAACTCAATATGTTCCCTGTTCCCCACCCACATACATATGGACACAGGCTCTTCTCCATTCACTGTACACCATCAGGCACAGGTATTCAGGATGGGTATTAGATTAGATTAGATTAGACTTACAGTGTGGAAACAGGCCCTTCGGCCCAACAAGTCCACACCGACCCGCCGAAGCGAAACCCACCCATACCCCTACATTACCCCTTACCTAACACTACGGGCAATTTAGCATGGCCAATCTTCATCTTTATTTGGGTACTGCCCCTTCAGAGCACCAACATGGTGGATGGGGGTTATGGAGTGAAAGGTACCCTCCCCACTCTGGGTTGGAACTTCCCCATCTACACTCTGAGTTCAGCTCACTCTCAGCATCATTCTTCAATCTTTCTGTACTCCACCATACCTTTCTTCTCTTCTCCAGTTATTGGGGAAAATTTTCTCAGGGCCTTGCGTTCCTGCTGAAAGTGCCCCTTCTGGCCCTAACTGTAGTGTGGCCCTCCTGCTCCCGGGACCCCATTGGACTCTCTATTTTCAATCCCGTTTTCCGTGCCCTAATGGTGGAGGGTTTCACTTCACACACCTTAGGCTTCAGTTCGGGACATTTCCAAAGCACACACGAAACAGAGACAAAGACAGAGACTGAATCTTCTTCATCTTTATTTCCCTTTCCAGACTGACATTGACAGAAAACAGTCAGCAATTAACAGCCCAGACAGAGGAAGCTGCTCAAATTCACAGCCACAATGGAGCTTGAGGAAAACACTTAAGGAGATTTTCCCACTAACATGAGAATCCTGTCCCTTTAAACAGTGACAAGACCCTGAGGTGGAACTGGCGGCTGAGCAGGATGGAGATCTGGTTTACTGAAGCAGCTGACTGTCTTCAATACCTTTGAAAGGTTATGCTTGTTATCACAAGTCAACGTTGTCCCCAGCAAACAGTCTCCTGGACAGGGACAGAATAGGGTTAGATACAGAGTAAAGCTCTTTCTGTACTGTTCCCAACAAAGACACCCAGGACAGGGACAGGATAAGAAACAGAATAAAGCTGTCTCCACACTGACAGGAACAGCACTGGTTGGGTACAGAGTGAATCTCTGTCTATCGTGTCACAGTTACCCGCCTGAAACCCCGAACCTCAGAGTCTCCAGAGGCCAGTCCTGAGAAGGAAGAGAGTTGAAATTCAGTGCTGACAATGACCTTTGTCCTGTCAGCTCAGCCCTGTTCTATTTAAAATTGTGTCTCCTCTGTGCACAACACCTAACAAACTCGATGTTTTTTTTAAAATTCCCTTTTATTGTGGACATTGAAGCCCCCCACCCAGAGTACATTCTGTGCCCTGACCACCCTCAGAGCTTCCTCCAAGTGCTGTTCAACATGGAGGAGAGACTGACTCATCAGACGAGGGAGGACAGAACATGGTCATCAGCCGGAGGTTTCACAGAATCAGAGAATCATACAGTGTAGAAGAGGTCCCTCATCTGATCATGTCTGTCCCACCAAGGCAAAACTAAATCTACTCTCCATCCACTTTCCAGAACTGGGCCCAAGGTATTGAATGTTTGGATATTTCAGGCGCTCATCCAGGTATTTTTTAAAAGGCATATTTTATGGGGATCTGCTCTGCTCTTCTAATAGAGTCATGGCATCTTCTACTGGCCTCTGAGAGGGCAGACATCAGAATATCCCATCTGAAAGATCATCCCTGAGAACTGAACGTCTGACAGTGTTGCACTCCCTCAGTATTGACACACCAGCAGTGCATCATGCCTTCATCATGAACTATCTGACAGTGCAGCACTCCCACAGTGTGGACTTTCTGATATTGCGGCATTCCCTCAGTACGAACCCTCTGACAGTGTGGCACTTTCTCAGTACTCACCCTCTGACAGTGCAACACTCCCTCAGTACTCACCCTCTGACAGTGCAACCCTCCCTCAGCTCTCACCCTCTGACAGTGCAGCACTCCCTCAGTACTGACCCACCATTAGTGCAACACTCTCTCAGTACTGACCCTTCAATAGTGTGGCACTCCCTCAGGACTGTCCCTCTGACAGTGTGGCACTCCCTCAGTACTGACCCTCTGACAGTGTGGCACTCCCTCAGTACTGTCCCTCTGACAGTGTGGCAGTCCCTCAGTACTGACCTTCTGACAATGTTGCACTGCACTCTCAGCCTGGATCATTTGCTTCAGTGATAGAATCATGTAATGATGGAATCCGTACAACGTCGAACAGGCCATTCACTCCAATGAGTTCACACCCATCCTCCGAAGAGCATCCCACCCAGATCTAAACCAATGCACTATCCCTGCAACCTGCATTTCCCAATGGCTCATCCACCCAGTCTGCTACATTGTGAGTGGGAGGGGAGAGTGCTCCCCACTGGGACCAGGCTGAAACCTCCCGGTCCAACAGCCTGCCTTGCTTCCCCATCCCAGCCCACACTTGGAGGAATGAGACCACCTGGGGAGGCTAGAGATGTTTCCCAGCCAGAGATAGTGCCTTCAGGAGAGAGATGGTGAACAGATGATAGGGGCAGGGGGCAGTGGGATCAGTTGTCTTGAGGTGGGGTGTAGGACAGATTGAAGCAGGCGATAGCAGGTGCTGAGCCCTTTCCCCGGAAGGAGTTTGTAAGTCGCTGGGTGAAAGTGGGAGGGGCACTAGAGTAACATCTTTGTTGCTGCTGAATCTCTTGCTGTCTGCTCAGTCACGTCTGAGAGACACACAGACACATCAGACACACAGGAGACAGCTTTCTGTGGATGTTCTCCTGGGGCAGGTCTCATCAATCATGGAGCTATGGTCAGTAACAGTGTAAGCTGTGCGGCCCTGAAAGCCTGAGTCTGCAATTCAGCTCAGAAGGACCTCAGCTCATTTGTCAAACCTGGTTCTGTCCCTCTGCAGCCTAGCCGGTCTGCCTGTGCCTTTTCACCACTCCCAGGTTTTCCCTTGTGCCACAGCTCATTCTCCTGAGGGACAGCTGTACTCAGGCCCAGCACATGAGCTAGTCCCACTGTCAGATCCTCTTTGAGAAACTCATGGCTCACCACCGCCCTCTCCAGGATAGTTAGGGAAGGGCAATAAACAGCAGACATATCATTGTCCTCCCCATCCCAGGAGTAATCCAAATAACTGATGAACAATTCAAACAATCAAACTGGTGGAAGGTAGTTAAATCATTCCAGTGATTAAATTTCACCTGGTAATTCCTGTATTAAGTTCAAGGTGAAGCTATCCTGGTCTCTGCTGAATTTAGATCAATTTTCATTGTTAACTTAATACATTTCCATCTTCATTCTTTCTCTCCAAACTGATCCTCATTTGAATGTTTCAAAAAACAAAATTGTCCTGAAGAGGTCAAAACAAAAAGCTTCCAAAAGCCAGACGTTTTTCAGGCCAGTTTAATATTCTCAAATGACTATTTGATCCTAATTTGCTCTTTTGCTTCAGACCTGTTCAAATTTCAAGAAGTAATTCTGTCCCATTTAGAATGGACGACTCAGTTTACCAGCACTTGCTAAATTCCAATTTCTATATCAAAATATTTTTCCTGATCTCCCTCCTGTTCCTGGTGTATGACCAGAGAATGTGTCATTTTGCCTTTCTGTTTGTCAGTATTGACATTAAATCTACATTTACTGTGTCGATTTTATCAAGAAGTTTTGTTATCAGAATACTCTCCCTCCCCCTCGAGATTCTGTTCTGGTGTTTCCCTGTAACCTAGATCCCCTATCCCTGTCCCTGCCCCATTCTGCAATGCCCCTCAATGAAGCCCCTAACTGTACACCATATCCCAGATGTGACCTAACCATTCTTCAGTCCAGCTGTCCTGGCCACTCTCCCCTCCATCTCCTCACTCTCAATATTCATTCCGAAGTCCCATTGCCCTTTCCCATTTCTTTTTTTCTGATTTTCTTTCCCAATTTTAAGCGTTTATGTTGCTCAACATCCTTTCTTGCCCACTGCAGTACATTGTTTACAATATGAGCTACACTTCACCGTTTAACGTTTATCATTCCAACCAGGAAAGCTCTCAATAGAAAAATTCAATTAATCCCATTGCCCTGCTCTATCCCAACAGCTTTAGTGCATTTATGGTGCATTCAATGACATCTGACACTAGTCTGTCTTACCCTCTTACACCCACTAATGGCTTTCTCTTGAGTTCTTCCTGACAAATTGATTAGATTAGTAACAGCATAGAAACAGGCCCTTCGGGCCAACAAGTCCACTCCGACCTGCCAAAGCATAACCCACCCAGACTCATTTTCCTACATTTACCCCTTCACTATGGGTAATTTAGCATGGCCAATTCACGTAACCTGCACATTTTTGGACTGTGGGAGGAAACCGGAGCACCCGGAGGAAACCCACGCAGACACGGGGAGAATGTGCAAACTCCACACAGAGAGCTGCCTGAGGTGGGAATTGAACCCAGGTCTCTGGCACAGGGAGGCAGCAGTGCTAACCACTGTGCCACCGTGCCGCCCATAAAATTGCAGTTTGGTGACACACTTGGGTAGTCATTTGTTCGGTCTTTGTGTATTCATTTTGTGTCTGATCCGTCGGGGACTCCACCTTGCAATTTAAAAATGCAGGCTCATCCATGTCATGGCCGAGGCTCCAGTCTTTCAAAGAGGTGAGTTCAAGCCTCACCAGTTTAATCTTTTGAATTCTACGTCATTTATTTTGATTTCTCCTGGGATGGGGCAAGCTTTGATTTGTCTGCTATTTGTTGTCCTTCCCTAATTGTCCTGTAGAGGGCGGTGGTGAGCAATATCATATCTAGAACAGAGAACATAGACCATGACAGCGCAGTCCAGACCCTTTAACCCTCTGTGTTGCACCGACCTGTGGAACTATTCTGAAGCCCATCTATCCTACACTATTCCATTTTCATCCATATGTTTATCCCATGACCATTTAAATGCCCTTAGTGTTGGCGAGTCTGCTACTGTTGCAGGCTGTGCATTCCATGCCCCTACTAGGCTCTGAGTAAATAACTACTTCTGACATCTCTCCTATATCTATCACCCCTCAATTTAAACCTATGTCCCCTCAGCATCTGAGGAAAAAGACTCTCACTGTCCACCCTATCTAACTTTGTGATTATCTTAGTATGTCTCAATTAAGACAACTCTCAACCTTCTTCTCTTGAATGAAAACAGCCGCAAGTCCCTCATCCTTTTCTCATAACGCCTTCCCTCCATGCCAGGCAACATCCTAGTGTATTTCATTTGAACCCTTAAGTTTCCACATCCTTGGTTTAATGCGGTGACCACAACTGTATGCAATACTCCAATTGCGGCCAAACCAGAGTTTTGTACAGCTGCAGCATGACCTCATGACTCCTAAACCCAATCTCTCTATCAATAAAAATTGACCCACCATAAGCCTTCTTAACCACCCTATCAAACTGGGCTGAAAATGTGTTGCTGGAAAAGCACAGCAGGTCAGGCAGCATCCAAGGAGCAGGCGAATCAACGTTTCCGGAATGAAGAAGGGCTCATGCCTGATACGCCGATTCTCCTGCTCCTTGGATGCTACTTGACCTGCTTCGCTTTTCCAGCAACATATTTTCAGCTCTGATCTCCAGCATCTGCAGTCCTCACTTTCTCCTATCAAACTTTCAAGGATCTGTGTACATGAATACCGAGATCTCTCTGCTCATCTACACTACTAAGAATCTTACCATTAGCCCAGTGCTCTTTATTCCTGTTGCTCCTTCCAAAGTGAATCACCCCACACTTTTCTGCATTAAAATCTGCATTTACTACCTCTCAGCCCAGCTCTGCAGCTTATCCATGTCCCTGTGTAACCTGTAATATCCTTCAGCACTATCCACAACTCCACTAACCACAGTGTCATCCACAAATTTACTAACCAATCTTTCGATGCCCTCATTCAGGTCATTTATAAAAATGGCAAACAGCAGTGACCCCAAAAGAGATGATTGCAGTACACCGCTAGTAACTGAACTCCAGGATGAACATTGTCTATCAAAAACCACGCTCTGTCTTCTTTCAGCTAGCCAACTTTCTGATCCAAACCACTAAATTACCCTTAATTCCATGCCTTGGTATTTTGTGGGGAACCTTATCCAATGCCTTACTGAAGTGCATATCCATCACATCAACCGCTTAACCCTCATGCACCTGTTTGGTCACCTTCTCAACAAACCCAATAAGGTTCGTGAGGCCGGAGCTACCATGCTGACTATCCCTAACCAACTCATTCCTTTCTAGATGATTATAAATCCTATCTCTTCTAACCTTTTGCAACACTTTACCCACAACCGAAGTAAGGCTCACTGGTCTATAATTACCAGGGTTGTCTCTACTCCCCTTCATGTACCAGGGGACTACATTTGCTATCTTCCAGTATTCTGGCACTGTTTCTGTCAACAATAATGACATAAAGATCAAAGCCAAAGCCTCGGAAATCTCCTCCCTGGCTTCCTAGAGAATCCTTGGATAAATCCCATCCGGCCAAGGGAACTTAAATATTTTCACGCTTTCCAGAATTGCTAACTCCTCCTCCTTAAGAGGGAAATCAGGATGGCAAAAAGGTAACATGAGATAGCTTTACTTAATTCGGCTAAGGAGAATCCAAAGGGAGTTTATCAGTGCATTAAGGACAAAAGAGTAACAATTAACAGAATAGGGCCCCTCAAAGATCAGCAAGGCAGCCCATGGTGGAACTGCAGGAGATGGGGCAAATACTAAACAAGTACTTTGCGTCAGTGTTTACTGTGGAGAAAGACACAGCAGATAGAGAATTTGGGGAAATAGATGGTGACATCTTGAAAAATGTCCATATTACAGAGTAGGAAGTGCAGTATGTCTTAAAATGCATAAAAGTAGATAAATCACTGGGATCTGATCAGGTGCACCCCAGAACTCTGTGGGAAGCTGGGGAAGTGATTGCTGGACCACTTGCTGAAATATTTATATCACTGATGGTCACCGGTGAGGTGCTGGAAGACTGGAGTTTAGCTAATGTAGTAAGGAGAAGCCAGGAACCGGTGAGCCTGACATAGTGGGTGGGCAATTTGTTGGAGAGAGTCCTGAGGGACAGGATTTACATGTATTTGTAAAGACAAGGACTGTTTCAGGATAGTCACCATGGCTTTGTACATGGGAAATCATGACTCACTAACCTGATTGAGATTTTGAAGAAATAACGAAGACGATTGATGATGTCAGAGCAGTGGACGTGATCTGTATGGACTTCAGTGAGGCATTCAACAAGTTTTCTTGTGGTGGATTGGTTTGCAAGGTTAGATCACATGGAATACAGGGAGTACTAGCTACTTGGATACATAAGTGACTTGCAGGTAGAAGACAGAGGGTGGTGGTGGAGGGTTGCTTTTCAGACTGGAGGCCTGTGATCAGTGGTGTGCCACTAGGATCAGTGTTAACTCCACTGCTTTTTGTCATTGACATAAGGATTTGGATGTGAACATAGGAGGTATCATTAATAAGTTTGCAGATGACACCAAATTGGAGATGTAGTGGGCAGTGAAGGAGGTTACCACAGTGTACAATGGGCCGATGAGTGGCAGATGGAGTTTAATTTAGATAAATGTGAGATGCTGCATTTTGGAAAGTCAAATCAGGAGAGGATTTAGATGCTTAATCATGGAATTCCTACAGTATGGAAACAGGCCGTTTGGCACAAGTTCACAATGACCCTCTGAAGAGTAACCCATCCAAACCCATTCTCCTATCCCATTCCTCTACATTTAACCCTGACGAATGAACCTATTGTACATATGCCTGAACTTTGGGCAATTTAGCATGGCCAATTCACCTAATCTGCACATCTTTAGATTATGGGAGGTAACCCATGCAGACGCATGGAGAATGTGCAAATTCCAGTCATCTGAGGCTGGAACCGAACCAGGGCTCTGGCACTGTGAGGCAGCAGTGTTAATCACTGAGCCACTGAGCCACCGTGTCACCCCTTAATGGTGAGGTACTGGGGAGTGTTGCTGAACAAAAAGACCTTGAAGTGCAGGTTCATAGGTCCTTGAAATTAGAGTCACAGGTCAGAAAGATAGTGAATAAGGCATTTTTTAAATTTCAAAAATATACTTTATTCGTAAACTATTTTGATGATCTGTACAATTGGTCATGCCATACATCCGTAACATTCCATTTCTTTGTATACAGGGACAGAGTAATCATTCATATATACAGGTCTGTACGATTACTATCCACATATTTAGCTGGGAGTTAGGAGAGCCCAAATGACTGCTTGGGCCCCCTGTTCTTAGGCGGGCAGATGTAACACGGTGGTCTTTTCCCACCGCGCCTTGGCGGCAGCTGCCCCAAGCTTCAGTGCGTCCCTCACCACGTTGTCCTGGACCTTGGAATGCGCCAGTCTGCAACACTCAGTCGGGGTCAACTACTTCAGCTGGAAGATCAACAGGTTTCGGACCGCCCAGAGTGTGCCTTCACCGATTTGATGATCCTCCAGGCACAGTTGATGTTCGTCTCGGTGTGTGTCCCAGGGAACATACCGTAGAGCACGGAGTCCTGCGTCACGGCGCTGCTCGGGACGAACCTCAACAAACACCGCTGCATTCCTCTCCGGACTTCTTCTGCATAGGCACATTCCCGAAGAGGGTGTGTAACAGTCTTGTCCCCCCACAGCCGCTTCGAGGCCAGCGTGCAGTGCGGGAGAGAGTCTGGGCGTGCATAATGGATGTCCCAGGCAGAGCCCTTCTCACCACCAGCCCAGCCATGTCTTGGTGCTTTTGGAAAGTTCTGGCGATGAGGCATTCTGCCAAATGGCTTTGACAGTCTGCTCAGGGAACCGCTCGATAGGATCCGCTCTCTCCTTTTCCCAAAGGGTCTCAAGGACACTACGTGCTGACCACTTCCTGATGGACTTGTGGTCAAAGGTGTTTTTCTTCATAAACCTCTCCACGAAGGACAGGCGGTACGGAACGGTCCAACTACTTTGAACATTCCACGGCAGCGAGGCCAGGTCCATCCTTCGCAACACCAGGGACAGGTAGAATCTCAGTACGTAGTGACACTTGGTGTTTGCGTACCAGGGATCCACGCACAGCTTGATGCAGTCACACACAAAGATGCCCATCAGGGTGAGAGTGGCATTGGGCATGTTTTTTTCCCTCATTGCCCAGGTCTTTGTATATTGTATCTCTACGGACCCGTTCCATCTTTGATCACCACATGAAGTGGAAGATGGCCCAGGGAACTGCGGCGGAACAGGTTCTGGGGATAGGCCAGACCTGTGCCACATATAACAACACTGAGAGTACCTCACACTTGGTGACCAGGTTTTTGTTCCTGGGGATGGAGAGCAACCGTTGCTTCCATCTGCCCAGTTTCTGTCTCATCCTCCTGATCCGCTTCTCCCAGGTCTTGGCGCACGGTACCCAGCCCCACCAAACCAAATACACAGCACCGTCAAGTAGTCAGTCCTGACGGTGAAGAGGATAGAGGATTGGTCGGCTCAGTTCCTGAAGAGCTCTTGCCTTGGTTTACCTTGGTCCCTGAGGCCCATTCGAACTAGTCACGGATGCACATGAGTCTGTGCACGGACAGCGGATGTGAGCAGAAAGCGGCATCCATGTACTGGGAGACCTTAACCTGCAGGACCCCGTTGCCAGGAATAGTCACCCCTCTCAGGCTAGCATCCTTCCTGATGCAGCACACAAACAAGGTGGGTGAGAGGGGGCAGCCCTGCCTGACTCCATATCTTACAGGGAAGCTATCTGATTCCCACCCATTGATGACAATGTTGGTGTAGAGCAGTCTGATCCAATTACCAATTCCCTCCCCAAAGCCCATTTTGGAGAGGACATTCCTCATATATGCATCAATATCCTGTCAAAGACTTTCTCCTGGTCCAGGCTGACCAACCCTCTGTCCCGCACGTAGGCAATCGTATTCCTGAGGAGTGCGAGACTCTCAGCGATCCTCCTTCCCAGTACAGGTTTGGTCAGGGTGGATCACCGATCCCAGAGCAGTCCTGACCCAGTTGGCGATGACCTTTGACAAGATTTTGTCGTCTGTTTTTAACAGTGAGATTGGTCTCCAATTTCTAATTTCCTCCCTCTCCCCCTTCCACTTGTAGATGAGGGTGATGATGCCTTTCCTCATGGATTCACTATGGTACCTGCCCGAAGCATACTGACATCCACCTCCAGCAGGTCCTGGCCAATCAAGTCCCAAAGAGCAGTATAGAGATCGACCAGTAACCCGTCACTTCCGGGAGTTTTATTCTTTTCAAGGAAATTGAGGGCCTTGGTCAGCTCATCCAGAGATAGCGGCTGGTCCAGCCTCTCGGGTGTTCTGTCGTCTAAGACCTCCGTGATAGAGGACAGGAACGACTGGAAGGCTGCGCTGTCGGTTGGCTTCGCGTCATACAGACTGGCATAGAAGGATTTGCTGATCCTCATGACATCAGCCTGAGATGATGTTCCTGAGCCATCTTCTTCCTTCAGGCTGCTGAGCACAGAGCTCTCTTTGTGCACCTTCTGGAAGAAGAAACATGAGCACGTCTCGTCCTGCTCCATGGAGCGGACTCTGGACTGGAAGATTATCTTGGAGGCCTCCAAGGCAAAGAGGGAGGTTTGCTGCCCCTTCACCTCCTTGAGGTCCTCTGTGACATCGACCCCCATCGTCTGCAGCAGGAGCAGGTTCTGCATACTTTCCTGGACCTGGGATAGTTTTCCCTGCCTCTCTCTCACCTCCTGAACACCTTTGAGGATGAAGAACCTCTTGATGTTTCATTTTACTGTTTCCCACCAGTCCGCTGGGGACTCAAAGAGGGGCTTCACGGTTCTCCAACCTGCGTAGTCCCTCTTCAGCTCCTCAATGTTTCCCGGGGCCAACAGCTTTGTATTCAGCTTCCACGTTCCCTTACCCGCCTGCTGCTCGTCCTGTAGGTGACAGTCGGCCAGCAGGAGGCAGTGGTCAGAGAAGAACACTGGCTTGATGTCGGTGGATCTGACCAAGAGCGTTCGGGACACAAACAGGTAATCTATCCTTGAGCGGATAGACCCGTCTGCCCGTGACCAGGTGTACCTACACTGCGCTCTATCTGCAGGGGTGCTGAAGACGTCGTGCAGATTGGCATTTTTACCGTGTCCATCAGGGCTCTGGACGTGGCGTCCAGTTTACTGTCCCCCCCGCTGGATCGTCCATCTGCATCAATGATACAGTTGAAGTCTCCGGCCAGAATGACTGGCCTGGACGTAGCCAGTAACAGTGGAAGCTGCTGCAGGACGGCCAACCGTTCACTATTACCTGCTGGGGTGTACATGTTGATTAGTCTCGCCGGAGCGTTTCTGTATGTAACATCAGCGACTAGGAGGAGCCAGCCCACCACCTCCTTAACCTCGGAGATGTTGAAGTTGCCTCCTCACAACAGGATCCCGAGGCCTGAGGAACGGATGTTGTTGCCCCCGACCAAACTGATGGTGCATGGGCCCACAAGCTCGACCATCTCCTGCAGCTTCTGAGGTGCGGCATCCCACACTCCTGCAGAAACAGGATGTCGGCTTTGACTTTGGCTAGGAAGGCCATCGTAGAAACACATTGCGCAGCAGATTTTATGCTGTGCACATTAATGCTTGCAATTCTTATCCCCATTTTTAACAGGTTTTGAGGTTACCCGTATCCATTTCCTACTGGCCCTGCCCGTCTGCGGTAGCTGTCTGCATCCCCATGGTGAACACGAACTGCTTAGGTGATTGTGTGAATGAAGTTTGAACATTGATCTGTGTCTGCGTGGGTTCCCTCCAGGTACTCCAGCGTTCTCCCAAATCTAAAGACATGCAAGTTATGTAGATTGGCCGTGCTCAATTATACATAGTGCCCGGGGTGTGCAGGCTAGGTGGATTAGCATGAGAAATGTAGGCTTAGAGGGATGGGATTGGTCTGGGCAGGATGCTCTTCAGAGGGTCGGTGTGAAATCGATGGGCCAAATGGTCTTCTTCCAAAGTGTAGGGATTCTATGATCTATTACCATCCTCGTCTTTTGCTATTGTTGTGTCTAACTTTGTGATTCATGTCCCAGGACCCTCAGATCCCTCTGCGCCTGCCTGCAAAAGGGGATAAAAATAAAATGCTTGTTCAAGGTCTTTGTGCTGGTCAGGGGTTAGGGCTTGACAAGAGAACACTTGCTAAATGGAGCTCTTGCTGGGAGAGAAAGTCAGGAGAAAGCAGTTTCCAGTGAATTACTCATCAACAGGTAGTTGTGGTAAGTGAAGGGGTTACGCTATGAAAATGCAGGAATAGGTACAGGCCTCAAGAGGAAGGGACAGGAAAATGTCTTTGCTCAGAAACTGCTTTGAGCAGAGAGCAGTCAGCAGGTACTGTGCTCACAGCAGCTAAGGCAGACTGGGAATGTTCAACTCGAATGTCTCAAAGCTACGAAAGTATCACCTGAATGTAAGACTGAAGATGAAACCTCAGAGTGTGTCTTCAGTGACAGGAAACCAGGAAGCTGTGCCCCAGCAGGATGCAGCTGTTCTAGGATGGTCACCCACTGACATTGAGAAAGGAATGAGAGACAAACCCCACACTCAAACCCTGAAACACCCAGCCACCTGATGCACCATTAGATTCAACCCAATCTGCTCAGTGTCCATCTCCCAGGAAGTAGGCAGCAGGTCATGGTGTCTGTACCTGTCTGTGTTCCGAAATGATGGCACTTGATCTGCAGACTTCACATTCCGCTTCCTCTAACTCCCTGTGAGAAACCTCCTTAATCTGCAACAGTGGGAAAGCAAACTCAGAACGAGAGTCTCAATCAGCATCAAACAATAACCACACAGACCATACCACTACCTCCCCCCCTCCCCACCCACCTCCCCCCCCCACCCCTCCCCAGGGCAAGCGTGTCCTCCCCCACCTCTCCTTGCCCTCTCACTCCCTGAGTTGACTCCTCCTCCTCCAGTCTCCTTTTCCCATCTTCAGTCCCCACCAGCCTCTGTTTGGTTTGGAGGAGCTCCTTGGTGAGGACATCAGCCTTTTCCTCAACCAGAGTGGGCAAGATGGACACAGTGTGAGGGACCACCTGGATCTCCCCCTCAGTCCCCAGTCACAGAGCCTGGGCCTGGGTCACCGCTTACTCCCCAGTCACGGAGCATGGGCCCTGGGTCTCCCCCTCACTCTCCAGTCACGGAACCTGGGCCTGGGTCTCCCCCTCAGTCCCCAGTCACAGAGCCTGGGCGCTGGGTCACCCCTTACTCCCCAGTCATGGAGCCTGGGCCCTGGGTCACCCTCACTCCCCAGTCATGGAGCCAGGTCCCTTGGTCTCCCCCTCACTCCTCAGACAGGGAGCCGGGTCCCTGGGTCCCCCCCTCACTCCCCAGTCATGCAGCCTGGACCCTGGGTATCCCCCTTACTCCCCAGTCACAGAGCCTGGACCCTGGGTCTCCCCCTTACTCCCCAATCACAGAGCCTGGACCCTGGGTCTCCCCCTCACTCCCCAATCATGGAGCCTGGGCCCTGGGTCTCCCCCTCACTCCCCAATCATGGAGCATGGGCCCTGGGTCTCCCCTCACACCCCAATCATGGAGCCTGGATCTTCCTCTGTTCCCACCCCCTCCCTCTGTCACAGAGTCTGGGAGCGAGTCATGAAGTAACTCTCCGAGCCTCGAATGTGCCATCACAGGACAGCAAGGAAAATCCCAGTTGAAGGAGGGGATGTCATGCTGGGCTACGTTGTCTCGAGGAAGCTGTTCAATATTGAATGGAACCAGCAGGAAAGGGCTGGACAACCAAGTCTCTGGGCCGTAAGCAAATGGGAATGGGACATGGTACACAGAGACAGACAATTACGAAAAGAAGACCAAACAGAAATAAGACAGTACTCATACACAGCAGATGGAGTTTATATTTGGAAAGTATAAGGTCATGCACTTTGGTCGTAATAATCAAATGGCAGATTATTATTTAAATGGAGACAGATTCCAACAAAGTGCAATGCAGAGGGATCTGGATGTTATTGTGTATGAAACATAGAAAGTTAGTGCAGGTACAGCTAGTAATTGCTGAAAATGTGTTGCTGGTCAAAGCACAGCAGGCCAGGCAGCATCTCAGGAATAGGGAATTCGACGTTTCGAGCATAAGCCCTTCATCAGGAATGAAGGCGAATTGAATAGGAGCCTTTATTGCTGGGAGTTGGAATATTAACGTAGAGAAAACTTGTTATAACTGTACAGGGTGTTAGTGAGTCTGCATGTGGAGTACAGTGTGCAGTATTGATCCCTGTGTTTAACAAAGAATGTACTGGCATTGGAGTCCTCCTCCTGCTTCTATTTTCCATGTCCTTGTGTTCTCCAGTCTCGTTCTCTCACAGCCGAACTGGTTTGGAGCTGAAAATGTGTTGCTGGTCAAAGCACAGCAGGCCAGGCAGCATCTCAGGAATAGAGAATTCGACGTTTCGAGCATAAGCCCTTCTCAAAACGTCGAATTCTCTACTCCTGAGATGCTGCCTGGCCTGCTGTGCTTTGACCAGCAACACATTTTCAGCTGTGATCTCCAGCATCTGCAGACCTCATTTTTTACTCGAACTGGTTTGGAGCCTGCCTGCAGTAACAGCCTCCAGCCTCTGGGTGGTGCCTTGCCCAGCCTCCCAATTCCTCTCCCCAGTCTCCTGCTGCAGCAGGTGGGGAGGTGATATAATGGACCACTCGGTTATCCTCAATCCCTCCCCCATCTCCCAAACTCTCCAACCTAGCCTTCCCCCTCATGACTGGCAGCTGTGCCTTCAGTCGCCCAGCCCTCAGCACAGGGATTTCCTCCACAAACCCCTCTCACTTCTTTGTCTCATTCTGTTCATCATCACAAAAACTGTGTGATGGTTCCTACATTAAAAATGCTAGATCAATACAAGTTGTTGTTGTTGCTGTTACTGACCAGGAGTTAGTCATTGACACGTTTCACTGATATAAAAGGAAAGGGAATGACCACTGACTGTGGAGAGGTGATCATTTTTAGCCAGCTGTACCACCACTACTCGCAGTACCACCACTACCCGCTGTACCATCACTACCAACTCACCAAGGTTCCTTAAGGTATTACCTTCCAAACCAATGACCACTACCATCTAGAAGGACAAGGGCAACAGATACGTGGGACACCATCCTCTGCAAGTGTCCATCCAGGCCACTGCCCATCCTGACTTGGAAATACATCACAGCTCCTTCACTGTCGCTGGGTCAAAATTCTGGAATTTCCTCCCTTAGTATTATGTGGGGAGGCCTACAGCACATGGATTGCAACGGTTCAAGAAGGCAGTTCACCACCAACTTCAGCACGGCAACAAGTGATGGGGAGTAAATTCTGGCCCAGGCAGTGACCCCCACATACCATGAAAGAATTTTAAGAAGTCCCTCTACTTTGGCTTCTCCATCCCACCCAGCCCACTACTCAGGCCTCACTGGTTACTTGGGGTTTATTTGCCAGCCTGTCCCATTCTCCACTCCGGTGTCCTACCCCCCGATATCCTGGTCAATAACTTGCTGTTATTGTGGGAGCCTGCTGAGAGTAAATGAGCTGTCACAGCTCCCACATTACAACAATGTCTAGACTTTGAAAATATTCCATTGTCTGGAAAACATCTTCGAACATTCTCAGCTCATGAACGGTGTTTTTGTTTCCCTTCCATGCCTTCCCATCTGTTTCCTCACAACATCCCTCTCTTGTTTAAAATCTAGAATGAATTATGAATCTCTGGGAAAACTTATCCTGTGGCAACATTTGAGACTAACAACCACCTCCTCGATGGGCTTTGAGTGTGAAGGTCAATAACACTCTCACTGAGACTTGATCTGGGTTATCTCCAGTCAGTCAGTGTTATTGTTCTGGGGCCAGACAGTACTGACCAACCTTAGACCCTGTGATCTGATTGAGATGAAGAGTGAGCTGTGCTGGGTATTAACACATGGATCAGTATAGTGAAGCAGGGATTACCCATTTCACAAGAGAGTAAATTGAACTAACAAACTGGGTGGCTGTGACGCCCTCACGCCGATACCGAGAGAGTTGTGGAGACAGGAATAGTAACATCCTCAGACAGAAAGGATGCTCAAAATGGTATGGCCCCCAGTGAGGGAGGGGACAGGAACAGCTACACTCCCCTGAGAGAGAGGGGACAGTTACAGTGACACTCGTGAGAGGCAGGGGACAGTCACTGCCTGTTCTCCATTTTCTTCCTGTGTTGTGATGTAGGGCCTGGGAAATTGTCTTGGTTTATATGTTCTCAGTTGTATTTGGGTTTGATGAGTTGATTCAGTAATAAGTATTCCAATTCTACATTTCCTGTAGCAGCAGATCCACTGAAGGTCATCCTTTCATTTGGAGCTTGCCCAGGTTTCTGTCCAGGCTGATACAGCATGATCTCCCAGTGCTGCTCCTATTGAGCTAAACCATCACACATGAGGGAATCTGACGGGCACTTTCTCTTTGTGCCGGCAAAGGGAGAGATTTGCTTTTACTGCAATGGCGGCCAAAGAGATGGGTCAGTGGAGGTAGTTTTCCTTGAAAGCTGGAGATAGTAGGATGAGAATTCAAACACCCACCCACTCCGTCACATGGTGTTGAAGACACACTTTCCTCATTAAAACATGTTTGCAAAGCTCTTCGTAACACGTAAGGGGAGGGAAACATTGCAAACTGTGTTATCACGTGTGAGGGTCCATGAAAAACTAGGACCATGATGTTAAATGATCCCAGCCATAAACAACACTGATGGATTTACATCATTAGCTTGTCAAACAATATTAGAAAGTCTGTGATCAGAAAGAGGAAAAAGGACAATGTGCAGATTGTTGAACAGGCCCCTACACCTGGGCCTGAAGCAGAAATCCAAGCTCCAACACACTGGCCTCACTTGACACCAACCTTCACACAGTGCGGGGTCATGAACTCTGGCCATCAATTCCTCTGGGATCAGGACGGAGTGAGGGAACAGGGACAATTATAGAAGAGTCAATGAGGAGTAAATCAAGATGGAGAGGGTGTTTTAGAAAGGGTTTAGAGGAGAAAATATACTTTGCGTCACTCAATACTGACATAGTCTACATGAATCACAGAATGAACAAAACTGCACACTGTGAAGACAATCATATCCCAGGGGACATTTTCACTGCGGTGTGATAAGTATCCCGGTTCGAAAGCTGTTCTCCCTCTCTCTCTCCACATTTCTACAGATTGAACTGGTTTGACCCGAGCAGGGCCCCAGTTCATTTGTTCTGTTCAGGGACAGTGAAACAGCTGCCCTCTAGTGGCTATAGAGTGCTGGTACCGCTGCTGAGAACCACGTGTCAAGTCCTGGGCCATGAGCATCTGAACGAAACTGCAGCCATTCCAGTGGATTCCGGTGGGAATGAGTTATCAGTTGTTTCGGCCTGGTTCACCAGTCAGTCAATCAGGCCATGGCTGACCTATGTAAATATATATATAAAAAACTTACCTGGAAACTAAATTGTCGAGTCTGAGGGGCGGGTCCTCAGCGCTCAGAGGTCATGTGGTCCTCTGATGCACGCACAGAGGATGATCACGTGATGCTCCGAGACGCGGGCGCGGTCACGTGGTCTCCCTGTTTCGCGCTCCGGAACGTCACGTGATCGGCCGTTTCACGCCCCGGAAGTGGGCGAGACTGCCGTTTCGCGCTCGAAAGGAGGCCGCATGGTGGTCCTTTGTCTCCGAAAAGGGAAGGTCACGTGAGGTCAGACAGCCGGAAATGCGAGGAGGCGGGGAATGGAGTCGGAGCAACAGCCAATGAGAAGACAATTTCACTTGAGTGATGGTATGATGTTTTCTATAGTATAAAAGACGGTGTCAGGGACAGATATTGGGTTCTTTGTTCTTTCTGAACTGACTGACTGAGTAGTTTGTCAGGGACAGAAAGGTTTAGACCCAGAGCTCTGTATACTTTATCCACTTACTGATAGAATAAAACTAAAAGTGTAAGATTACATATTTTTTCTATTGCTTTATTTAAAGAGCACGCAGGACTTGGCTCACACATAAAAGATAATAAATTTGTAGATTGAGCCTAAAGTTCGTCAGATGGTGAGCCTGACATGATCCCAACGTGATCCAGACTGAGCGACGTAAACGCGAGAAAAATAGAAACAACAGACACTGACGTCTGGTGATGACAACAAGCGGCGCCGCAAAAATAAAAGGTGAGCAGACACCAGTTTATATCGTAGCTCTGTGATTGGAGATACTAAACTGATTGTTGTCACTAGACTGCAAGTGTCCTAGTAATAGTAAGTGGATAAAGTATTGATTTAATATGTACGGGTTTAAAGTCCCATGGGGTTAGAGTCCTCATAAAAGCACCAAGGTACGTATGTGTGAGAAGCTTTAAAGTCCTTTGAGCAGGATCTCATAAAAGCACCGCTCACGAATATTGGTTGATAATTGATGTGTTGTAAGTTTTAAAATTACATTAGGAATGTACGGAGGGTAGTAGCAAAGCCAGTGATGTCTCTGAGACAAAGACGGTGGTGTCTCAGTGAGAAAGAGTAGGCAGTAGAAACTTAAAGGTGATAACGAAACTGCTGATAACTTTAACTGTAAGAGTAAGTTGTTTGGGTGTATTTTATACAGATTGATTCGCAACTGGATTTGTTTTAATTGGGTTGGGTGCTTGGCTAAATTAAATATAAATCGATTGGTTATTGGACAGGAGGATTTTAAAAAAAAAGAAATACATAAAATGATAGGGAATTTGATAAAGAGCATGAAGAAAACGGAAGATGTTCTTCTGATTTAGTGTTGTCCGTAAAACAGCAGTGAGGTAAAGTTAGAGGTCAGTTAATTAATGGGCTTGCAAAGAACAAACAAAAAAACAGTGATGCAGAAATATGGGAAGATTTATAAAAGCAGGACAAAGTCCTTAAAGAAGAGGAGAGGAAGAAATTGTCACCGTTTTTGGGAAAAGCAGAAGAGTAGGTTAGATTAGAAGTAGAAGAGCATGTGAAGGGAAACAAAGGGTCAATACTGGTTGGAAGAAAGTGGACAAAAGAAGCCGAAGAGAAAGAAGAGAGGAGGAGTCAAGGAGTAGCACAGATAGTGAAGACGAGGAGTCCTGCCCAGGGGGCGGTCCAAAGACGTACCCTGTCACTTTAAAAGGCTCACTTACTATGCGTACTGAACAGGGCTTCTCAGGGGTACAGCCTCTGTTTGAAAACAGTTATGATTTGTGACAGAGGGAGATATTGTGGCTGCCCATAAAATATCAGCACCAACTGCCTCTAGATTATAAAGGCTCTTTTGTGGGGGATGTGTATCAGCCCTTTACCTATACAGATATGAATTGTATTTTGGATAAAATGTCCCCACCCATAGAGGGAGGTGGACCCTGGATGACTAAATTTTGCCAATACACACTAGGCTTCAAGTTGGCCATGGGTGATTGGAGAGCATTCGTGGGCAAACAATTGAGTATGTGGGAGGTACAGCAGATTGAAGTGTCTGAGGGGACCACCTTAGTACCTGACTCGGACCCGTTTGCGCAGCATGCCACCTGTGTGGGAAGGGCAATGAGGGATAGATTCCCGATTCCACCAGGAGCAATGCACTCGCTCACCTTCACAATGAAGGAAGGCGAGAAGATGCTTGCCTTTTTGGCTAGATGTAAAGGCACGGGGACAGATACTGCGGGGAGCCATCCAGGGTCAGGTCAGCTACAGACCACGTAGTTTAGGAATGCCGTTATGGCAGGGATGCCTAAGGAAGTAAAAGAGGTAATGGAGAGTAATCATGATATCCCAGGGTGTTCTACAGAACAGTGGGAAAAACATTTGATGCATCATATGAAGCGATATAGGACAAAACAGAATGAAGATAAACAGAGCAATGGGTCAGCACAAGTGCAGTTGCTGAAGTTACAGCTTGATGAGGCTGGACGGAAGGTTAATGAGACAGAGAAGGCCTCCCAAAAGACGACCAATCAGATGGTGCAGCAGCCGTTGCCACAAACTAACCGGCAGAGTCTAGACCCGGCACCTGATTCGATGCCATACTACCCCCTTTTAGGAGGGCAGGCCAAGTGGTGTTCCAGGAGGAATGAGTGGTAGAGGAAGGGGCCGTGGAGGAGTCAGAGGTTAGCCACGGGACACTTGTTTTGAATGTGGCCAACCTGGGCATTAGAGAAGAAAATTGTCCCCTGCTATGGGGCCCCCAGGGATTGATCCGAGGACAGTATGTCCCCTTAAATCAGCCTCCTAATCTGCCTTTGACATCGCCACTGATCACATCAGTGGCCGGGCAGACTTTTTATCACCAATATATTTCATCACCTGCATGCCCTGTGAATTTGATGGGACGTGACTTGCTGGAGAGATGCGGGGTCCCGGTTCTGTGCGGACCAGACGGACTCGTAGTGACCTTTCCAACTGGCTATTCTGTTAATTGTTCTATGTCAATGATTCACTCTGGACCCCAAGTGATATTATCACCAGACGCATCTCCAATGGCAGAAGGGCAGTGGGCAGATATATACTGGGGACTCCTTGAACCTGAGAAAGGGCAGAATAACGGCATACAATCTTTATATAACCAAGGGAGACCCTGTGTTCAGATGCTGCATCCCTATGCTCCTCCTGCAGATCCCCTTTGTGTGACCCTATATTACGACAGAGGACAATAAAACCTATCCGAATGCATTCTATCAACACCTGGAAGGTGTGGTGGGTGTTGTGGAACTAACTCTGGAACAGTTGGAATGGTATGAGATATCTGAAGAAGCTATACCGCATTTCACATTGGCAGTGCATGCTGAATATCAGGCCAAAGATCTGGGACTCATGTCCAAACGCTTGATAGAGCTAACTGATTGGGTTTGGACTCAGTTACCCAGTTTGCAATATTCACCCTCAGATGAAGCTTATTGTCTTGTGCACAGAACAACTGGCAAGGTGTTGCTGGAACATCGGCAGATTGAAAGGTGTCATGGCAGGGAAAAGACGGACCATCCACAGGCTGCAGCGATGCTTGATAAACTACCGAGTGCCTTGTGGTCAGCGGGTTCGACGGACGTTGGTTACTGCAAACACGTCGCACCAATCACATTCGAGGTAATAGACCACACTCTGATTTGGCAGAGACAATACCCACACAAACCAGAGGCTGAAGCCGGCATCACTGACACAGTTGAAGGATTGGTAGCAGCAGGGGTGCTAGAACCCTCTCAGTCAGCCTGGAACACTCCTATCTTACCTGTAGAGAAGCAGAATACAGGCAAATATAGGATGGCGGATCAACAGTGTTGTTTCTACTCCAACAATTTCGGTCCCAAACCCCTACACTGCGATGTCTGTGCTGACCCCTGACCATAAGTGGTTCTCGTGCATTGATCTGGCTAACGCGTTCTTCTGTTTGCCCCTAGCTGATCATTTCAGGGACATTTTTCGTTTACCTATAAAGGCCAACAACTTCGTTATACAAGGGTCCCTCAAGGGTTCATTTTGTCGCCTGGGGTGTTTAATCAGGTACTGAAACAGCAGCTGAAAGATCTGATGCTCCCAAAGGGGGTGGTATTGATCCGATATGTGGATGACATTCTTATGGTGGCACCCGACCATGTTTCTTGTTTGGCAGCTACAAACTCATTGCTGCTACTCTTGTATAACGTCGGTTTCAAAGTTTCATGGACTAAATTACAATGCTGCAGACGAACGGTGTCTTTTTTGGGCAGAGTTATTTCCAGTAAGGGAACAGGTGTGTGTCCATCCCATAGATCCTCTATTCTGCATCATGCCAAACCAGTCACTGTAAAAGACATGCTCTCATTTTCTTGGATTGACAGGATACAGAAGACAATTTGTTCCCTCATATAGGGAGCTTACTTTCCCTCTAGGGGCCATGATAAATGAGCAAGGCATGAGAAATTTGTTTGCCCATTTGCAGTGGACCACGCAGGCAGATGACAGTTTTATATCTCTTAAACAGGCCCTAATGCGGGCTGCTGATTTAGCGGTCCCGGATTACAAAGAGCCATTTTTCCTCGATATTTCTGAAAAAGAACACACAATAAATGGTGTTCTTTTCCAGAAAAAAGGGGGAGGCAGGCAGGTGCTGATGTATGTAAGTGTTACCCTTGACCCAATAGAGGGCGGCAAAGAATCAGCCCAATTGGCTGAACTACAGGCAATGAGTGAAAATTATATCAGAGAATGTAAATCGTGTTCACAATATAATGTAAAAGCAACAGTGAAACCACCAGAGGGAAAATTTCCTCCCCCATGAATGCCAGGTTAGGAAATAGTGATTGACTACACTGACATGGTAGAGAGAGTAAACAGATGTAGGCACCTTTTGGTACCAGTGGATGCATACACTGGTTGGCCAGAAGTGATACCTGCGAAAAAGGAAGATGCGAAGACAGTGATCAAATTTTTGATAAACCAATACATTCCAACGCATGGGTTTCCAAAGAAAGTCAGGTCAGATAATGGCACACATTTTAAGAATAAAGACCTGCAAGAAGTAGAAGCAGCTTTAGGACTGAAACATGCGTTTGGAATGGTGTACCATCCTCAGTCACAGGGAAAAGTGGAGAGAATGACAGTCCATAAAGGGAAAAATAGGAAAAGTGTGTGCACAAACGAAGTTGAGCTGGGTGGATGCCCTACCTTTAGCCTTAATGTCTATTAGAAGCTCAGTAAACTCTATTACAGGGTTTACCCCGTACGAGCTAACAACAGGGCAGCAGTTTCCGGGACCAGGGGCTGGAATACAGATGTTAGAGGGAGGAGTCTCAATAAGGTACAAACCTTATTATGATCAAATAACAGCTTTGGTCTCAGCTTTCTCTAAACAGGTTGGATGGGAAAAGGGGGACCTACAGAGCCAGGCGCCATCCACCACAGAGTGGGTCCTGCTGAAGGTGATCAAACAGAAGTGGTCGGAGCCACGGTGGGCAGGACCTTACAAGGTGGTGGAAAGGGCATTTCATGTGGTTCGACTACAAGGGAAAGGAGACACCTGGTACCATTGGAGCCAGTGTGCGGCCACAGAACCGCCAACGAGAACTCTAGAATGAATAAGAACAGAAAAAGAGTAGAAGGGTCTTAAACTTTTAATTGTTGTATAACGAATATTATGTTTATTTTAGTAATCAGCCCGTGTTATTCTAAGCTGTTAAGCTTGGGAGTTTTCACTATTTTATGTACAAGTGTTATGATACTATTAATAAGGGGATCAACCGCGAAGGACGAACACACACACAGGTAAGGGAGTCCCAGGAATAAGAGATCAATAGGACAAGGGAGGGACAAATGTTTAAGCGAAGCAGGGAGCCGGATACACATCAGACATGATAAAAAGCGTGATACAATATACCAGTTTGACTTATGCCAAGTAATTGACTGTGGCCAAGATACAGGGAGCTGGAGGGGGCATGATGTATATCTTTGCATCTACGCCATTAATTCTCATCCATGCCCTTCGTGGGATGATGTGTTAACATGGAATGGGGAACATTGGACACCTAAGAAGTCATCACCCTCGGATAATAGATGAGAGGTTAGAGACCGTGTGAGCTTGACAAAGGGACAACTCGATCATTCCTCAGAGTTAAAAAATCCACTCTTGTTAACCCTGACAAGATTCGACACCAACCCTAGTCCCAAAGAGGTACAGTTTTACTGTGAAATTGATGATAGCAGTTTTTATTTTATAATAGGGGTAGATCAATCAGGAGTAGATAACATGGGACTAGTGAAGGTAACCTTGGTGGATCCTCCTATGGACCAGCCACAGATTGAAAATACAACAAGCGTGGTGGCCGAATCAAGTTCAGGAGTAGTGACAGTAGATTATAACAACCTCACGAGAAGGGACATTATTAAATTAGCTACCGGATATGGGGATAGGAATGTATGGCTGGACTGGATAACAGCGACTGCAATCTCAATTAATATGAGTGATTGCGTCGCGTGTTCTTCGGCTAGGCCAACTTTAGTTACTACCCCAGCCCCATTGTTCCCGAATGCAGACCCAGTAGGATTTCACTGCATGATGGCTCTCACCATGCAGGCGGACCCTCCAAATTGTACCGCCTTAAGTGCTATTTTTCCACCTGTCAAGAACTCTACGTTACCTCCAGTGTTTGCCCCAAGGGCCAACAATTATACTTGTTTTGTTCGAAGATCTAACACAGTCATGGGACACATCCCCGCTGACTGGTGCCAGAACACGATTGATGTAACTGACTGGCGGAATGCTAGCACAATGGTTTGGGCCAGAGCTGATCTTTTTTGGTACTGTGGAGAAAGATCACTACAGATTAGTTTACCTCCGGATTGGTCTGGAACCTGTGCAATGGTCAGGCTAGGGGTACCCTTAACACTCTTAGGAGAAAGACGACAGGAAATAAATCAGCATGCACGAGTACTCAGGGATCTGTTTGACATTACCTCTGGCTCAACCACGTATATAGATGCAATAGGGGTTCCCCGCGGTGTACCTAATGAATATAAGTTGGTAGATCAAGTAGCAACAGGATTCGAGAATCTCCCAATTGTTAGTGCTCTATTCCCAATTACGCCGAATAAAAACGTTGATCGAATTAATTATGTACGTTACAATGCACTCAGGCTAGCCAATAGAACTAGAGATGCCGTGGCAGGACTCTCTGAACAATTGGCAGGAACCTCATTGATGACAGTACAAAATAGAATGGCCTTAGATATGTTGTTGGCAGAAAAGGGGGGAGTGTGCTCTATGTTTGGAGATCAATGTTGTACGTTCATCCCCAACAATACAGCACCTGATGGCTCGGTAACCAGAGCCCTGGAAGGATTAAGAACCTTATCTGAAGAAATGCATGAACATTCAGGTATTGACAACCCTGTAAGAGGCATTTTTGATTCCTGGGTAGGGAAATGGAAAGGATTAATTGTGTCTGTGTTTATGTCCCTCGCTGGTATGACCATTGTGTTTGTGTTGTCTGGATGTTGTTGTATCCCCTGTATCAGATCCTTGTTGAACAGGGTAATTATTACAGCAATTGAAGGGAAGGCTCCACCGCCCAATCAGATGTCACAAATAGCGGCAGAAACCATGGCCCTGGCAAGAGGGGAGGACTATGCGTAGGAGAGTGAATGTGATGCGTAAAACTGGTTTGTTGGTCTCATTTTCATGAGACCAAAAGGAGGAGTTGTAAATATATATATAAAAAACTTACCTGGAAACTAAATTGTCGAGTCTGGGGGGCGTGTCCTCGATGCTCGGAGGTCATGTGGTCCTCTGATGCGCGCGCAGAGGATGATCACGTGATGCTCCGAGATGCGGCGCGGTCACATGGTCTCCCTGTTTCGCGCTCCGGGACGTCACATGATCGGCCGTTTCGCTCCCCGGAAGTGGGCGAGACTGCCGTTTTGCGCTCGAAAGGAGGCCGCATGGTGGTCCTTTGTCTCCTAAAAGGGAAGGCCACGTGAGGTCGGACAGCCGGAAATGCGAGGAGGCGGGGAATGGAGTCGGAGCAACAGCCAATTAGAAGACAATTTCACTTGAGTGATGGTATGATGTTTTCTATGGTATAAAAGACGGTGTCAGGGACAGATATAGGTTTTTTTGTTCTTTCTGAACTGACTGAGTGAGTAGTTTGTCAGGGACAGGAAGGTTTAGACCCAGAGCTCTGTATACTTTATCCACTTACTGATAGAATAAAACTAAAAGTGTAAGATTACATATTTTTCCTATTGCTTTATTTAAAGAGCACGCAGGACTTGGCTCACACATAAAAGATAATAAATTTGTAGATTGAGCCTAAAGTCCGTCACCTAGAACACATTCCCCCTTAATTCTGTAACCCTTACCTTGCTGAGCGAATAAACATTGAACCATGACCTTGATAGCTTTTTCAGACTGAGAGTTCCAGATTGCCACCACTCTTTGTCAGAAAGAGTTCTTCCTGAAATCATTCCCAATTCTAATTTTATCCATCTCCTTGTTTTGGACTCGACAATGGAAAAAATATGGACATGAACATTGTTAATTATTTTCCGTGGAAATGCCTCGCTTTTGCAACCTGTTCTCTCTCATTAACAGTTTCTGATCTGAAGGTGACATGACAGGCTGGATACTGAGAGGGTGGAATCTGTTATAGCGCAGACGAGAACTGGAGGGACAGTTTAACACAAAACAGTCTCCCGTTTAAAAGGAAGGAGGGGTTTTCATGCTGAGGTTTGACAGTCTGTGGAATTCTCTTCTCTACGTGGGAATGGAGGTTGGGTAATTAAGTATACTCAAGGTTGAGGTAGACAGGTTTTTGATGAATAAGGCAGTTTAGGATAACTGCAGAAAGTGCAGGTGAGACCATAACCAGATGAGCAGTGATCTTCTTCATTGGCACAGCAGCTCCCAAAAGGCCTGCTCCTGCTCCTGGGTCCGATGTTCTGGCAGAGGCTGCAGCAACCCTGGACCCCCATCTTTCCTTTGTCACTCACTGACAGAAATACAATTTCAAAACAAACATTATTTTCTTTAACAAGACCCAGTCAATTATGGTTGATGTCGTTTTCTCAGCTCTCTTTTCATCTCAACATGTTTTTTGTGTTACGTTGGAGAGGAGACAGATACAAGACAGAGTGAGGCCTCAGAGAACACAGGGAGCTCTCACTCTGCACAGCAAGGCTGTCACGGGAAACATCTGGAGAAAGGCTTGGAGGGAGGTGGAGAGGAGAGAGGCATGGGAAAAGAGACCTGACAGTTCAAAACAAAAACATTTCACATGTTGCTATCATCTAGTTAATAAAGTTGAGAGGATTAGAAAACAATAACAGTGAGAATGTGGTGTCTCAGAACCTCAAAGGCAGACAGCAAATAGCTGCATTAGCCCGCCTCAGGGTGTTCATGTCATTGGGAAGCTTCAAATTTATTGCCCATCTCCAACTGCTAGAACTGAGATATTTTCTGAGGCAGATCATGGAGACGTGAAGAATGAATCATGTCTCTGTGGTCATGCTGCAGCTGTACAAAACTCTGGTGTGGCCGCAATTGCATACTGTATTGCATACAGTTGTGGTCACGGCATTTAAAAAAAGGATGTGAGAATTTAAGGGTTCAGAGGAAATATACGAGGATGTTGCCTGGCACGGAGGGAAGGCCTTATGAGGGAAGGATGAGGGACTTGTGGCTGTTTTGTTAGAGAGAAGAAGGTTGAGAGTTGTCTTAATTGAGACATACTAAGATAATCACAAGGTTAGATAGGGTGGATAGTGAGAGCCTTTTTCCTCAGATGCTGAGGGGACATAGGTTTAAATTGAGGGGTGATAGATATAGGAGAGATGTCAGAAGTAGTTATTTACTCAGAGACTAGTAGGGGCATGGAATGCACAGCCTGCAACAGGAGCAGACTCGCCAACACTAAGGGCATTTAAATGGACACGGGATAAACATATGGATGAAAATGGAATAGTATAGGATAGAAGGGCTTTAGATTGGTTCCATAGGGCGGCACAACATCGAGGGCTGAAGGGCCCGTACTGCGCTGTCATGGTCTATGTTCTATGTTCTATGTTCTGGATTTGACATTGCTCACCACCGCCCTCTCCAGGACAATTAGGGAAGGACAACAAATAGACAAATCGAAGCTTGCCCCCATCCCAGGAGAAATCAAAATAAATGATGTACAATTCAAATGATTAAACTGGTGAGGCTTGAACTCATTTCTTTGAAAGACTGGAGCCTCGGCCATGATATGGGTGAGCCTGCATTTTTAAATTGCAAGGTGGAGTGCCCTACGGATCAGGCACAAAATGAATTACACAAAGACCGAACAAACGGCTACCAAAGTGTGTCACCAAACTGCAGTAAACAGCAATTTGTCAGGAAGAACTCAAGAGAAAGCCATTAGTGGGTGTAAGAGGGTAAGACAGACAAGTGTCAGGTGTCATTGAATGCACCATAAATGCACTAAAGCTGTTGGGATAGAGCAGGGCAATGGGATTAATTGAATTTTTCTATTGAGAGCTTTCCTGGTTGTAATGACTCAGAACGTTAAAGGATGAAGTGTAGCTCATATTGTAAACAATGTACTGCAGTGGGCAAGAAAGGATGTTGAGCAACATAAATGCTTAAAATTGGGAAAGAAAGTCCTATAAAAGAAATGGGAAAGGCCAATGGGACTTTGGAATGAATATTGAGAGTGAGGAGACGGAGGGGAAATTGGCCAGGACAGCTGTACTGAAGAATGGTTCGGTCACATCTGGGATATGGTGGATAGTTATGGGTTTCTTTGAGGGGCAATGCAGAATGGGACAGGGACAGGGGATCTAGGTTACAGGGAAACACCAGAACAGGATCTTGAGGAGAGAGGGAGGGTATTCTGATAACAAAACTTCTTAACAAAATCGACACAGTAAATGTAGATTTACTGTCAATACCGACAAACAGAAAGGCAAAATGACACATTTTCCGGTCATTCACCAAGTACAGGAAGGAGATCAGGAAAACTATTTTGATGCAGAGATTGGAATTTAGTAAATTCTGGTAAATTGGGTCCTCCATTTACAATAGGACAGAATTACTTCTTGGAATTTGAACAGGTCTGAAGCAAAAGAGCAAATTATGACCAAATGGTCATTTGAGAATATTGAACTGGCCTGAAAATGCCCGGTTTTTAGCAGCTTTTCATTTTGCCTTCATCAGGATAATTGTAAAAGTACCAATCAAAGGAGAAAAACATGACATTGATATTGCATATGAGGAAAGTGCTGACAGGTTGAGATGTTGTCACTATGAACACGCCAGTTTAAATATTGTTTCCCTTTGCTTTGACATTTCTTGTAAATTGTCCTGATGTATGCAAGACAAAAAGCTTCAACAAAATGTTTTGTTTTTTGCAACATTCAAGTTAGGGTCGGTTTGGAGAGAAAGAATGAAGATGGAAATGAACATGAAAATTGGTCTAAATTCAGCAGAGACCAGGATAGCTTCACCTTGAACTTAATACAGGAATTACCAGGTGAAGTTTAATCATTGGAATGATTGAACCACCTTCCACCAGTTTGATTGTTTGAATTGTCCATCAGTTATTTTGATTACTCCTGGGATGGGGAGGACATTGATATGTCTGCTGTTTATTGCCCTTCCCTAACTATCCTGGAGAGGGCGGTGGTTAGCTTTCTCCTGAATGCACAGCTGGGAAACTAGAGATGGTCTCATTCCTCCAAATGCGGCCTGGGATGGGGAAGCAAGGCAGGCTATTGGACCGGGAGTTGTCAGCCTAGTCTCAGTGGGGAGCACTCTCCCCTCAGACTCACAATGTTGCAGACTGGGTGGATGAGCCATTGGGAAATGCAGGGTTACAGGCACAGTGTCGTGGTTTGGATCTAGGTGGGATGTTCCTTGGAGGACTGGTGTGAACTTATTTGGGTGAATGGCCTGCTTCAACATGGTAGAGATTCCATCTTTACATGATCCTATCACTGAAGAAAATTATCCAGGCTGAGAGTGCAGTGCAGCGCTGATGGGATGCAGCACTGTCAGAGAGCCAGTACTGAGGGACTGCCACACTGTCAGAGGGTCAGTACTGAGGGAGTTCCACACTATTGTAGGTTCAGTACTGAGGGAGTGTTGCACTAACGTTGGGTCAGTACTGAGGGAGTGCTGCACTGTCAGAGGGTGATTACTGAGGGAGAGCTGCACTGTCAGAGGGTGAGTGCTGAGGGAGTACTGCACTGCCAGAGGGTTCGTACTGAGGGAATGCCACACTGTCAGAAAGTCAATACTGTGGGAGTGCCATCCTGTCAGATAGTTCATGCTGAGGGAGTGCTGCACTGCTGTTGTGTCAATACTGAGGGAGTGCAACACTGTTAGAGGTTCAGTGCTCAGGGACCATTTTTCAGACTGAATGTTCTGATGTCTGCCCTCTCAGGGGCCAGTAGAAGATGCCATGACACTATGAGAAGAGCAGAGCAGATCCCCATGGTGTCCTGGTCAATATTTTAAAAATATATCTTTTAAAAAATACCTGGATGAGCGCCTGAAATATCCGAACATTCAATACGTTGGGCCCAGTTCTGGAAAGTGGATGGAGAGTAGATTTAGTTTTGCCTTGGTGGGACAGACATGATCAGATGAGGGACCTCTTCTACACTGTATGATTCTCTGATTCTGTGAAACCTCTGGCTGATGACCATGTTCTGTCCGCCCTCGACTGATGAGTCAGTCTCTCCTCCATGTTGAACAGCACTTGGATGAAGCTCTGAGGGTGGTCAGGGCACAGAATGTACTCTGGGTGGGGGACTTCAATGTCCACAATCAAAAAGAAATTTAAAAAACATCCGGTTTGTTGGGTATTGGATACAAATGTTCAAAATTATACTTTTGCCAGTCCAACGCTCATTTCTCCTGTGCCCTCACCCATGTGACCCTCTCCGCTCCCCTCAGCAAGAGCATCAGGAGATCAGAATGTGTGTAGAGTGTTTGAGACAGTCCACAGAGGAGACACAACTTTAAACAGAACAGGGCTGAGCTGGAAGGACACAGGTCATTGTCAGCACTGAATTTCAACTCTCTTCCTTCTTGAGACTGGCCTCTGGGAGACTCTGTGGTTCAACGGTTAAGGCAGGTTACTGTGACACTTTGAGAACCCAGTACTGTCCCTGTCCTGGGAGTATTGACAAGGACAGTGTGGAGACAGCTTTATTCTGTTTCTTATCCTGTCCCTGTCATAGGTGTCTTTGGTGGGAACAGTATGGATAGAGCTTTACTCTGCATATAACCCTATTCTGTCCCCGTCCAGGAGACTGTTTGTTGGGGACAGTGTTGACTTGCAACAACAAGTATAACCTTTCAAAGATATTGAAAACTGTGAGCTGTATAAAAACAATATGAACCTCAGAAGTCTCTGCTTCAGTAAACCAGATCTCCTTCCTGCTCAGCCACCAGCTCCACCTAAAGGTTTTGTCACTGTTTCTCATGCTATTGAGAAAATCTCCACAAGCGTTTTCCTCAAGCTCCATTGTGGCTGTGAATTTGAGCAGCTTCCTCTGTCTGGGCTGTTAATTGCTGACTGTTTTCTGTCAATGTCAATCTGGAAAAGGGAATAAAGATGAAGAAGATTCAGTCTCTGTCTGGTGTGTGCTTTGGAGATGGCCCGAGCTGAAGCCTCTGGGAAAGGGTGTGTGAATTGAAACCCTCCACCATCAAGGCACGGAACAGGAGGGGGAGAATAGAGAGGGCAATGGGGTCCTGGGAGCAGGAGGGCAATACTACAGCTAGGGACAGAAGGGGCACTTTCAGCAGGAATGCAGGGCCCTGAGAAAATCTTCCCCAATAAATGGGGAAAAGAAGGAAGGTGTGTTGGAGTTCAGAAAGATCAAAGAATGAAGCTGAGAGTGAGCTGAACTCAGAGTGTAGATGGGAAAGATCCAACCCAGAGTGGGGAGGGTACCTTTCACTCGATAACCACCCATACACCATGGTGATGCTCTGAAGGGGCAGTACCCATCCTGAATAGCTGTGCCTGATAGTGTATGATGAATGGGGAAGAGTCTGTGTCCATACGTGTGTGGGTGGGGAACAGGGAATATATCAAGCTATATATATATTATATATATGTATATATCTCATTATATCTCACTCACAGATGCATCCATCAAAACCACTGGGACCAGCCCTCACTAGTGGAGAGCAAACTGAAGAGATTCATGGGAGGACTCTGTGGTGGGAGGGCTATCAAAACCTTGGAGTGTAAGGGTGGGCTCTCTGGCAGTCTAACCGAACATAATGGAGTGCGCCAACTCAGGGAGTATTCAGAGCAGATTGGCTCATTGCTGATGGACTGGCAATGGGTCTTTACACAGTTGGTCATTTTGAATGTGCCCTGGTCCAGGGAGGGCTGAGGACCAGGACAAGTTCACATTCACATTTAATGAACAACAATATTGGTGGAACTGTCTGCCCCTAGGGTTCCCCAGTAGTCCCTCCATCTTTCAGCAGAGCATGGCACAGGGCTGTGAGAGTTCAGGTCAGTTCCCCCAACCAGTTTGGACAGAGTGTGCTTGACTTGCTGCTGTTTGTGTGAACTGAGGAGGAGGAGGTGTCCGTTTGGGATGACAGAATTCTCAGGAGTTGCTTGGAAGGATCCAGATGTTGATCCCTTCCCTGGACTAGCAGGCTCCTTGATGCCACACACCATCAAAGAGGCCTTGATGTCAAGTGCTGTCACTCTGCCCTCACCTCACTCACATGGTCAGGGAGAGCTCACTGACTCACATTTATCGGAATGAATTCCATTTGTTACTGATCAGCCCATCTGACCCTCCCAGCCCATCTATATCCTCATGTCATCTTGTACTGCTTCGGGATACCCCCATTCGAGAAGGTCAATAAATCAAAAGCACGAAAATTTAAATTCAGATACTGAAGACAATTACTGGATTAATAGAGGAAGCCGTATCTTCCATTTGTAAGTGGGATCTATATTTCTTTATTAAATTAAAATGACTCAGATTAAATACATCTGCAGTGAATGTATAAATTACAACAACTCCCACACAGGGTGTTTGGACTGGAGGCTGTGTTGAAATAATTGGTGACACATCAGGGAGGTGCAGAGATACCTGGAGATCTTGTTCCAGAAGGAAGTCATAATCCTCAGGACCAGGCTGTCCCATTCCATATGTAGGAAGGGGCAGGAGGGTATGACAATGAGGAGGGCAGGTAAGGATTTGGAGCGCACTGTAGGACAGGAAAACCCCTCACTCTTGCTGTAGTTGTGGGTATGCTCACCGAGCTGGGAAGTTGATTTGTAGACATTTTGTCCCCTGTCTCAGTGACACCTTCAGAGCTTTGGAGCTTCCTGTGAAGCGCTGTTGTGCTGTGTCTTCTGGAATTTATTTGGTTCCATCCCTGCTGTTTCTGGTTGCTGGTTTGGGAATGTTCATTTCAGTGGTCGGTCTACTGGGTCTCGGTCAATGTGTTTATTGATGGAGCCCATGGTTCTAGAAATTCTCTGGCTGCCCTCTGTTGAGCTTGTCCTATGATCATAGTGTTGGCCCAATTGAATTTGTGGTCCTTTTCATCTGTGTGTATAGCTACTCGGGACAGCTGCTCATGGGGTTTAGTGGCTCGTTGGTGTTCATGGATGTGGGTGGCTAGTTGTCTGGCTGTGTGTCCTGTGTGTTTCATGCAGGCTTTGCATGGAATCTTGTAAACTACATTTGTCTTTCACATGATTGGTTTTGGGTCTTTTGTTCTCACGCACTGTTGTCTGAGTGTGGCTGGCAGTTTCTGGGCAGTATTTGAGTGATTAGATTCCCTACAGTATGGAAACAGGCCCTCCGGCCCAACAAGTCCACACCGATCCTCCAAAGATAACCCACCCAGACACATTCCCCTACCCAATACTGACCTCAACTGATGCACCTAGCACTAGGGGCAATTTAGCATGGCCAATTCACCTGACCTGCACATCTTTGGATTGTTGGAGGAAACCGGAGCACCCGGAGGAAATCATTGCAGACACGGGGAGAATATGCAAACTCCAGACAGACAGTTGCTTGATGAGGGAATTGAAATCGGATCCATGCCACTGTGAGGCAACAGTGTTAACTACTGAGCCACCGTTCCATGATTGGACAAGTCTGGCTGTCAGTTCGGTGGCGTTTCTTTATATACGGTAGCGTGGCTAGGAGTTAGGTTGTAGCATGTCCTCATCGTGTTGTTTGTCTGTTAGGTATCTGCGGATAAAGTTGCAGGAAAATCTGTTCTTGGTAAAGACTTTGTAGAAGTGTTCTTCTCTTCGCAGGTCGGGAGTGCTGCAGTGTGTTGTAGCCCTATTGAACAGGGGCCTAATGCAGCTTCTCCTGTGTGTGTTTGGGTGGTTGCTGTTGTAGTTCAGGATCTGGCTTTTCTGTCCACTTTTGTTATACATTCACCATTCTGTGATGGATGAGAATGTGACATTGGAAGCAAAATCACATCAGCCATGGTCCTATTCATTGGTCGAGAATTTTGAAGGATTGAATGACCTAATTCAGCCACTAATTTGTAAGTTCAAAACAATTGAATGGTCTTTTCTCTGTATCCACTCATACACACTCTCTGTGTGAAAGATTACTTCAACGCTTCACCCTTTCTCATTCGTGTCTTAACCCTGAGCTCTCATTGTTGCTGGGAAATTTGAGAAGCAGATACATTCACTTGCTCATTCATTCCCTCCTCAGCCTCTCTTTATCTCCTGAAACTCCACTCAACACCAATCTGTTGGGTCAGGAGCAAGGCTCTCAGCTCAATGAATAAAGGAACCTTTTCTAGCACCAAGCTGGTGACAGTCAGCTGGAGAATAATGTTCCATTGCACATGCCTTCTTCAAAAACCAAGGTGTTCAGCTATTCTGTACATCCACGTTCACTCCTGAAGGGATCAGGCAGAGAGGAAGAGTCAGTGCAGCCATTGTGCAACATCGAGTGTCGAGTTGTCACATTTCCAATCCCACTGCAATGTCATTGTCTGCCCTGACACCAAGTAGATGCTCCCATCTCAAGAGGCTCCATGGCCCTGAGGACTGTGAGAGTAAGCCCTGTCAATTCAGCTCGATCATCAAGCTCCAGCCTTCCTGATGTGGTGGCAGCCAGGAGAACCCTGCCCATGGGAGATTCCACACACACTCCCTCCCTCCCTCCCTGCAGGGAAAGATGATTCCATGGCCCTGCTTTCTCTCCAGACTGATCTGGATTTGAGAGTTGCTGAAAAAAAGAGACATTTTGTCGAAGCTTTTGTCTTGCACACATCAGGGCATTTTGCGAGAAATAGCACAGCAAAGGCAAACACCATGTAGACTGGAGACCCCAGCGGGTCAGGCATCATCCATGGAGAGAAAGCAAGGCAAAATGAAATGTTTTCATAAAAAGGACTTTCTCTCACTCAAGTTCCAGATTCTCAAATGACTATTTGATCCTGATTTCCTCTTTTGCTTTAGACCTGTTGAAATTCTAAAAATCATTCTGTCCTTTTTTGAATGGAGCATTCAGTTTATACATCATTCATCATTAAATTCCGTAACTGCATCAAAATATTTTTCCTGATTTCCTTTCTGTACTTGGTATATGACTGGAGAATGTGTCATTTTGCCGCTCAGTTTGTATGCTCTGATGGTTAATATGTATTTTTTGTGTTCCTTTCTATAAGAATTTTTGAACATCAGAATACCCCCTCTCCACTGTCGAGATCCTGTTCTGTCCTTCATAGAATCATAGAATCATAGAATTGAGGAATCCCTTCAGTGTGGAAGCAGGCCACACAGCCCAGCAAGCTCATACCGACCCTTTGAAGACTATCCCACCCAGACCCACACCTCCCCTACCCAATCCCTGTAACCCTGCGTTTTCCATGGCATTTTCCATTTGCTAGCCTGCACATCTCTTGGACATAATGAGTAATTTAGCACGGCCAATCCCCAACCTACACATCTTCTCTCAGTTTTGCAAATGAAACATCAGTTTTGATTTTTACGCTTTGGGCTAGATTTAATACAGTTGGAAACATGACTCTAGGCAAACTTAATCATTCCAGTGGCCCATTTCAATGCCCCCAATGGCAGCAAATCTCTCCCAATGAATATCAGGATAGAAGTAATGAACTGAAATTCTCAGCTACCATCAGACGATATCAACTTGACTGAGGAGCCAATTGACCCCTAAATTCTTGAATCTATCCTGATTATATGGCAGCTCAGGGATTAAATCGGCTTGGCTGTCCCACAATTTGTCTAATCAATGGACCAAGCTTCAGATGATGTCCTCATGTTAAACTGCCACCCCTCTCATGACCCACATCTGCTTTTAGTTGCATTTGATCAGGGATTCCATAATAAGCCAAGGTCTCCAGTGAGAGCCTTGTCTCCAACAAGCATTGCTCTGCTCGCTCCCAACTGGGGACCTCCCCAGGAACCAAAAGGAGCTCCCCGGCAGTTCTGTCACTGATGGGTGAGATTGTTGTTGACTCACCTTAGAGTGGACTGAAGCCAAACCTTTCTGACTCCATGGAAGGAGTTCTAACAACTTAGCCAAGGCTGATACTTTAAAAAATCATAAAATATGTCAATAATTCATACTGTCTTTGTGCAAGGTCAGAGTTTTGAGGTTTTAACGTGTTCTTTTGGAATGCAATGAAGTGTTACCATGGAGAATGTTGCTGCAGGACAAGAACAGCCAACTCTGCCCAAAACGTCACCGCAATAATTAATCCATTACCATCCAGTCGAATGCTTTCTCACATTACTTTCCCTTTATTATTCCTCTTTTTCAGGTTATTAAATGCCTTTTAAAATAGTACACACATGGAAACACCGTCACCTGCAGGGTTTTCCCCAAACCATTCATCATCCTGACTAAGAAATATATCCCTGTTCCTTCACTGTCACTGGGTTATTATCAAGAAATTCTCTCTCTCAGGGCATTCTGGGTCTACCTACAGCACATGGCTGCAGCGGGTTCAGGAAGGCAGCTCCTCACCACGTTCAAAGAATATCAGGGACAGGCAGGAAATGCTGCCAGCCAGCAGCGCCCATGTCCCACCAGAGAATAAAACATGGATAGGTTTTGTTTAACAGCCTGTGGTAGAAAATTGCAAATTCTTACCACCTTCTGTGTAAGGAAATCTACATCCCGAAATAAAACCTTGTGACCGAGATCCCTTGTCCCTGTCACATTATGTATTATTCCTCAAAGCAGCCCCTAACTGTACACCATATTCTAGACGTGACCGAACCATTCTTCAGGACAGCTGCCATGGTCACTCTCCCCTCCATCTCCTCACTCTCAATATTCAATCCAAAATCACATTGACCTTTATGTTTCTGATATTGTTTCCAATTTAAAGGAGACGTGTCACTTGGCATCCTTTCTTGCGTGCTGCAGTGTTGTTTATAATATAAACGGCCCTTCAACCTTTATCGTTCTCAGAGGCTTTATAACCAAGAAAACCCCTTCCAGCTCTCAGTGGAGAAATTCAGTTATTCCCGTTTCCCTGCTCTATCCTAATAGCTTCCCTTTCTGTGTGACTATGTTTCTGGTGTGTTCAACAATATCTGACACTTGCCTGCCTAATGCTCTTACACCCACTGATACCTGTTGAGGTCTCCCAGATAAATTGCTGCTCTTTGCAGTTTGGTGACCTGCTTTGATAGCCGTGTGTTCGGTCTTTGAGTGTAATTCATATTGTGTCTGAGCCCAGTATCAATCCGAAGGACACTCCACCTTTCAGTCTGACAAACCAGGGTCACCCATGTCATGACTCTATTTCCAGCCTAGGCTCCAGTTTTTCAAAGAGATGAATTCAAGCCTCACAGTTTGATCATTTGAAGTGTACCTTGTTTATTTTGATTTCTCCTGGGATGGGCGGGCACAAAAGTGGCAGTTATTTGTTGCCCTTCCCAAATTGTCCTGGAGAGGGCATTGGTGAGCCGTGTAACATCTGGGAAGGAAGGCGCTGGGATCTGAACCAAGAAAAACCCCATGAAACTCAATGTCATGTTCATGAATGTAGTTTGGACAAGGGAACCCAGTCATCACCCGGTCTGTGACTCCAGTCCCACAGTGACGTGATTCATTCTTAAGGCCCCATGATTTGGCTCAGAACTCAGTCCGAGTAACTAGAGATGGGCAATAAATTTGAGGTTTAATTTACAATAGTTTATAAAATAGTTCACTTTAAAAACTATTTAAATAGTTAAATCTATGTTAACCTGAGGGTACAAGGCATAATTTCAAAATTTGCTGAGGGTATGAAACTTGGATGTATTATGGCTCATGAAGAAGATAGTGTCTAACTTCTATATATATATAAGTTATTGGGATGAGCAGATGGTTGCGGATAGAATTTCATGGAAAGAGCTGTCACTGATTCATTTTGGAAGGAAAACGTGGAGAGACAAACAAAATAATGGGTACAAATATGGTTGGGTGTAGGGGCAGTAGGACCTGGATGTTTATGTGCATCAGTCACTGAAGGTGGCAGGATAGGCTGCTGTTCTCATGAGAGAGCAGCTGATTAAAGCAGATGCCATATCAACATGAGCATAGAATACAGCGTGGATGTGAAATGAATGCTTCCTTTTCAGGGAGAATATAAAACTAAAATAAGTTCCCTCATTTAAGACCGCAATAAGCAGGTTTTCTTTCTTTCTTAAGGTCATAAATCTTTGGAAATCTTCTTCAAACATAGAAATGAAACCTCTGAATGCTGGTAGTGAAGAAGTAGATAGCCATTGCTTATCATAAATCTATTGGAGTGAGGCAAAAATGTGGAATAATCAGGTCAGCCATGGGGAGCAGGCTCAAGAGGATGAATCTCCTTCATTTTTGTCCCTAATTCGTATGATGGTGTGTCCAGTTCCACCGTTGAAAGAACAATGCCTTAAAGTTTGTGGTTTTCAATAAATCAGCTGAAGTGGCTGCTGGTTTGTGTGGGCGCGAATGGAAGGGGACTTTACCCATAATCCTCAGCAGCAGTGCAAGCGCTCTCTCGCCACTAGAGGGCAGCTGCTTCACTGTCCCTGATCAGTAAAGTGGGACTCTGCTTGCAACTAACAGGCTCAATCTGGAGAGACACATGAAGTTCCTGAAGAAGGCAACGTCGATTCTCCTGCTCATTAGATGCTGCCTGACCTGCTGAGCTTTTCCAGCAACACATTTTCAGCTCTGATCTCCAGCATCTGCAGTCCTCACTTTCTCCTCCAGACACATAGAGTGTACAGCTCTAGAAGCAGGGTACTTATCACACCACAATGAAAATATCCCCTGTGAGAAGAAAAGTACTTTGATGTGACTTTTGTTTGTCTTCACAGTGTGCTGTTTTGTTCATTCTGTGATACACATAGACAATGTCAGTACTGAGTGGCACAAAGTATATTTCCTCCTCTAACCCCTTTCCAACACACCCTCTCCATCTTGCTTTACTCTCTATTGACTCTTCTACAATTACCCCTGCTCCCTCCGTCCCAGTCTCAGAATTGATGGTTGGAGTTCATGATCCCGCACTGTGTGAAGGTTGGTGTGAAGTGAGGCCAGTGTGTTGGAGCTTGGGCTCCTGCCTCAGGCCCAGGTGTAGGGGCCTGTTCAACAATCTGCACATTGTCCTTTTTCTCTTTCTGACCGTACTGGAGTTTTCAAGCTGCAGTAACTTGCTGGCAACAAGGTGTCTTGTCTAAAATGATCCCAGCACTGGGCAGATCTCTGCTGTTGATTTTTTTTCTCTCTCTCAGGAGCCTGCTCTGTATTCAATGCCTGTTATCATGAGTTTGTTGGAGTTCATATGTCAACTGCTGCTTCCTTGCATAGAACTGAAAAAAAAGTCATCAATACCTCTTGAGTTTTAAATACTCCATCTTCATGAAAGTGGTTGGCAGACTTTTTAACATCATTTAACCCTCTAATTATGTGAATGCATCAGTGTTATTTATGGCTGGGAGCATTTAACATCATGGTCCTAGTTTTTAATGGATCCTCACTCGTGTTAATACAGTTTGCAATGTTTCGCTCCCCTTTTGTGTTATTAAGAAGCTTGCAAACTTATTATGATGAGGACAATGCAACTTCAACACTGTTTGAGGGAGTGGGTGGCTGTTTGAATTCTCATCTCATTATCATACAGCTTTCGAAGAAAATGCTGTAGTCTCTGAAATTAGATTGTACTCAGGTTTTATTGCATATTGTGTTTTTATTTAATTTTGGAATGCCAATTTGTCATAAAAATATCCTGTTCAGTTTTGTAGCTCAATAGTTGTGTTTGTTCCCGAGACACTGGAAGTTTACACAACACACCATTTGCCTGTGACCCAGTTACTGGCCAAAGCCTCTGGTTGTTCGGTGAGTCCAAGCCATTGTCTTGCTCTCTGCAGTTATACAATCAACTTGGTTTCTCAGTGTGAGCCAGGAGACCACTGTGTGGTGACTTCCTGTTCCACTGTCGGGGTAAAGGCAAGTGGGAACTGTCGAGGTTAATCCCATCATGAACATCAGAACATTATAGTCAGCTGGAACAACATCCACTGACTAATTTCTTTGGCTGCCATTGCAGGAAAAGCAAATCCTTCCCTTTTCTGGCACAAAGAGAAAGTGCCCATCAGACTCTCTGGTGTGTGATGGTTTAGCCCAATAGGAGCAGCTCTGGTAGATCATGCTGTATCAGCCTGGACAGAAACCTGGGCAAACTCCAAATGAAAACATGTCCTTCAGTAGATCTGCTGCTATGCAAAATATTGAATTGGAATCCTTGTTCCCGAATCACCTCATCAAACCTAAATACAATTGAGAAAATATAAACCAAACCAATTTCCCAATGACATATGTCACAACAAGAAAGTGGGGAGCAGACAGTTACTGTTCGCCTGTCTCTGGGGAGCGTCACTTTTCCTGTCTCCTCTCTCTTTGTGGGTTATCATTTTTACCATCCTTTTTTGTATGAGAATATTACTGTTCCTGTCCCCACTCTCTTGGAGACAGTGTGTGGGTCTCATTTACTCTCATGAAATGTGTAATCCCTGCTTCACTATGTGTGTGAGCCATGTGTGAAAACCCAGCACAGCTAACCCTTCACTTCAATCAGATCACAGGGTCCGACTGACTGGATCACGCTCAAGATAACCCAGATCAAGTTCCAGTGAGACTGCTGTTGACCTTCCCCCTCAAAGCCCACTCAGGAGGTGGTCATTAATCCCAGTGTTGTCATAGATTAAGTTCTCCCAGAGATTCATGATTCATTCTAGATTTTACACAAGTGTGTGATGTTGTCAGGCGACAGCTGGGAGACATGGAGATAAAATATAAAAGGAGAGAGAATTAAATGTGTGTTATACATTCCTTGAACTTAGGATGTTTGGAAATATTTTACAGCCAATGGAATACTTCCGAAGTCCAGACATTGTTTTGATGTGGGAACTGTGACAGCCTGGGCATGGCAGATCATTTGGCAGCACCACCCAGAGACTGGAGGCTGCTACTGCAGGCATGGTCCAACCAGCTCTGCTGTGAGGGAAGGACACTGGAGCACACAAGGACATGAGAAATAGGAGCAGGAGAAAGCCTCCAATAGCTGTCCATCCTTTCTTAAATACAGGGACCAAAATTGCACACAATACTTCAAATGCAGGCTCACTAACACCCTTGATAGTTTTATCAGGATTTCTCTACTTTTAAATTCCAACCACCAGCAATAAAGGTGAAAATTCAATTGCCTTCTCAATTCCTTGCTGTACCAGCACGAACTTTCTGTGTTTCATGCAAAAAACTACCCAGATCACTCTGTACTGCACTTCGTTGGAATCTCTCACATTTAAATAATAGTCGACCTTTAGATTATTCCGACCCAAGTGCATGGTCTCACACTTTCTTACATTAAATTCCGTCCACTGTGTATTAGTGTTTTATTTCCAGTTTGGTCTTCTCTTTGTGATTGACTGTCTCAATGCATCTGTCTGTAGCATGTCCCATTCCCATTTGTTGATGGCCCTGACACTTGATGATCTAACCTTTTCCTGCTGGTTCCATTCATGACAGGCAGGAGGTTGGAAGAACACAGCAAGTAGGCAGCATGAGGCAGTGTAGAAGTTGATGTTTTGGGTGTAAACCTTCTTCAGGAATGGGGTTAGGTGTCGAGAAAGCTGCAGACAAAGGGGGTAGTGGGGACAGGATGATGAAGTGAGGATAGGTGATGACAGGTAGATGGTACAACATGGATGGTCAATGGGAGGAATGAATCTGGTTGGTGGCACGCAGGAATGGAAGGGAGGGAGAGGGGCTGGGAAGGGAATCGGGGGAAGGGAATAGTAGTTATTTGAAATTGGAGAACTTAATGTTGAGTCATCTGGGCTGTAGGCTGCCCAGATGGAAGATGAGGTATTGTTCCTCCAATTTGTGATTTGGTTCATTGTGACAATGGAGGAGGCTAATGATGGTCATGTCGGAAAGGGAATGGGAAGGGGAATTGAAATGGGTGGGGACTGAGAGGTCTGGTCGGCCCCTGCAAGCCTGGCTGAGATGCTCGGTGAAACATTCCCTAAGATTATATTTAGTCTTCCCAATGTAGAGAAGACCACATCGCAGGCACCTGATGCAGTGAAATAGGTTGGAGGAGAAGCAGGTGAACCTCTGTCTCATCTGGAAGGACTGTTTAGAGCCTGGATGGAGGGGAGGGATTGGTGTACCAGCAGGCTTTGCATTGTTTTGGGTTGCAGGGGAAGGTTCCTCGGGGTTCGGGAGGGTAGGTGGGCAAGTGGCACAAACCAAGAATTGTCAAATGGAACAGTCCTTGTGGAAGGCAGCCAGGGGTGGGGAGAGGAAGATGTTCTTGGTGGTGTGGTCTAGTTGGAGTTGGTGGAAGTGTTTAAGGATGATGCGTTGCATATGAAGATTGGTAATAGTTGAGGACAATGGAACTCTGACTTTATTGCGTTTGGAGAGGGGGTGGTTTGAGAGCAATAGAATGGGAAATGGAGGTGGTGCAGTGAATGACAGAAGGAGGAAAAGCACGTTGTTCGTAACAGGTGGACATCTGTGATCAGTGGAATGTCTCCTCATCCGAGCAGATCGAGCGGAAGCAGATGAATTGGGAGAATGGGATGGAGTTCTTGGATACTGGTTGAGAGGAGGTGTAGTCCAGGTAGTAATGGGAGTCTGTGGGTTATTAGTAAATGTCTGTCTGAAGATTATCACCAGAATTGGAATGGAGAGGTAAAGAAAGGGCAGGGAGGTGTCTGAGATGGATGAAGTGATGTTGAGGACAGGGTGGAGATTGTGGGGAAATTGTATAGTCACTGAAGAGGGACTGGTGAACATAGCTCAACCGGGTGCCCATGGCCACCCCCTGGACCAGTTTGGCAAAGCGGAGGAATGGATTGGTGGAAGGGGACTGGACGGGTCTGTTGCAGAGGTAAAGGTGTTGGGCCTGGAGGCCATCCTTGTGGGGTATGGACATATGTAAGGGCTGCACATCCATCGTGGAGATAAAGCACTTAGGGCTGTGGAACTAGAGGTTACTGAAGAGATGGAGGGCATGGTTGGTGTAGCCGATGTAGGTGGGCAGTGCCTGAACCAAGGAGGAGAGTTGAGGTAGGATGAGAGGAGTTTGGTGGGGCAGGGGCATGCTGAGACAATGGGTCAGCTGGATAGTTGGGCTTGTGGATCTTAGGGAGCAGGTAAAACTGGGCAATGCAGGGCTTGGGGACTATGAGGTTGCAGACAGTGGAGGGGAGATCACTGGAGGCAATGGGGGCACTGACAGTGCGAGTGATTTTGACCTGATGGGTCACCGCGGGGTTATGGGCAAGGGGGAGGTAGGATATGGTGTCTGAGAATTGGGGCTTGGTCTCTGTGACATTTAGGTCAGTTCTCCAGACTAACACCACCCCACCTTTTTCAGTGGGTTTGATGATGAACCAAGGGTTGGCGCAGAGAGAGTGGAGTGCTCGATCGGAGGGGGTGTGGTTGTAGTGGGTGAGGGGAGAAATTGAGGCGACTGATGGCACATCAATAGTCAGCAATGATGAGGTCTAGGGTGTGTACACAGCTGGTGGTGGGAGGTTGGGGGGGTGACCAAATGGAGGAAGAAGGTTGGAGGTGAGCGAAGGGGTCCTCAGAGGGAGTTTGGGAGTTTTTATTAAAGAAGAAGACACGGAAGTCGAGGCTGCGGAAGAAGAGCTCCGCATCGTGGTGGGTGTGGGACTTTTTGAGGTGGGGTCAGGCAGGAATGACTGTGACCCCTTTCCTGAGGATAGACCTTTTGGTCTCAGAAAGTTCGAGGTCAGTGGGGATAGTAAATGTGGTGCAGGGCTCAGGGGTGAGGTTTTCGGGGGGGCCCAAGTTGGCTGAAGGAGGGGAGGGGAGAAGGATGATTGCATGTGGTGGGTGAGGGTTGGTTGTGATGTTGCATGGGGAATGGGTGTGGGAGAGAAAGGAGATTGGGACGGAGGTGGGTTGTGGAGTAAGGTGGGGGAGTGGGGAGGTGGGGATGAGGTGAAGAGGGAGTAGTAGAGGGATAGGGTGCACTGTGGGGGTGGATAGGTGAGGAGGGAGAGCGAGTGTGCTGGATGGCTGCAGGTAGGCAATTGGACTCAGGCTGTCTCTGCGAAATGCAGTCTGAGTCTTGGTTGCAGAGTGGGTGGGGCCAGAAGTGGAGGCAGAAACTGGAGCGAAGTCAAGGCCAGTCTGACCCAGGTTCAATTCCAGCCTCAGGCAACTGTATGTGTGGAGTTTTCATATTCTCCAAGTGTCTGCGTAGGTTTCCTCTGGGTGCTCTGGGTTTCCTTCCACAATCTAAAGTCGTGCGGCTTTTGTGAATTGGCTGTGCTAAGTTGCCCATAGTGATCAGGGATGTGTAGGTTAGGTTCATTAGTCAGGGCAAAAGTAGAGTAATGGGATAGGGGATTGGATCTTGGGTGGGTTACTCTTCCAAGGATCAGTGTGGACCTGTTGGTGAAAATGGCCTGTTTCCTCACAGTAGGGATTCTATGACAGTCCATTCCAGATTCCCACCACCCGCTGAGTGAAAACATTCTTCCCCAAATCTTATTTGCGGTGTCCATGATGAAACCTTTCAAACCATTCATTTTGTCTCGTGTCGTTTAGCTCTTGAGCTCCATGTTCAATAAATGTTTATTCTTTTTGATAAAATATGAGTTCTCTGACAGGGACAGTTAACTTTGTCCAGTCAGGGAATCTTACCGACAGATAAAAAAGGGAGTGTCAGAAGGACTGATACTCTGGGACCTGACTCTGAATAACAACCTGCCAACCAACCCCCTCCTTCTGTCACCCTCAATCTCCCCATGCTTACTCTTGATGCCACTTCGATCCAGCCTGTGCTGCCTTTGGGAGAGGTTGGCCTTCCCTCCATCACCCAGGAATGTGGTCATCATCCCAGAGCAGTCACACTTTTAACCTGAGGGTCATCACAGCTGGGGCAGGGGGAGCGAAGGTGGCACCTTCATGGTGGTCATACCTGTCATTAATCCACCGCAACCTCTCTTGGGGCTGCAAGAATTCAACCTCCCTCCCTCAGACAGCTCCCCTCCCTGGAAGGTAATATTGCTGCATCTTGTTTTGGGTTAATTAACCACTGAAATATGACTATGGGTAGCCAGCATTGGCTGGGCAGGCAGCCATGACTGCTCTGACCCTGGATCCAGTAATTCCTGAAGAAGGGTTTATGCTCGAAACGTCTATTCTCCTGTTCCTCGGATGCTGCCTGACCTGCTGCGCTTTTCCTGCAACACATTTTCAGCTCTGATCTCCAGCATCTGCAGTCCTCACTTTCTCCTCCAGAAAATCCCCTCGGACTTCGGCAACACATATGAGAGCACAGTGCCCACTGCCTCTGAAATCCCTCCCTTACTGAGAATACACTCTCAGAATTCACTTTTTTCAGCTGCTATCTGAATTTGCTATAAATTCTGTGCCCAATGATCCTGCCCCTCCAGCTACCTAATGAAGGGGCAGCACTCCAAATGCTTTTACTTCCAAATAAACCTGTTGACTATAACCTGGTGTTGTATGTTTTTTTAACTTTGGCTATCTGAATGAGCTGCCTCTCAGTCTGAATCAGATTAACCTTTTTTCATTCATGATTTGAGAAGATTAAAGCCTGATCTTCAATCCCCAGCACAAAGCCCATTCTCAATCCATCGCTCGGAGACACAGACCTCAGAGAGACACCTACAGGCAGCACAGAGTAACACACTCACACTGAGAGAGACACCTACAGGCAGCACAGAGTAACACACGCACTCTGAGAGACAGGCTGCACTGAGTCACATGCTCACACTCCATGCTGCCTGAAGGAGTCTCCGAATGTGGGTGCGTTACTGAGTGCTGCCTGTGAGTGTCTCTCTGAGTAACACACCCACACTCAGAGAGACACCTACAGGCAGCATTAAGTTGAACACTCACACCGAGAGTGATACAGCCGGCAATGTCTGTGAATGGCTGATGATTGTTTCAGGGGCTGTCTGACATACAGCAGAGATTGCACAGTTCGATCCCATCAGCTGGGCCTGGACCAACAGAGTGAAGAGGGAATGCATCAGATTGTATTTATTGAGTCCTAACAGCTTTCAGTTTCTGTTATTTTTGGAATCTTGTAACCTACACAAATCCCTGATCAAAGGGATCATTTGAAAATGATTAATGATTGAAATTGATTGACAGGCCAAGTAACCAATTGTGACAACGATCTGCTGAAATGCAACCAATTAACTGAGGGGTTTGGGGGTGGGGATGGGGTGGAGGTCAGTTATTTCCAAAGCGCACAGAGGCAGAGACTGAATCTTCATCTTTATTCCCTTTTCCACATTCACATTGACGGAAAAAGAAACAACTGCAATTAACAGCCCAGACAGAGGAAGTTGCTCAAATTCACAGCCACAATGGAGCTTGAGGAAAACACTTGGAGAGATTTTCTCAATAACACGAGAATCCTGCCCCTTTAAACAGTGACAAAACCTTAAATTGGAACTGGTGGCTGAGCAGAAAGGAGATCTGGTTACTGAAGCACAGACTTCTGAGGTTCACATTGATTTGTGCAGCTAACATCACAAGGCAATCCTGTCCCCATCAAACACTCCCAGGACAGTATGAGTTTTGACATGGTGTTCTCTCACCACTATCCCAATGATATGCTTTAACATCCAAACCTCAGATGTTTCTCTGAGCAATCCTGAGAAGGAAGGAAGAGAAATTCAGTGCTGACAATGACCTTTGTCCTGCCAGCTCAGCCCTGTCCTATTTAAAGTTGTGTCTCCTCTGTGGACTGTCTCCAACACTCTACACACATTCTGATCTCCTGATGCTCTTGCTGAGGGGAGAAGGGAGGGTCATGTGGGTGAGGGCACAGGAAAAGCGAGCGTTGGACTCCCAGTCAGACCCAGAGAGGGTCAGCAGGCTACTGACACTGTAGGTGTTGTCCGAAGCTCGCAGGTAGTTGCTGGTCTGAACCCCGTCCGAAATGACTGCACCGTCCTTCTTCCACTGCACCTCCAGCTCATCGGGATAGAAGTGATTGGCAAGGCACACCAGGGTGGCAGTGCCCTTGGCATTGACCTGCTCCGGGGAGGGGGGCAGCAGGGTCAGCTTGGGCTGTGAGTTCTCACGGCCTGAAAGACAAGAGAAATAATTTTAATTCCTACCACTGGAAGGGAATTCAAACCTCCCAATATTCACTGGCCATTCAATCTTTTTGAACATTTGTAGTCAATACAGAATAAACCCAACAAATTACCAGACATTGTTCAAATTGCTTCTTGGGGATGTGAGTATCACTGGCAGGGCCAGCACTTACTACCCATCCCTACTTGCCCCTGAGAAGGTGATGGTGAAGCAGCAGAGAGAGAAGGGACAGTTTTGGATCATTGTTTTTAGAATGAATGTGGGCAGCTGGAAAGGCTATCAATGGGGGAGCATTTCAGTGACAGTGATCAGAACACAGTGAGCTTGAGAGTAGGGATGGAAATGGAGAACCATGGAGCAAGTGTAAAAGATTTCATTTTACTAAACTGTGCGGTGCTTTGGTAAAAGTGGATTGGAACCAGCGACATGATGGGAAATCAGTGTCAGGGCAGTGGGAGCCCTCGAAGGACGAGACAGACTGTTCAGAATCTGTTCCCATAATTAGTAAGGGTGGGACTTCCAGATCTAGACCAAATGAACAAGAGGATTGGGGTCATGTACTGACATGGACTGGGAACTGATTGGTGGACAGGACAGAAATAGTGAGTCTTTTTCTGAATGACAGGTAGTCACAACTTAGCGTACCACACGTGTCAGTCCTTGGCACTCAGTTATTCATAATATAATACAATAGAGTCAGAGAGTCAGAGAGACCCAAAGGCCTATTGTGTCCATACTGGTCAAAAAACCACAACTCAATAGTTCTCATCCATTTTACCAGCATGGTGGAATTAGATGCAGTATGTGTTCAATAAAGAATTAGATGGAATGCTTTGGATTAAAGGGATCAAAGAATGTGGGGAGAAAGCAGGAACAGGGGACTGTGTTGGATGATCAGCCATAATCATATTGAATGGTGAAACAGGCTTGAGGAGCCGAATGGCCGACTGCTGCTCCAGGTTTGGATGTTTCTATCTGTTTCCCAGGTAATGAAGAAATGTCTCTCATCAGTTTGAAGATCTAAGTCAAATGTGTGTGGAGGTGGAAGATGTGGCCATGGTGATTACCGCAGGTCAGTGAGGTGGTAAGAAGACACATGGGATAAACTGTTTTTCATTTTCCTTGATGGAATGAGGGCATTGCTGGATCAGCAGCATTTATTGCCCATCCATAATCACCCAGAGGGCAGTTTAGAGTCACCCACATTGCTGTGGGTCTGGGGTCACACGGTAAGGATGGCAGTTTCTTTCCCAAAAGGACATTAGGGAATCAGATGCTTTTTCCTGACAATCAACAATGGTTTCATGGTCGTCATTAGACTCCTAATTGCATTTTTTAATTGAATTTGAATGCCACCATCTGCTGGATTCTAACCCTGGTCCCCAGAACATTACCTGGATCTCTGGATTAACAGCTCAGCAATAACACCATTAGACCATCACCTCCCTTATCTCATTTTTGGTTGACTGTGAAAGCAAGGTGTTTGTTTATTCTGGAACTGTATAAAACCCCAGTTAGAGCACAGTGAGAGAACTGTGTACGGTTCTGGTCACCACATTACAGGAAGGATGAGATTCCATTAGAGATGGGGACAGAGGAGGAGTTTGTCTGGAATGGGGACTTTGAGCTTTGAGGAATGATTGGTTTGGCTGGGAGTGTTTTCTTTGGAACAGAAGAGGCACAAGGGAGATTTGATGGTGGTGTGTAAAATGATGAGGGGCCTGGACAGAGTGGGTAGGAAGGACTGATTTCCACCAGCACAGAGAGCAATAACCATGGGGAAAGATTGAAATCAGTTCTGGGCAGGATTAGAGGGGGGTTGAGGGTATTTGTTTTCACCCAGAGGCTGGTGGGATGTGGGACTCACTGTCTGAAAGGGTGGGAGAGGCAGAAACCCTCATCACATTGAAAAAACACTTGTATATTCATTTGAAACAGCGAAACCTCCAGAACTATGGAGCAAGAGCTGGAAAGTGGGATGGAGCTCGATACCTATTTAACAAATCTCCGATCACACACAGATCTGGAGAACCTTATCCGAGAACATTGGAGCAGACTCGGATCCACACACTTCGGGAAAGTCACATTGGGGTGTCTGTGTAGAATGTTCTAGATTACATTTTAAACCTTGCTGCACACTGCTGGGCTGAGGGTCAAGGGTGACGCTGCAAAGAGTCTCAATGTCCTGGGGTCAGACAGGGTCACTGCTCCTAATGACCCCATGACCCCTGGAAGGTGAGAGTGCGCAGACAATGGATGAGAACCCGGATCAGGAGACTCCAACCTTAAAAAAGACTTGCATTTGTGTAGCACCTGTCCAACTCAGGATGTCCCACTGGCTCTTTCCAGCAAACTGTGCACAGCGAGATCCCAAACACAGTATGATAATTAGCAGAGAAACAGATTTTTAGTGATTTTGACTGGGGGATAAATATTCATCAGTTACACCAGTGGGAACTGCCTGCTTTTCATCCAATAGTGCCATGGAATGGCATCTTTCCCAACTGAAAGACTCTCAGTTCATCCAAAAAAACGAAGAAATGTTCCCTCAAAATGGAGTTGCAGGTAATTAGGTCGGTGACAAAGTCATTTGGTATGTTTTCCTTTATTGGTCAGTGCATTGGGTATTGGAGTTGGGAGCTGTTGCGGCTGTACAGGACATCAGTTCGGCCTCTTTTGGAATACTGTGTGCAATTCTGGTCTCCCTGCTGGAGGAAAAATGTTGTGAATCTTAAAATGGTTCAGAAAAGATTTACAAGGATGTTGCCAAGGTTGGAGGGTTTGCGTGAATGGGAGAGGCTGAATGGGCTGAGGCAGTTTTCCCTGGATCATTGCAGGTTGATGGGTGACCATATAGAGATTTATAAAATCATGAGCGGCATAGATAAGGTTAATAGAGAAGATCTTTTCTCCAGAGTGGGGGAGTCCAGAACTGGAGGGCATAGGCTGAAGGTGACGGGGAAAGATTTAAAAGGGACCTAAGGGACAACGTTTTCATTCAGAGTGTGTTGAATGTATGGAATGAGCTGCCAGAAGAAGTGGTGAAGGCTGGTACAATTACAACATTTAAAAGGCATGGATATGTGAATAGGAAGAGTTTAGAGGGATATGGGCATCAATCCAACTCTTAACATTTCAGGGTCTTCCAAAGACATTTACAGACAGTTTTGTTTGACAAGCTACACTGTCGCAATGTCAGGAACGTGGCAGCCAGTTTCTACAGCAAGATCCAAGTAGAAGCAATGAGATCAAAGAGCAATAATGATGTTGGATTAATGATAAATATTGCCCTGATTAGATTCCCTCCAGTGTGGAAACAGGCAGTTCAGCCTGACAAGTCCACACCAACCCCCCGAACAACAGCCCACCCAGAAACAGTCCCTACATTTACTCCTGACTATTTCACCGAACACTGTAGGCAATTTAGAATGGCCAATTCACCTGGCCTGCACATCTTTGGACAGTGGGAGTAAACCAGAGCACCTGGGGGAAACCCACACAGACACAGGGAGAATGTGCAAACACCACACAGACAGCTTCCCAACGACGGGAATTGAACCCAGGTCCTTGATGCTGTGAGGTAGCAGTGCTAACCACTGAGCCACCATGCCTGAAGGTAACCCAAAGCGAAAGTAATTTGGTTCAATTGGATGGAAAATGAGAAAACGGAAGGTGAAGAAGAAGGTAGGATTGCTGGTTAGTGATGGGATTGATTGTTACCAGAAAATAAAAGGTAGGGACGGACATTTCAAAATCAAAGGAACCAAAGAAGAGCCGGGAAAATCAATAATAGAACATACTTAAAGAGTTTGTAAGGAAATGCACGAAGCATTTCGAGTAAGGTTGACAAAGTAATGCCACAAATCCAGATGAATTGAGTTTCCAAGGAATTTAAACTAGTTAAAGTGGAGGAGGGCTCAGGGGAGATTATTTAAGTTTCTAGAAGATGTAAAAGGACAGAGAGTGTGGAAAGGATCAGGAATCGAACGTAAAGCACAGCAGATAAGAGAACAATGATGAGAAGGACGGCAGTCAATACAGGACTGAGGGTGTTGTACTTTAATGCATACAGTGTACACAATGAGCTTGTAGTGCAGATTGAAACTGGCAGGTACGATGTTGTGGGTATCACAGAGACATGGCTCTAAGGGGATCCGGGCTGGGAACTAAATATCCAAGGATACGTGTCCTATCAAAAGGACAGGTAGATGGGCAGAGGGGGAAGAGTTGCCTTGTTAGTGTGCAATAAAATTCACTCAATAGCAAGAAGTGATATAGAGTCAGAAGGTGTAGAGTCCGTGTGGGTAGAGTTGAGGAACCGCAAGAAATAAAGAATATGATGCAAGTTATGTCCAGGTCTCCAAGCAGTAATCAGGGTGTGGGGAAGGAAATCAATTAGGAGGCAGAGAAGCCGTATACAAAATGTCAGGGCAGACTTCAATGAATAGGTGGACTGGGTAGCGCGTCTCAAGGAAAGGATTTCATGGAATGTCTATGAGATGGTTTTTGGAGCAGCTTGTGGTTGAGCCATGATGGAACAGGCAGGTCTGGATTCAGAGATGTGTATTGAGGCAAACTTGACTTGTGAGTTTAAGGTGAAAGCATCCCTGTGGATAAATTACCATAATATGATAGAATTCCCACTGTAGTTTGAGAGGGAGAAGCTGCAATCAGATGGAACAGTATTTCAGTTGAGTAAAGGTAACTGCAAAGACATGAGGAAGGAGCTGGCCAGAGTTGATTGTAAGGGGAGCCGAGCAGGTAAGATGGTGGGGCAGCAAACAGCAGGGTTTCTGGGGGTAATTCAGGAAGCAGAGTAGGAATTCATACCAAAAAAGAAGAAATATACTAAAGGGAGAACAAGGCAACCATGGCTGATGAGGGACGTCAAGGACAGCATAAAAGCAAAAGAAAAGGCAGACAATGTGGTGGAGAATAGTGGGAAGCCAGAAGGTTAGGAAGTCTTGAAAAACCTGTAGAGGACAATGATAAAAGCATTAAGGATGGAGAGGTGAAATGTGGGGGTGAGCGAGCTAGTAATACAAAAGAAGATTGTCAGAGTTTTATCAGATATATAACAAGGAAGAGGGAGGCAAAAATAGACATTGGATCACTGGGAAATGAGGTTGGAGAAAGAAAAATAGAAATAGCAAAGGAATTGAATAGATACTTTGCATCTGTCTGCACCATGGAAAACATCAGCAGTGTACCAGTACTTCAAGACTGTCAGGGGGCAGGGGGGCGTGTAGTGGCCATCAGTAAGGAGGAGGTACAGGGGAAGCTGGAAGGTCTGAATGTGGATAACGCACCCAGACTGGATAAACTTCATCAGTGTGTTCTGAAGGAGATCGCTGAGGAGATTGTGGAGGCATTGGTGATGATCTTTCAGGAATCAATGGAGTCGGGGTGAGACAGTGGGGTGGGGTGGAATTTGATGGGGGCAAGGAAATAGAAAATGGCTCCCATAGCAGCCCTGTTTAGGAAGGGAGGGAGTTGGAAGACGGGAAATTATAGGCCAGTTAGCCTGGACTATTGTTGGTAAGGTATTAGACTTCAATTTAAGGATGAAATTGCAGAGGACTTGGAAGTGCAATGAGAAAATAGGGCTGAGTCAACATGGCTTCATCAAGGGGAGGTCCTGCCTGGCAAATCTGTTAGAATTCTTTGAGGAGGCAATGAGCCAGTCAGACAAAGGAGAGTCTGAGGAAGTAATCTATTTGGATTTTCCAGAAGGCCTTTGACATAACTTAAGAGCCTGTAGTGTTAGGAGCAATGTACTGGCATGGACCGAGGACAGACAGGTTGGCATAAAGCAGAGAATGAGGAAAGATGGCCACTGGTGACTAGTAGAGTTCTGCAGGTGGCAATGTTGGGGCAATAACTACTCACGTTATACATGAACAATCCGGATGAAGGAAGTGAAGACATTGTTGCTACGTTTGCAGACAACATGGGATAGGTGGAGGGACAGGTAGTGTTGAGGAAGTGGGAAGACTGAAAAAGGTCCTGGATAGGCTCGGAGAGTGGGCAAAGAAGTGGCAGATAGAATACAATGTGTTACAGTGTGAGGTTATGCACTTTGGGAGGAAGAAGAAATACAAAGACTGTTTGCTAAATGAGGAAAGCCTTTGGAAATCTAAAGCACAAACCACATTCAGGTTTCTCTTCAGGTTAACAGGCAGGTCCCCTTTGTGTTTGGGAAGGCAAATGAAATGACAGCATTCATTTCAATAGGGCCAGAATACAAGAGCAGAGATGTACTGCTGAGGCTGTGTAAGGCTCTGGTCAGACTGCATTTGGAATATTGTGAACAGATTTGGGACCCAAATTCTAAGAAACAATGTGCTGGCATTGGAGGGATTTACAAGAATGATCCTGGGGATGAAGGGCTTGTCATATGAGGTGTGGTTGAGGACTCTGGGTCTGTACTCGATGGAGTTTAGAAGGATGAGGAAGGATATCATTGAAATTTACAGAATACTGATAGGCCTGGATAGAGTGGATGGGGAGAAGATTTATCCAATAAGAGGAGAGACTTGGTAACCAAGGCACAGCCTCAGAATGAAGGGCCGACCCTTTAGAGCTAAGATGAGGAGGAATTTCTTCAGCCAGAGAGTGGCGAATCTGTGGAACTCATTGTTACAGAGGGCAGTGGAGGCCAAGTCACTGAGTGTATTTAAGACAGAGATGGATAGGTTTGTGATTATTAAGGGGATGGAAAGTTCCTGTGGAGTAGGCAGGAGCATGGGGTGAGAAGCATATCTGCCAAGATCAAATGGCAGAGCAGATTCAATGGGCTGAATGGCTGATTTCTGATCCTACTTCTTAAAAACTTCTGGAGAGTTTCCACAAAACCCTGGAACACTGAACCCACTGGACTTTGAGCCCTGCTGTAGCTGTTTGTCATCAGAACTTTGCCAAGAGATAACCAAAGAGTGGAGAGGGTGTGGTTCTATGTGGGAATTTCAGGATACTTTGCAGTTCCTGGAATACCATGAGTACAGGAAGTGTGGTCAGTGACAGCGGTTGGAGCTCTGGGCTTCGGAGCTTGAGCAGCAGCTGGTGTCAGTGCGGAGCGTCCGTGAGGCTGAGAGCTCCGTGGAGAGCACGTTTCTAGATGTGGTCACTCTGCAGCTTCAGAGTATGCAGGGAGAGAGGGAATGGGGGAGCAGCAGACAGTCCAAAAGGACCAGGCAGCTAGTACAGGAATTCCCTGAGTGCATCCCAGTCTTCAACCAGGATTCAGTTCAGAATCCTGATGAGAATGATGGTTAATCTGGGGAATGCAGCCAGAGCCAAGTCCCTGGCAGCACATGTGGTCAGCTGTACAGGGGAGCACAAGAAGACTGGAAGAGCTATAGTGGGAGGAGATTTGAGCGTGAGGGCATCGAAAGGTGTTTCTGCAGCTGCAGATGGGAATCCAGGATGGTGTGTTGTCTCCCTGGTGCCAGGGTGAAGGATGTCACTGAGCGACTGCAGAGCACCCTGAGGGGAGAGGGGGAACAGGCAGCAGTTGTGGTCCACATCGGTCCCAGTGACAGTGGGAGGAAAGGGATGTGGTCCTCCAGTCAGAATTTAGGAGCAGGAGCTAAAAGGTAGGAATCTTCAGATTACTCCCATTACCACATGCAAGTGAGAAGAGGAACAGGAGGGTAACACAGGTGACGGTGGAGCTGGAGAAAGGGTCCAGGAGGCAGGGCTTTAGATTTTTTGGACATTGTGAGTGGGTCTGGGGGAGATGGCACCTGGACAGACCAGACAGTGTTGCTCCTGAACAGAGCTGGGACTGAGTTCCTTTGAGGTGATTTACTAGTGCTGTTGGTGAGGGTTTAAACTAACGTGGCAGGGCTGTGAGAGCCAGGGGGAATATCAGAGAGGAACACCAAGGTCCACAGAATTCTCAGTGCAGTCAATAAGTCACCAGCCAGTGGGAAGGATGTGGAGGAATGCAAATGCAAGGAATTTACAGAAACCTGCAAATATGATCGAGCCGTTATAAATGGGGGAAAGGGGTATTTAATTTCTGAATATAGACTGGGATAGTAGCAATGTAACGGGCAGAGAGGGGTGAGAGGTGTGAGACTGTGTTCAGGTGAATTTTCAGGTGGCATCGTGGCCAGTGAAAAAGGCTGTCTAAGAGTACAATGGGATCTTGACCAACTGGGCCAGTGGGCTGAGGAATGGCAGATGGAGTTTTATTCAGATAAATGTGAGTGCTGTATTTTGGGTAAGACACAGGAGATGGGTGAGATTCTAAACAAATATTTCAGGTCAGTATTTATTGTGGAGAAGGACATGAATGCGAGGGAATTTGGAAAAAATAGTGATGCTTTCAAAAAGTCCACAATACAAATGAGGAGATGCAAAAGGTCTTAAAACATTTAAAGGTAGATAAATCCCTAGGACCTGATCAGGTATATCCCAGAACATTGTGGGAAAAGAGGGAAGAGATTGCTGGGCCCCTTGCTGAGATATGTTTATCATTGACAGCTACAGGTAAGATGTTGGAGAACCAGAGAGGTTGGCTAATGTTGTACCATTATTTCAGAAAGGCTATAAGGAAAAGCTAGGGAACTATAGACCAGTGAGCATGATGTCAGTGCTGGGTAAGATGTTGGAGTGGATTCTGAGGGACAGGATTTCCATCCATTTGGATAATCAATGTGGTTTTGTGCGTGGGAAATTGTGTCTCCCTGATTTAATTGAGGAGGTGACAAAGAAGATTGATGAAAGCAGAACAGTAGACACTGTCTGTATGGACTTCAGTAAAGTATTTGACAAGGTTCCACATGATAGACTGGTTAGTAAGGTTAGACCACATGGGATTGAGGGGGAGCCAGCCATTTGGGTAAAAAAATTAGCTTGAAGATAGGAGAGAGGGTGTGGCGGTAAAGGGTTGATTTTCAGATCGGAGATCTGTGAATAGCTGTGTGCCGCAAGGAGTGGTGCTGGGTCCACTGCTTTTGGTCATTTAAATAAATGATTTCACCTGAATATAGGAGTTAACATAAGTGTGTAAAAGACATCAAAATTGGTGGGACAGTGGATAGTGAAGAAGATTATCTCAGGGTACAGTGGAACCTTGATCAGATGGGGCAATGGACAGAGGAGTGGGAAATGGAGTTCAGTTTAGATAAATGTGAGGTGTTGCACTTTGGAAAGGCAAACCAGGGCAGGAGTTATACAGTAATGGTAGGGCCCTGTGGAGTGTTGCTGAACAAAGACACCGAGGGGTGAGGGGTGAGGGGTGAGGGGTGAGGGGTGAGGGGTGAGGGGTGAGGGGTGAGGGGTGAGGGTGAAGGGTGAAGGGTGAAGGGTGAGGGGTGAATGTAAGGGAAATGTGCATTATTCCTTAAAACTGGATCACAGGGAGACAGGACGATGAAGAAGGTGTCGGGAACCTTTGCCTTTATTGGTCACTGTATTGAGGATAGGAGTTGGGTCATCATGTTGCAGCTGTACAGGAGATTGGTGAGGCCAGTTTGGGAATAATGTGAACAATTCTGATCATTCTGTGATAGGAAGGATGTTGTTCAACTTTTAAAAGGTGCAGAAAAAGATTTACAAAGATTTTGTGAGGAATTGGAGGGTTTGAACGATAGGGAGAGGATGAATCGGAACATCGGAGGCTGAGAAATTTATAAAATCATGAGGGGACACAGATAATGTGACTAATTCAGGAATGGTTTGGATAGATGACAAATTATATTCCCAAAAGTCATTCCAGGGATGAGGAACATCAGTTATGAAGATCTACTGGAGAATTTGGGACTGTCTTCTTTGGAGAAGGCTGGAAGCAGATTTATTCGAGGAATTCAAAATCAGGAGGGGCCTGAACAGAATAAATAGGGAGAAAATGTTCCCAATTGAGAAAAGATTAAGACTGAGAGAACACAGCTTGAAAGTAATTGGGAAAAGTAACAAAAGTGAGACAAGGAAAAACATTTTCGGCCAGTGGGTGGTTAAGGTGTGGAATGCACTGCCTGAGAGTGTGGTGGAGGCAGCTTCAATTAAAACATTCTGAAGGGAATGAGACTGTTAGTCGAAAAGGAATTATGTGCAGGGTGACAGGGAGAAGGCAGGAGAATGACACTCAGTGAATTGCTCATTCAGAGAACCAGTACAGACAGGATGGGTGGAATGGCCTCCTTGTGCACTGTAACAATTCTGTGATTGTGTGGTTGAGCAGAGTTAAAGCTGGGGGAGGTGGGAGCTCGGTGTCTCACTGTGCTGCTGCTGCTGAGGTCAGTGAGATCAGAGACTGGGACAGGGAGCCAGAGCTCACATCAAACTCTGCCCTGTGTCTGTCACACTGAGACTGGCAGGAGGCTACTCACTGATTTCACTCCATGCTGCAGGAATGGGACCACAGGCTGCAAATGGACAGAGCTCCTCCACACGGTGAGTAAAACTTACTGACTTATATCTTGCTTTTTAAAGGGGGCAATGGAACGAAATAAAATACAGCTGGACACACTATTAGACACAATGCTCCTCAATCAACTATTTCATTCACTGCAGCTTCTCACGAACACCTTCAACAATTCAGCATTTGTGTTTTAGAAATTGTGTTTGACAGGGTTAACAACAGAGGAATGAGGTTTACTTACTCAGTCTGAGCTTGGTTCCTGGACCGAACGTGAATGTGCTGTAATGCTGCATACAGTAATAGTCAGCGACATCCTCATTCTGAACGTTGCTGATTGTCAGGGTGAAACTGGTCCCTGATCCACTGCCGGTGAATCGCTCGGAGACTCCTGTGAATCGAGTTGCTGCACTGTAGATCAAGACAGAGGGTTTCTGACCTTCTCGATGCTGGTACCAAGCAAGGGAGCTGCTAATGCTTTGACTGGCCGTACAGGTGAGTGTTGCGGTCTGGTCCAGTCCCACTGACAGCACCGGGGGAGACTGAGTCATGATAATGTCCCCACTGATACCTGAGGGGTCAGAGAGTAACACAGTGAAGTCAGAACTGTCACAGAAAGAGCCTGTCAAATGAGAGATTGTTGGAGACACTGAGCATTCCTCTGGTTTCAGCATTTTCCCTTCAATCACAAGTCAGTGGAATTGGAGTGAAATGGAGACCAGCTAAAGATTCAAGGTGGAAGGAGAGAGATTTGTACCTGTGACACAGAATGCCAGGGGCCAGATCAGCTGGATGTGTGAAATCATGGTGTGTGCTCCTGTCCCTGTGCCTGGTTCCTGATAAACTCTCCCTTCACTGGGCTCTGCTTTATAAAGCTGCAGCCTGTGAGAGTCTGACTGGGTGTTCCTCAGTATGTAAATGGCATCAGGCAGAGAGAGCCACGTCAGCCCCTCACACTTCCGCTCCTGTCTCTGTCTCCCCATTTTCCCTCTCTCTCTCTCTGTCTATCCTAGAGAGACATTGATGTGAACTGTGCTGAATTAGACCATTTGTCCCATTGTGTCTGTGTTGGATAACAAAGACCTTGACAAACTAATCCCATTTTCCCACTCTTGGTCCATAGGCTTGGAAGCTACAGCCATGCAAATGTATATCTAAACACTGCTGCAATGTCACGAGAGTTTGTGACTCAAACAGCCTTTCAGGCAGTGAGTTCCAGACTCCCATCACCCTCTGGGTGAAAACATTTCTCCTCAACTCACCTCTCACACTCTAAGTCGACTGGGCTTGAACTCACTTGAGTTCAGAAGGATAAGAGGGGATCAGATTGAAATGTATAAATTTCTAACAGGGCTGGGCAGGGAGGAGGTTTCCCTGGTTGGGAATTCTGGAACCAGGGGACCCAGTCTTGGGGGATACAAAGTTGACCATTTAGGCCTGAGATGAGGAAACATTTCTTCACTCAGAGGGTAGTCAACCTGTTGAACTCTGTACCTATGATCCTGACAGCTATGGAGGAGAGAGAATTGAATATATTCAAGATTATTGTTTTGCCTTTTCACAGCATGAATGGAATGGGGAAAAAGCAGGAATATGGCTTTGAGATGGAGGATCAGCCATGATCATACTGACTGACAGAGCAGACTCAAAGGGCTGAGTGGGCTACTCCTGTTTCTGTGTTTCTGTGTCTGTGTTACCCTCAGTTTCTGACCCTAGTTTCTGACTCCTTTATCCGTGTAAAATGTGCCTTCCTGTCGAATCTATCTGTGCCCCTCATAACCTTACAGTCCTCTGTCAGGTTTCCTCTCAACTTTCACTGCTCCAAGGAAAACAATCCCAGTCTTTCCAATCTTTCCTCATCACTCAGACCCTGCAGCCCAGGCAGCATCCTGGGAAATCTCTGCACCTTCCCGAGTACAATCACTTCCTTCCCACAATGTGGTGACCGGATCTCTTTCTCACTTTCTCTCTTTATCACTCTCTCTCTCTTCCCATTCTGTCTCACATCTGCCAACTCTTTCTCTCTATCTCTCTCTTTGGCACTCCTAATCTCTCCCATCCTCTCTCTCTCGCACTCTGTCCCATCATCACTCTCTTCAACTCACTCACACTTTCTCACTCTGTCTCATCATTTCTATTTCTCCATCTCTCACTGTTTCCCTCATTCCGTCCCTTTCTTGTTTCTTATCTATTCCTTCTTCTTTCTCCATCCTTCCTCTCCATCTACCTGGTCTCTCTCTCTCTCTCCATCCCTCTTAGTCACACTATTTCACACCCTATTTCTTTCCCCATTTCCCTCAACCTCACCATCTCTACTTCCATCTGCATCTCTCTCGCTCCCTCTACACACCTCCCTCTCTCACACACACTCTCCCTCCAACTCTCATTCTTTCTCCCTTCCCTCTCTTTCCCACAGTATCCCAGATGGTGACAGTTAATTGCAGGGCAAATCTCCCTCTGCTCTGTCCCACTAATGGATGTTCGACTGGGACAACACTACTATTGTAGGACAAGCCAAACAGAGAACAGTCAGGGAATTCCTAGAGGCATGGTACTCATCCACAGATTCAATCAACAAGCACATCGACCTGGACCCAATATACTGTCCACTGCAGCGGACAGCTGGAACTGACAACCGGAAGCGGCAGATACAAATCACTACAAATGCCGGAGGAAAGATCACAGAAGTGCTTCACAGGAGGCTCCCAAGCACTGAGGATGTCACCTAGATAGAGGACGAAACATCTGCAACACAAATTCCCAGCTCGGCGAACAGAACCACAACAATGGATGTTAACCCTTAACCTCAGAAGCATGTCTTCTCCTGGAGTAAGGCCCCATTTTCCACATTGACCAGGCATTAGCCTGTCTCAAGATGATGGACAGATTCTTGTTAAATGAAGACAGTTCTGTGCTGTTGGCCTATTCTCACTGGGGACTGGTTTGGACACAAACCTCATTCCATGAAGATCCAGCAGAGAGAGGAGATCCTCAGGCCATCAGTGTGAGCTGGGGGGACAGGACAGGATCTGACCCACTGACTCATCCTGTTCATTCACAACATGTTCCAATCCCTTCCCCTCTCCTTCCCCTTCCACAGTCAGGCTCTGGGTCAGGGTGTTTTACTGGGATGAGGTCAGGACCATCACACAATTACACCCGAAAGGAATTGAGCCCCACATCCACCATGATATCCATGACCCACTGGACTCTCCAATGGAGACCAGTAAACATAGGCCTCCTTCCCAATGGATATCCAGCAGAGACCAGTATATATGGATCTCCATACTATTGGATCATCCAATACATATCAGTAAACATGGACCTCCATTACACTGGGCCCTTCAATAGACACCAGTAATCATAGGCCCACAGCCCACTGGATGCTCCAATAGACTCCAGTAAACATGGGTCACCATCTCACAAGATACTTCAGTAGAGACCAGTAAACTAGGGCCTTCTTTCCCCTGAACCTTACAATAGAGACCAGTAGGCATGCATCCTGTTCTCACTGATCCTCCAATAGAGACCAGTAAACATGGGCTTCCATGCCGCTGCACCCTTCAGTATCTGAGCTTCAAACCGCACATCCTCTCCATCACATGGGCCTCTTTTCTATCTCCACAACATTGTCTCTCTGCACTATGTCAGCTCCTTGACCACAGAAACCCTTATTCCTGTTCATCCCACCTCCTAACTCCATAATCCTGATGTCCTCTCCCACCTTCCTTCCACCCATTCCATAAAGCCCAACTGTCTGAAATGGAGTGGTCATTTCCCTGTCTCACACCAAGGAGGAGATGGGCAGATATTTAATGGGTAATGGGTTGAAAGAATCATGGAGAGTGAGCAGGAAAATGGAGTTGAGTCTGAGATGGGATCAGCCATGATTGTATTAAATGGTGGAGTGGGCTTGAGGGGCTGAATTGCCTGCTCCTGCTCCTAGTTCGTATGCTCATCCACCCTCTCCCCCATCCCTCTTACTGCAACTTTGTGAACCATCTTAGAATGTTTTGAATATTGAAGGTGCGATATGAATTCAACATTTGTGTGGATTTAATGTGGGGACAGAATTGTGCAGGGGGCTGTGAAATCTCCTGCAGTTGAATATCCTACTAGCAAACTTCAGCCTTCCACATACAGAATGGGAAAGTCGGGGAGGTCAGAATGTGATGTTGAGATCCTTGGCACTGTCCCCCAGCAATGTGGTTGACTCTCTATTGCCCTGTGAAATGGCCGAGCAAGGCTCTCAGTTGTATCAATTGTGACGACCTCTTAACAAAGAAATGAAACTGGACGGACCACAGGCATCGATGCAGATACAGTAAAGGTATTGACATACCTGCTCCATCCTTCTTACTGACATCTGGGGGCAATGCCAAATTCAGGAGAGCTGTCTCACAGACTTGTCAAGCAACAGCTTGACACAGCCATACTCACAGACTCATACCTTACAGACAATGTCCCAGACACCGCCATCACTGTCCCTGCATGTATCCTGTCCCACCAGAAAGGCAAACCCAGCAGAGCTGATGACACAGTAGTCTACAGCCAGGAGGGAGTTACCCTGAGAGGCCTCAAAGTTGATTCCAGACCCCATGGAGTCTCATGACTCCAGCCTAAACATGGGCGAGGAAACCTCCTGGTGATTACAAGATATCTTGCTCCCTCGGCTGATGAATCAGTCTCTCCTGGATGTTGAACAGCACTTGGAGGAAGCACTGAGGGTGGTGACAGCACAGAATGTACTTTGGGTGGGGGGGTTTCAATGTCCACCAATGAGAGTAGCTCGGCAGCAGCATTACTGATCGAGCTGATTGGTTCCTAATGGGTGTAGCTGAGGGACTGGCTCTGCAGCTGGTGGTGAAGGAACCAAATAGATGGAAAAACGTACTTGACCCCCATCCTCACCAATCTTGCGGCTGTAGATGCATCTGTCCTTGACAGTATTGGTAAGAGTGACCATAACACAGTCCTTGTAGAAACAAAGTTTGACCTTCACATTGAGAATACCCTCTATTTTGGTGTGTGGTACAATCACCGTGCTAAATAGGACAGACTCCAAACAGATATTGCAACTCAAGGCAATGATCATGAATGGGGAGCATTGCCAATGTGTGCACAATCTCAACATCTCATATACTGAAACAGTCCATGTTCGATTGCAGCAATATCTGCACAATATCCAATTTCATCTGAGAAGCAATATTTCCCATTGGTGCCATGCAAATACCAGCCAATGACCATCACCAATAATAGACAATCTAGCCATCGTCCCTTGACAGTCAATGCTATTACCATCACTGAATCCCCACTATCAACATTCTGAGGTACCATTGACCAGAAACTCAACTGGACTCACCACAGAAACACAGTGATTACATGAGCAGGTTAGAGGCGAGGAATACTGTATCGAGTAACTCACTTCCTGATTCCTCCAAAGCCTGTCAACCAAGTCAGGAGTGTGATCGAATACTCCCCACCTGCCTGGATAGGTACAGCTCCAACAACATTCATAGAATAATGGTGTCACAGAGTCATACAGCACAGAAACAAACCCTTAAGCCAAACTTCTATATTCTGACCAGGTTTTCTGAAGTGAACGAGTCTCATTTGCCTGCATTTGGCCCATATCCCTCAAATCCATTCCTGTCTATGTCTATCATATCCTGTGTCATTCTTATCCACTCAGAAAGCTTGATACCATCCAGAGCCAAGCAGCCTCCTTGATTGGCATCACATCCACAAAGCATCCACTCCCACCACTGCTCCATAGCAGCAGCGTGAATTATTGATCAGATGCTCAGCAGAAACTCACCAAAGATCCTCAGATAGCACCTTCCAAACCCATATGGGAAAATAGAAATTGCACGAAAAGCTCAGCAGATCTGGCAGCATCTGTGGAGAGAAATCAGAGCACGAAATGTTAACATTGATTTCTCTTCACAGATGCTGCCAGACCTGCTGAGCTTTTCCAGCAATTTCTATTTTTGTCTCAGATTTACAGCATTTGCAGTCCTTATGGTTTCCCTCCAAACCCATGTTCACTTCCATTTAGAACAACAGCAGCAGATACATGGGAACACTGAGCTGCAAGTTCCCCTCGAAAAAAGCTTAACATCCTGACTTGGAAATGTATCACTATTCCTTCACTGTCACTGGGTCAAAATGCTGGCATTCCCTCCCCAAGAGCATTGTGGGTCAACTTACAGCTTGTGGACTATAACAATTCAAGATGGCAGCTTCCCACCACCTTCTCCAGGGCAACTAGGGACAGGGTAAAAAATGTTGGCCCAACCAGTGAAGCCCACTTCCCACAAGTGAATACTTAAAACCAAATGAAGTGTTCCTCAGGAGGGGAGAGGGAATGTTCAGGATCCTGAACTCCATTTCCCAGCCCAGGCAGTTTGTCTCCCAATGAATGAATGAGATGCCAATTTGAAGCCCAGCTTCGGAGCAGTATCACTCTGTGGACATGAGGTCTATAAGAGGGAATTGGAGATTGAGCTGAAAAGGAAAGATTTGCTGAGTTATGGGGAGAGAAGCAATGGGGCTAATTGAGTAATTGAAAGGCATGATGGGCTGAATGGCCTCCTCCTGTGCTGTCAGATTCCAGGCAGTGGAGATGGCTCACAGTTTTCTTCTGTCTCAGTAACACACATCCAGCTGCTCCGAGCTCCTTCTTTCACTTCCTCTTTTGGTGAAGTTTCAACCTTGCGATCTGACAGTCTTTGCAGTTATTTTTTAAACTGGGGCTTTCTGCTGTGATCAGAATCTCTAATAATGTGTCCAATCAGTGACAATCACAGCAGCTGAGAGCAGTCAGGACTGAGGAGCCAGGCTCATTGGGAAACACATTGGGAAGATCAAAGTCATCCTCTTCAGCTCGCGGTACAAACTCCATCCCTCTCCCTGAGCACTGTCTGCTGCTCAACCAGACTCTTTATAACTTTGGCCTCATCTTTGAGGCTGATTTGAGGCCCAAGTCCTCCACATCATAAAGATCATCCACTGAAAATCTCAGCCATTTTTTTGGGACTCCAAATGTGACCATTCCAATGTTATCCAGGCCCACGTCACAGCCACTGCCTTCCGTAAATATCAGCTCATCCCAAATCTGCTATCGGTGTTCCAACTCACACCAAGTCCACCCCACACCCCCGCCCCTGTCTTCCATCCCACCATGACCACCACAATCCTCACTGACCAACATCAGCTCCTGGTCCAGCAACACCTTGATTTTCAAATTCTCATCCTTGTTCTCAATCCGCTCCCTGTCCTTTCATCCTCCCTATCTCTGTGACCTCCTGCAAGCCACCTCAGTGTGGTCAGCAATCTTGGATATATGCTCTCTGTTTCTTCATCCAAGTCATTGAAAAATATTGTGAAAAGCTGAGGTCCTAGCACAGATCCCTGGCAACACCACTATTCACATCTGGCTCATTGGAACACAAACACATTATCCTTCCTCTCTGTCTCCTAGACAGACCCATTTCTGACCCAAGGTAAATGCATTTCTCAAATTCCATCCGATTCCATGATTTGGAGGTGCCAGTGTTGGACTGTCGTGTACAAAGTTAAAAATCACAGAACACCAGATTGTAGTCCAACAGGTTTGTTGGAAACACCAGCTTTCTAAGCGGTGCTCCTTCACCAAATGATTGTGGAGTGCAAGATCTGATTCCATGTTTCTTTTGTGGAATGTTCTTAAATGTCTTGTGGAATTCCCTGTGGACAATAGCCATCGGCATTCCCTTATATCCCACATTAGGGAACTCCTAACAATGTGTAACCTCGTTAGTTAAAGATTAGATCAGATTCCCTACAGTGTGGAAACAGACCCTGTGGACCAACAAGTCCACGCTGACCCTCTGAAGAGAAACCCAGCCAGACCCATTTCCCTCTGAACTAATGCACCTAACATGATGGACAATTTAGAATGGACAATTCACCTGACCTCACATCTTTGCACTGTGGGAGGAAACCCACGCAGACACAGGGAGAATGTACAAACTCTACAGACATCTGAGGCTGGAATTGAACCTGGGCCCCTGGTGCTGTGAGGCAGCAGTGCGCACCACTGAGCCACCATACTGAACCTTCAATGTCTGAACCTTTGTAAATCCAGGCTGATTCTCTCAGACCAGTTCATATTTGTCCGTTATTCTCTCTCTAAAAACAGACTCAATCACGTCCTGACAACAAACATTCAACAGAGATGTTCATCGTGAATGAGGTTACTAAACCGCTAGCACTGACATGAGGGGCTGAAGAGCCTCCTTCTGAGCTGGAGCCTTCTCTGTCTCCATGATGGAAATATTTTACAGATTAAAAATTAAAGACGAACAGCAATTTTTTTTTAAAAATCAAAAACTCCTCAAATAATTTCCACATACAGGGCCGGGCGATGTGTAGTAATTGTACGATGGGGAAGCTGGTGGAGCCCATTGTAGCTCAGAGTGACCACATCTACAGCAAGTGTTGGTTGCTCAAGGCACTCCAGCTCAGAGTTGATGAGCTGGAATCTGAGCTTCAAACACTGCGACACATCAGGGAGGGGGAGAGTTACTGGACACTGTGTTTGGGGAGACAGTCACACCTTGTAGGTTAAATGCTTCAAATTATGGCCAGTGGTCAGGTACAGGAGGGTGTGACTATAAATGAGCAGGTTGATGCAGCCTGAATTTAGTATTGCAGGAGTCTCAGCTCCTTGTCCAACAGGAATGAGGTACTTGTTCCCTGTGTCACTGAGGAAAAGGATTGCCGGGAGAATGGGCAAACGTAATGTGAGCATTTTGGTGATAGTGACCATAACTCTGTAAGTTTCAAAGTCATCATGTAAAGAGATAAAGATGAAGCAAAAATTAAATGTGTAAATTTCAACTAGGCAAAAGTGAGGACTGCAGATGCTGGAAACCAGAGTTTAAATCAGAGTGGTGCTGGAAAAGCACTGCAGGTCACGCAGCATCTGAGGGCAAGAAAATTGACATTTTGGGCAAAAGCACTTCATCAGGAATAGAGGCAGGGAGCCTCCGGGGTGGAGAGATAAATGGAGGTGGGGGGGGCGGGTTTGGGGAGAAGGTAGCAAAGAGTACAATAGGTGAATGGGGCTGGGGATGGAGGTGATAGGTCAGAGGGGAGGGTGGAGCAGATAGGTGGGAAGGGAGATTGGCAGGTAGGACAAGTCATGAGGACAATGCTGATCTGGAAGGTTGGAACTGGGGTAAGGTGGAAGGAGGGGAAATGAGCTCTTCAACCATGTACTGAAAGAGACTCGACTTCACCAGTTTCCTCATTTCCCCTATGATTGTATGATTCCATGTGGTTGTCTGTTCACTGCCCTATAGGCAGTAAATATTCGCTTGGTCAGAGATGCTCATATCCTATGAATGAATGAATGAAAGCCACTGCACCATGGTCCAGGAGGCCATTCAGGCAGGGGGAGCACACAGGATGGAGGAGGATTCGATAAAGAGGGGGACTGAGAGCATCCTTTGTGAGCAGGATTGAGAGTCCCACATGGTGTGTTGCCTGCCTGGTGCCAAGGTAAGGGGCATCTCGAACCAGCTTGAAAGGATATTGGAGTGGGGGCGTGGAGGAGGATCCAGTTGTTGTTGTGTTGAGACCAACAACATTGGCAACATAGGCTAAAGGTCCTATTTGGGCAATATCAGGAAAGCTATCAGAAGGATATTGATTAAACAGATAGAGAGAAATAAGAAAGAGATGAATACAGTATCAGTGCTGAGGAACAGATTCCAGTGAATGGACCAAATGAGAGTTCTATATATGAATGGACGGAGCATAAGGAATAAATACAATAATCTGCGGGCACAAATTCAAATTTAAGATTTTGCTGTAGGATCAATTACTGAGACATATTTGCAGAATAGTTAGGATTGGGAACGAAATATATCGGGTTAGAAGGTTCACAGGATGGACTTGGGGAAATGACAGAAGAGGTGGAGCAGCCTTATTCATTAGAAACAAAATTACTTCAATGGTGAGGGAGGTTAAAATGAGGAGAAAACATTCAGTGGAACTGAGGAGCAGGAAAGGATCTAAAGCTGTAATAGATGTTGGATACAGAACCCCTCCCCACTCCCCCCCAACCATCATCCCTTGTAGCAGCTCTGAGGTGCTGGATTGTATAAATGTAGGAATTCGGCAAGTGTGCAGCAAAGCCAGTGCATTATTAAAGGGGAAGTTTAATTTTAACTTAGATTGGGAGAGAGACAAGCCCTCTGTCAGAAAGGTAGTCAATTTCTGGAGGATATCCGGAATAGTTTCCAACAGCAATAGGTCCTGGATACAACAAGGGGATAAGCAATATTGTAATTAGTAATGAATAATGAACCAGATTTAGTTGGTAACTACTTGTACATGAACATTTATCAAATAGTGATCATAACATGATCGAGTTCAATGTCACATTTGAAAGTGAAAAGCATGAATCAGCTGCTAGAGTTTGAGATTAAGGTAAGGCTGACTTTAACGAGATGCGACAGAGACTGTCCACAGTAAACTGGGAAAGTCTGCTCATGGGTAAAACAACTGAAGAACAGTGGGGAATGTTTAAAGAAACATTCAACATAAAACAAAGCCAGTTTATACCTGAGACGGGAAAGCTCCACTTCTTCGAACAAACAGCAATGGACAATAAAAGGGATTAGGGAAAGAATAAAACTAAAACAAGGGCTTACAAAAAAGCAAGTAAAATGACATCATCTGCTGAATGGGAAAGATACAAAGGGCCACAAAGCAGCTTCGAAGAGCTAGCAAAAGGGATTCTGAAAGGAAACATGTAAGGGATATCAAAATCAATAAGGAGAAATGTTTCAGTTCCATAAAAGGGAATATGGGAGTTCAGGAGCAATGTTGGCCATTAAAGACTGAAAGTGGGGGATATTGTCAGTGACAATGGGGAAATGACAGCCATGTTAAATAAATACTTTACCTCAAGATTTGCAGCAGAAAAGGAGGAGGACTTGCCTGAAGTCCCAAAGGAATTAACGGGGATTAGGGACAGGGACTGAATAAAATTAATGTCAGAAAAACATCAGTAATGAGGAAAATAATGGAAATAAAGTGTGACAAATCCTTAGGATCTGACATTCTCCATCTGAGGGTGATAAAGGTAGCAACAGACCACATTGTAGACACTCTGATTATAATCTTTCAGAGTTCCCTGGATACAGGAGTCGTACCTCTGGCTTGGAAATTTGCAAATGTCACTTCACGTTTAACAAGGATTTGAGAGAAAATCCAGGGAATTACAGGTCACTAAGCCAGCGTTTGTAGTGTGGAAATTGTTGAAGTCTATAATCAAGGATGGGGGTAACTGAAGACTTTGAAAATGGTCAGTTATTCAGGGAGAGTCAGCATGGATTCATGACAAGGTGGTCATGGTGAAAATCCTCATTGAACTTTTTTGAAGAGGAGACTAATGTATTGGACACAGTAATGTCAATGGATGTTGTTTATTGGGACTTCCAGAAGACATTTAATCGTGTCCTATGTAAGAAAATGTCAACTTCGATAGAAGTCCACAGAATCGAGGCTAAAATACTGACACATTGGAATGCTGGTTGAGTGACAGGTGACCGAAAATATGGATAATGGGTAAGTGATGAAATTGGCAGGATGTGACTAGTGTTGTCCAATAGGAAAGTGTACTCACACCTCAATTATTTACATTATTTATCAATGACTTGGATAATGGCACAGAAAGTCAGACATTTCAGTTTGCTAATGACACAAAGTTTGGCAGCATTGCAGACAGTGTCGATAGAGTCAGAGACTCATACAGCATTCAACCAGGGCAGTCTTTAACAGTGTATAATTTATCTTTGATATACAACTCCTTGAACTCCATCTCTCTCTCTCTCTCGCTGTATTCCCCCTCCTCCCTCTCTACCTCAGCTGCATGGATCTTACTCTGATTTTAATCCCTCTTTTCTCTCTCCAAGCTCCATCTCCCTCTCTCTCAAAGCTCCCATCTCTCTCTCTCTCTCTCTTTTTCTGAGCTCCATCCCTCCCTCATTCTGAGCTGCTGGGAGTTCGATCTGAGCCAATGCCAGTGAATCCCATGGAGAACAATGACGGGATATTTGGCGTGTAAGCTTGATGATGTAAATGTGAACCATTCCAGCAAAGACATTACAGATGGTTTGTACAGACAGCAAAGCCCCAACTAGAACATTGTGTCAATCAACACAGAACTTATGAAAGCTTCAATAAAAACGGCTATTAATGTGATTCTCAGAGATGTGTCATTATTCTCATTACAAATGGCTGTTTCCCAGTGAAGGTCCATCCTGCTGAATATTAGATGCAGCTGGGCTTTGGAGAGTAATGTGGTGAAATGTGACCTTGTTCACTTTCACGATAATCATTCAATTGTGACTGGCGCACACTTAGGATCAAATGGCAATTGGGTATAATCCTGAAGGTGAAAGAGATACAGAAACTCACATAGTTCTAGTTATCAATGAGGTCTTATCAACACCCTTTTAACAAATCAATTTTAGGGAAGTATAATACACTTCCAATCTTATCTATGCAATCTTCTCGTCTGGGAATAGGGAATGAATCTGGTTTTGTGACTATATTCACTTTCTTAGAGTCTACACAGAATCAAATTGAACAGTTTGGTTCAGGAACCAATGCTACAGGAGATCTCCAATTACTCTGACTTGGTTCAATCAACTGATTCTCCAACATGGAAGCCCTCTGTTATGTTGGCCTGTTTCTGTTGGTTTCTGTTTTATTGTGTCAGTCCCAGAAACATACAGACAGACGTTTCAGAACTTACAGAAACAGCCTGGACAAACATCTACTGAGTTTGAGACAGTGAGGTAGCAGTGCTAACCACTGAGCCCCCGTGCCACCATGGTTAACTTCAGAACAGAGTGCTGATGAGGAAGTGGAGACCGCTTCATGGACCCCTAGATGAAGAATGGTTGGTTAGACATTGGTTAGTGGTCGCACTAGCTATCAGAGGAAACTAGTACAAGGAGCACATGAGACTCCCATGGCAGATCATATGGGGATTTGGAAAACATAGGCATCCAGAAACAGGCATTTTACTGAGCTACAATTGGATAAAGATGTGGTGCAGTTTTATAAAACTTGTCCTACTTGTCAAGTTGTAGGTAAACCTCAACACAAAACCAGTATCCTTAATTCCTCTCCCAGTTTTTGAGGAACCATCGTGCCATGTACAGATTTGTCAGGTAGTGAGTATAATGGAGATGAGGATGACCCTTCCTCCTTTCCATAATAACTATGAAACATATGGAGTTATGTTCACTATCTCCAAAATGTTCACCCACTGACACTTCAACCATTTGACCAGCTTCATTACCAAGGATTGAGTCCAGCACTGCCCATGTTTAGAGGGACTATCTATGTACTGGCACCAAAAGCTCTCCTGGGTGGACTTTAAAATTTCTACCATTCACACAAAGGCAATCCCAGTTCATGCTAGAGAAGTTGAAATTCCCTAATAATATAACCCTATTCCTCTCACACCTCTCTGTGATTTGCCAACATATCTGCTCCTTTCTCCCCATCTGACAATTGGGGGGCCTGTAGTATAATCCCAGCAAACTGATTGTCCTTTTGATATTTCTACCTTTACCCAGATGGCCTTATTTGAAGAGCCTTCCAAGAAATGCTCCTTCAATCTTGCAGTGATGGTCTCCTTTATCAATAATGCAATACTCCCACCTCTCTTGCATTCCCTCTATCCCACCTGAGACTTGTCTACCCTGGAATGTTGAGCTGCCAGTCCTATCTTTGTTCAATCATGTCTCAGCAATTGCAGCAATATGATATTCCCACATGCTGGTCAATGCTCTCAGTTCAACCTCCTTACTCGTCAAGCTCCTAACATTAAAATAGATACAGTTCAGCTTTCTGGTCCTCCTGTGTTCTGGATCCTGTCCTAGTGGTTACCCAGTGGTTTTCTGTGTCGCCCTTCCTCTCCCATGAAGGGAAACATCCAGCATTTCCCCTGTCAAGCCCCTTAAGAATTTGATACATTTCGATGAGATTCCCTCTCATTCTTCTAAACTCCAGGGATCAGATTCCAAACCTGTTTGACCTTTGCTCATAAGACAATCGCTCCATACCAGGAATCAGTCAAGCGAACTATCTCAGAACTACATCCAATGCAGGTCCTGTCCTTTCTTCAATAAGGAGCCTGATGCTGGACACCATATTCCAGATGTGCTCTCACCTAGCTCCTAACCCTAACAACAGTAGTAAAACGTCCCTGCTTTTAGATTGCATTCCCTTTACAAGGAGCACCAACACTCCATCTGCCTCCGGATTCACTTGCTGTAGCTGTGTACTAGCTTTGTGATTCATGTCCCCCACATTACACTCCATCTGCCCAATATTTCTCCAAAGCCCAACTGTATCTAATATTCAGCAGGATGGACCCCTTCACTGGGAAATAGTCATTTGTAACAATGCTCTGGTTTGGGCTTTGCTGTCTGTACAAACCACCTGTAATGTCTTTGCTGCAATGGTTCACATTTACACCATCAAACTCACACTCCAAACATCCCGTCATTATTCTCCGTGGCTGAAGAATATGGCTCTGGCTGATCCTTTCCCTGCAGCAAGGGACCGAGTGGAATGTCATCATTAGGATTGTTATTTGAGTGGAGCAGGTCCACTCCGGATCTGTATCTCAGGTTTGGGAATGCGCCAGGATGCTAGATCAGAGGATGGAGTCTCCTCCAGAACTGGGAAAATGTAACAATGAGAATCCAATCAGACAGAGCCTTGTCAGGGAGGGAGGGAGGGGGATGTCGGTGGTGGGCACTGTTAACCAGCTCATGGTGTCCAAGAGGCCAAGTGGGCAGTTTCTGGTTAGAAATTGAAGCTTCTGCAGCTTCCCCTGGCTTCCAGCTCCATCATTAAATCAAGAGCAGTTTCAACAGAGGAACCCCATATCTTAGCAGCACACACTGACACCATCATCAGAACAGAAAGAATAGGGACACAGGAGGCCATTCAGCCACTCCAGCCTGCTCCACTAAACCCCAGGGAATAGTGTCCCAATTGACTCCATTTGGCCTCATCAGAGAATCCCCTTATGCCAGGAATCAACTTCACGAATCTTTGCTGCACTCCTTCCAGGTAGAGTCTGGGTGAGTCTATCCTTCCATCGGGAAGGAAATCAAAACTGGACCCAGTGCTGCAGGTGCGGCCTCACCAAGGTCTGACATAATTGGAATAAGACTCCTTCCCTCAGACATGGACAACAGCTTGCTCCCAATAATTGGCTCCCTCTCCGTCTCTATCTCTCTCTTTCTCTCTCTCTTTGCCTCTCTCTCTCTCTCTCTCCTCCTTTCCCTCTCTTTGTCTTTGCATCACCCCATCTCTCCCTCTCTCTCAGTCTCGATGCTGGCTTCTAACTCTGAAAGGGTTCTCTGGTGGTCAGTGTTTAATAGAAGGTGCTGTGTGTCAGTATATTTTCGATGCTGTAGGGTTTATGAGCATGGGGGGAGGGGATTCAGGCTCCGTTCTTTGATGTCAGGCAGTGATGGCTGTCCCAGTGGGTCAGACTGTGATGCTGCTGTTTGCTGGCACTGATACTGTGATATGGATTGCAATGTCACTCAGTGTGACAGGAGGTTACATGGCTTGATCAGTGGTGAGGGAGGAGCAGACTGAACAAGGAGCTGCAATCATCAGTCACTGCTGAAACCCTTCACACAGCCCTCACCGTCCAGAAACTTCTTCACCAAAGATTCTTTCAGCTCCTTCATGACAGCCCTGGAGTTGAAAATGTAAACAGAGGAAGACATCTGTTCAAGATGCTCCTGGACACAATGTTGCCCACTAATATGTGCAAAATCATGTCTCACAAACTTGATTGAGTGTTTTGAAGAAGTAACAAAGAGGATTGATGAGGACAGAGTGTCAGATGGGATCTATGTGGATTTCAGTAAGGCATTCAACAAGGTTCCACGTGGGAGACTGGTTAGCAAGGTTATGTCTTATGGAATACAGGGAGAACTAGCCACTTGTATCCAGAACTTTCTGAAAAGTAGAAGACAGCGGAGGTTGGTGGAGGGATGGTTTTCAGACTGGAGGCCTGTGACCAGTGGAGTGCCACAAGGGTTGGTGCTGAATCCACTACTTTTCATCATTTATATAAATGATTTGGGTGTGAACATAGGAGATATAGTTAGTAAGTTTAAAGATGACTCCAAAATTGGTGGTGTAGTGGACAGCGAAGAAGGTTTCCTCAGATAACAATGGGATCTTGATCAAAAGGTCAAATGAGCTGAAGTGTAGCAGATGGAGTCTAATTTAGATAAATGCGACATGCTTCATTTTAGCTAAGTAACTCTTAGCAGGATGTATGTACTTAATGGTCATGTCCCAAAGAGTGTTGCTGAACAAATACACCTTGGAGTGCAGTTTCGTAGCTCCTTGAAAGTAGAGTCGCAGGTAGATAGGATAGTGAAGAAGGCATTTGGTATGTTTTCTTTATTGGTCAGAATACTGAGTACAGGAGTTGGGAGGTCATGTTGCGGCTGTACAGGACATTGGATAGACCACTTTTGGACAATTGTGCACAACTCCAGTCTCCATCATATCGGAAGAATGTTGTGAATCTTGAAAGGGTTCAGAAAATATTTACAAGAATGTTGCCAGGGTTGGCGGATTTGTGCTATAGGTAGAAGTTGAATAGGTTGGGGCTGTTTTCGCTGGACCATCAGAAGCTAAGGGGTGACCTTATAGAGGTTTATAAAAGTATGAGGGGCATGGATAGGATAAAGAGATAAGGTCTTTTCCCTGGGGTTGGGGAGTCCAAAACTAGAGGGCAAAGGTTTCGGGTGAGAGGGGAAAAATATAAAAGAGACTTGAGGGGGCCACTGTTTCACGCAGAGGGTGGTGTGTGTGTGTGAAATGGGCTGCCAGAGGAAGTGGTGGAGGCTAGTACAATTACAACATTTAAAATGCATCTGGACAGGTACGTGAATAGGAAGGGTTTTGATGGACATGGGCCGGGTGTTGGCAGGTGTACAAGATTGGGGTGGGATATCTGGTCGGCATGGATGTGTTAGACTGAAGGGTCTGTTTCCGTAATGAACATCTCTGTGACTTAATGACTCCAGGAGGATGTTGTTCAGCCCCTCGATTCAGTGCTATCTGTTTACTAACCTCACTCACCACGAAAATCTCTGTTGAATGTCTGTTGTTGGGATTTGATTGAATCAAGTTTTAGAGACAGAATGTCTGACAAATCTAAACTGATCAGAATAAGTCAGCATGGAATTAAAAAGGTTCAGACATCTTCAACTAACCTGGTGACATACTATAAAGAGATCACTAATGTGTGTGAGATAAGGGAATGTGTTGTTTATATGAACGTCCAGATGACATTAAAGGAAGTTACGCACAAATATTATGATGTTATAAATGAAACAAAGAGATGACAGATAAACATATTCTGGATCTTTCTGCACAAATGAATTCTCAAATATATCGTTAAAATGTTGGTGAACCCAGGGTCTTATCAGAGGAAGGAACTAAAGGAATCAGTTTTTGTAGGGAAATTGTTCTGGGAAAATTAAAGTATGTTAAATCAGAGGGACAAATAATCTGTTTTCGGGAGTACTTCAGGAAGTGGTTGTAAAACACTGACAGCTATCTGTTTGTCAGCTGTGGAATAGGTTCTAGGGAGTGGTGGGCAGCTAATTTAACACAACTATTGAAAAAAAGAGAGAGAGGGGGGAAAATAAGGAATTTGAGACCAATTAACCGGACATTAGCAGTGGAGAAAATGCTCAAGTTCAGTATAAAATATTTTATAGCTTAGCACTTTGAAAACAGTGACAGAATTGGACAGAGTCTGCATGGATTTTCGAAAGGGAAATCATGCTTAACAAATCACCTGGAATTGTTCAAGGATGTAGCAAGTGGATGTGATAATGTGGACCCCATGGATATGGTTTATTTGGACTTTGTAAGGGGAGAAGGCAGGTGGTTCTGTGGTCAAAAATGAGACTTCTGAATAGCATGTTGCCTCCCAGGTGCACAGGTCAGGGATGTTTCAGATCAGCTGCAGGACATTCTGAAGGGGGAGGTGAACAGCGAGCTGTGATGGTGCATGTTGGCACAAATGATATCAGCAATAAATGGGATAAGGTCCTACAAGCAGAATTTAGGGTTAGGAATCATGTTAAAAAGTAGGACCTCAGAGGTGGTAATCTCAGGATTGCAACCAATGCCACATAGCAGAAATGAAACAAAAAAAAGCAGGATGAAGGCATGACTTGAGAGACGGTGCAGGAGGGAGATGCTCAGACTTTTGGGACATTAGGACCAGTTCAGGGAGAGGTGGGACTACTACAAATCAGATGGTCTACACCTGGGCAGTTCTGGAACCAATGTCCTCTGTGGTACCTTTGCTCACTCTCTTGGGGAGGGTTCAAGATAAGGTAGCAGAGGGTTGGCAAGATTAGGGAACCCTGGATGACAGATGAAATTGTGAGACTAGCTAAGAGGAAAAAGGATGCATAGATAAGGTCTAGGCAGCTGAAAACAGACAAAGCTTTGGAAGAATATCGGGAGACTAGTAATTTGAAATGAGGAATGAAAAGGGCTAAAAGGGGTCATAAAATATCATTAGCAAACAGGGTCAAGGAAAATCCCAAAGCCTTTTATTCATATATAAGGAGCAAGTGGGTCACTAGCAAAAGGATTGCCCCACTCAAGGACAAAGGAGGAAGGTTATGTGCGGAGTCAGAGAAAATGGCTGAGATTCTTAATGAGTGCTTTGTTTCAGTATTCACCAAGGACAGGGAAAGGATGGATGTTGAAATTGGGGATAGATGTTTGATTACTTTAGGTCAAGTCGGTTTAAGGATGGAGGAAGTGTTGAGTATACTAAAAGGCATTAAGGTGGACAAGTCCCCAGGTCGGGATGGGATCTATCCCAGGTTACCGAGGGAACCGAGAGAGGAAATAGCTGGGGCCTTAGCAGATATTTTGTTGCCGCCTTAAAAGTGGCAGAGATCCCAGAGGACTGGAGAATTGCTAATGTTGTCCCCTTGTTTAAGAAGGGCAGCAAGGATAATCCAGGTAATTATAGACCGGTGAGCCTGACGTCAGTGGTAGGGAAGATGCTGGAGAAGATACTGAGGGATTGGACCTATTTACATTTGGAAGAAAATTGACTTATCAGTGATAGGCAGCATGATTTTGTGCAGGGAATGTCATATCTTACTAACTTAATAGAATTCTTTGAAGAAGTGACAAAGTAGATTGATGAGGAATGGGCTATAGATGTCATATACATGAGCTTCAATAAGGTGTTTTGCAAAGTTCCCCATGGTAGCCTGATGGAGAAATGAACGTTGCATGAGGTCCAGGGTGTACTAGCCAGATGGATAGAGAACAGGCTGGCCAGCAGGAGACAGAGAGTAGTAGTGGAAGGGAGTTTCCCAAAATGGAGACCTGTGACCTGTGGTGGTCCACAGGGATCCATGTTGTTTATGATATACATAAATGATCTGGAGGAAGGTATAGGTGGTCTGATTGGCAAGTTTGCAGATGACACTAAGATTGGTGGAGTAGCAGATAGTGAAGGGGACTGTCAGAGAATACAGCAGAATACAGATAGATTGGAGATTTGGGTAGAGAATGGGACAGATGGAGTTCAATCCGGACAAATGCGAGCTGATGAATTTTGGAAGACCCAATTCTAGAGTGAACTATACAGTGAATGGAAAGCCCTGGAGAAAATAGATGCACAGAGAGATCTGGGTGTTCAGGTTCATTGTAACGTGAATGTTTCAACACAGGTCGATAGAGTGGTCAAGAAGGTGTATGGCATGCTTTCCTTCATTGAATGGGGAACAGAGTACAAAAGTTGGCAGGTCATGTTAGAATTGTATCGGACTTTGGTTTGGCCACATTTGGAATACTGTGTACAGTTCTGGTCGCCACATTACCAGAAGGATGTGGATGCTTTGGAGAGGGTGCAGAGGAGGTTCACCAGGATTGCCTGGTATGGAGGGCACTAGCTACGAAGAGAGGTTGAGTAGATCAGGATTATTTTCATGAGAAAGTCGAATGTTGAGGGGAGACCTGCTTGAGATCTACAAAATCATGAGAGGGAGAGACAGAGTGGATAGCACGAAGCTTTTTCCCAGAGTCGGGGACTCAATTACTAGGGGTCATGAGTTCAAGGTAAAAGGGGAAAGTTTAAGGGAGAAATGCATGAAAAGTTCTTTACACAGAGTGTGGTTGGTGCCTGGAACGTATTGCCAGCGAAGGTGGTAGAGGCAGGCATGATCACACCATTAAAGATGTATCTAGACAGACACATGAATGGGCAGGGAGTAAAGGGATACAGATCCTTGGAAAATTGATGGCCAGTTTAGGTAGAAGATCTGGATCGGCGCAGGCTTGGAGGGCTGAAGGGTCTGAGTATGCACTGTAATTTTCTTTGTTCTTTGAACTGAGGAAGCTCAGTGGGACAGATTGATCTTGGGGTACTTGCCTACTGATCTCTGAATGTGGCTAGACAGGTTAACAGAGCAGTTATGAAGGCACTTGCATTTGTCATTTCAGGTATTGGTTATATAAGCAGGAGAATATGGTCCAGTTAAGCAGAACATTGGTTAGGCCACAGCTGGAGTATTGTGTACAGTTCAGGTCAACACACTGTAGGAAGGATTTGATTGCACTTGATAGGGTGCAGAGGGGAATCACCAGGATGTTGCATGGTATGGAACCTCTCAGTGATGAAGAGAGATTGGATCAGCTAGGGTTGTTTTCTTCAGAGCAGAGAAGGTGAGGGGGGACCTGATAGAGATGTATAAGGTTATGAGGAGAATGGACAGGGTGGATAGAAAGCAGCTATTCTCCTTTGTGGGAGGGTCAATAACAAGTTGGTTCACATTCAATGTGAAAGATAGGAGGTTTCAAGATGCTTTGAGGAAATTGTTTTTCACCCAGAGGATGGTGTGGGTCTGGAATGCACACTGTGGGAGGATGGTTGAAGTGGGAAACCTCACGAACCTTAAATAGTGCTTGGGTGAGCAGTTAAAATATCAGAACATTAAAACTATGAGCCTTGTGTTGGAAAGTGATACTGGTGTAGGTTTAGTGTAAATTGGTTGGTACACAGTTAATGGGCCAAAGGGCCTCCTCTGTACTGTGTGATTTTATGATTCTATTGCATTCAGTTTTGGATTCAGTATCTGAGGAAGGATGTTCTGGTTGTAGGGGGAGGGCAATGAAGGTCTACCAGACTGATCCCTGGGACGACAGCACTTATATCTGTTGAGAAACTGGATCAGTTAGGACCATATTCGCTGGAAGTTAGAAGATTGAGAGGAATCACATTGAAACCTTCAAAATCCTAACAGGATAAGACCGGAAAAACACAGGAAGGATGTTCCTAATGACTGGAGAATCCAAAACCAGGAATTACAGTTTAAAGAAAAGGGAAAGGCCATTTCGGACTGAGATGAGGAGATATTTCTTTAGCCAGAGAATGGGAAGCTGGTGGAATATTCTGTCACTGAAAGCAGTTGAGCCCAAACCATTAAATGTTTTCAAGAAGATGATGGGTACAGTTCTTGGGACTGAAGGGATTAAAGGTTATGGGGGAAATTGGGAACAGGGGACAAAGTTGAATAATCAACCATGGTCATATTGAATGGTGGAGCTGACTCAAAGGGCTGAATGGCCTCCTCCTGCTCCAAGTTCCTTTGCTTCTATGTATGAGAGATTGTTCATAAACATGGAAACAATGGAATTATAGAGTCACAGAATCATCGAGTCCAACAGCACAGAGACAGGCCCTTTGGCCCAAATTGGTCCACGCTGACCGAAACATCCATCCATGCAAACCCCATTTCCCTGCACTTGGTCCATATCCTTCAAAAGTTTTCCTATCTATGTATTTGTCAAAATACATTTTAAATGTTGTTAATGTACCCGCTTCAATCATTTCCACTGCAGCTCATTCCATATGCGGACAACCCTCTCTGTAAAGATGTTGTCCCTCAGGTTCTCTTTTATTCTAACCTTAAACCGATGCCCTCTAGTCCTCGATTCCCCAACTCTGGGAAAAAGACTGAGTGCATTCACTCTATCCATGTCTCTCATGATCTTATATACTTCTGAAAGATCCCCCTCAGTCTCCTACTCTCTAAGAAATAAGTCCTAATTTTCCCAACCTCTCCCTGTAACTCAGATCATTGAGTCCAGGCAACATCCTTGTAAATTTATTCTGTACTCTTTGTGGTTTAATAATATCCTTCCTATAACAAGGTGACCAAAACTGAACACAATACTCCAAGTGTAATCTCACCAATGTACTGTACAACTGTAATATAACTTCCCAAATTCTATACCCGGTACCCTGACTGATGAAGGTCATGATACCGCTTCTTGTAATGTCATCTACAAACTTACTAATCATGCTTTGCAGATTCTTATCCAAATTATTGATATAGATAACAAACAATAATGGGTCCAGCACTGAGCCCTGAGGCACTCCCTAAGTTACTGGCCCCCAGTCTGACAAGCATCCTTCCACTATGACCCTCTGCTTCCTACTATTAAGCCAATTAAAGAAAAGTATTTGTGTTTGGTGAGGAATTCGTTTGGATGTAGGAGGCCTTTGGATGTAGGAGACAGAGAAGAGGGATCATTTGTGTGCTCTCCAATAATGTGAATATTGGTGTCTCCAGAGATCTGCGTTGGGACCTCAGCCTTTCACGATATTTCTCAATGACTTGGTATAGATTGCTGACCACACTGAGCGAGGCAGGTTGTAGGAGGTTACAGAGATAGGGAGGGTGGAGGACAGGGAGGGATTTGAGAACAAGGATGAGAATTTGATAACCGAGGTGTTGCTGATCCAGGAGGCAATGTAGACATGGCATGCAGGGGGTTGGGGGAACAGACGTTGGTGCAAGTTTGGACATGGGCAGAAGACTTTGGGAAGAGTGGAGGGCAATGGCTGTGACGTGTGCGAGCACAACATTGGAATGGCTATGTTTGGAGTCACAACAGCATGGCTGAGATTTTCAGTTTCTGATCTTTGTGATGTGGAAGATGTGAGGCTCAGATCAGCCCCAAAGATGAGGCCAAGGTTGTAAAGAGTCTGTTTGAACAGCAGATAGTGCTTAGGGAGAGGGATGGAGTTTGTACCAGGAGCTGAAGAGGATGACTTTGATCCTCCCAATATGTTTTCCAGTGATCCTGGCTCCTCAGTCCTGACTGCTCTTAGCTGCTGTGATTGTCACTGATTGGACACTTATTATTAGAGATTCTGACCACAGCAGAAAACCCCAGTGTAAAAAATAACTGTAAAGGCTGTCAGAGCACAAGGTTGAAACTTCACCAATAGAGGAAGTGAAAGAAGGAGCTCGGACAGCTGGATGTTTGTTACTGATACGGGAGAAAACTGTGAACTGTCTGCACTGCCTGGAACCTGACAGCACAGGAGGCTGGTTCTGGGATTTTTTTTTTACAGGAACAGCACAGTGATGGAAAAAGTGTCAGTCACTCTCTCACAAACACACACACCTGCCCTCAGAGATCAGAAACAGAAACCAGCAGTAGCTCTGTCTCCAAGCTGTGGAACCTAAACAGAATTGTTCCCTCATTCAGTTTATAACTGGCAGGATAGACCAAGCAGGGAAGGCAACACAGGGGTGTGTACAGTCGGGAGGGAGTTGCCCTGAGAGTCCTCACCATTAACTATGGAATCCATGAAGTCTCATGACAGCAGGTCAAACATGGGGAAGGAAACCTCCTGCTGATTACCACATAGCACCGCCCTCCCCTCCAACCTCAACTGAGCAGTCAGTCCTCCTCCATGTTGAACAACACTTGGAGGGAGCACTGGGGACGGAAGGATGCAGGATATACCCTGAGTAAGGGACTTCAAAGTCCACCATCAAGGGCTGCTCAGAAGTATCACTACTGAGCAAGCTGGTCAAGTTCCACCTGATTCAGCTGCTAGACTGGACCTGGGGCAGGTGGTGAGGGAACCAACAAGAGGGAAAAACATACTCACTATCAGCCTCACCAACCTGCCTGCTGCTGGTGTATCTGTCCATGACAGTATCAGTAAGAGTGACCATAGCACAGTCCGTGTGGAGACACAATCCCGTCTTCACATTGTGATTACCTTACATTTTGTTGGGCAAGAGATATGGAATATCAGGAAGGACTTTGATTTTAGCAGCAATTGGTAATGACTTGGAAATTAGTGCCCATTCAGGTGAGGCAGGTGAAGACACTCAGTGATTGCAATGGCAGATTGGATGGGCTCTTGATGGAAATAAACCTGCAAGGCTCTGGGGGTCGAGTAGGGGAGGGGGTGGGACTGACTGGATTGCTCCATGAAATGACACCATTTACCTGACAGGCTGAATGTTCCCCCCGTGCTGGAAATAGATCTCACTCAATGAGGGGTTCACAATTAGAGAGTTTGGATGCAGCAAATACAGGACAAATTGTTTCTCCAGGCAGGAGGGTCAGTAACCAGAGGGCACACATTTCAGAAAGGGTCTGAAGAACAAGAGAGAAGATAGGAACATTTTTATCCAGCGAGTTCATGATGACTGTCTGCAAGGTGAGTGGAAGTGGATTCAACAGCAACTTTCAAAAGGGCATTTGAAGAAAAAGCTGAAAAGGAAACAATTGCAGGGTTATACAGGAAGGGCTGGGTAAATGCGACTCATTGGACTAATTTGACTAACAGTCACAATAGGCCCAATGACCTCTGTCTGTGCTGTATAAGAGCTCACACACACTTAGTCTCACCTTTACACAAAGACCGGGAGAAACAGGCACCCATTTTACAGAAGATTGTTTTCTCAAGCAAAATTTACAGTGTCCAAATGTGGCCTTACCAATGCCTTGTACAGCTGTAACATAATGTCCCAGCTGCTGTACTCCCTGCTTTCACCAGTGAAGGTGAGCATGTCAAATACCTTCTTCACCAACCTGTCTGGTCCCACTTCCAAAGAACTATGTACTTGTACCATTAAGTCTCTCTGGTCCCCATGGCTCCACCATTCATTGTGTAATTCCTGCCCTGGTTTGTCTTATCAAAATGTAATTCCTTGCACTTATCAAAATTAAACTCCATCTGGATTTGTTGACCCACTGGCCCAGTTGATCAAGATGACATTACACTCTGGATAACCTTCTTCCCGGTCCACTATGCCAACAATTTTAATGTCAGCCACAAACTTACTGACCATTCCTGCTATTTTCTCTCCAAATTGTTCATATAAATGATGAACAACAGTGGATCCAAGATTGGTTCTTGTGGCAGACGGCTGGTCACTGGCTTCCAGTCTGAAGATCAACCCTCTCTCACCAGCCTCTGCCTCCTACCATCAGGCCAATTTTATATCCAATTGGCTAGCTCTCCCTGTATCCTCTGTGATATCATCTTACTGAGCAGTCTACCATAGGGAACCTTGTATAAGGCCTTGCTAAAGCCCATGTAGACGGTGCGCACTGCTTTACCGTGATCTATCTTCTTGATTACTTCTTCAAAAACTCAGTCATCTGCTCATCTCCATTGGAAACTCCAGTGAACAGTAGGCCCATGTTTACTGGTCTCTCATGGGGGATCCAGTCAGAAGGAGGCCCATGTTTACTGTTCTCCTTTGGAGAGTCCAGTGGGAAGGAGGCCAATGTTTAATGGTTTTCTAGCTTCAGTGATAAAGAGGCCTATGTTTCTCCATTGAGCAGCCTTGTGAACTGAATTTCATGTTTACTGGACTCTGTTGGAGTATCCAGTGTGTCATGGACATCATGGCTGGTGTGTGGCCGAGCTTCTTTCTGTTGTAACTGTGTGATACTCTGACCCTCATACCAGTCAAACAGCCTGACTCAAAGACTGATCATGGAAGGGGAAGGAAAGCGAAGGGATTGGAACATGTTGCGAATGCACTGGATGGGTCAGTGGGTCAGAGCCTGTCCTGTCCCTCCAGCTCACATTGAGGATCTCCTCTCTCTGCTGGGCCTTCATGAAATGAGCTTTGAGTCCAAACCAGTCCCCAGTGAACATAGGCCAACAGCACAGACTACCCTTCATTTGACAAGGATATGTCAGTCTTCCTGAGAGAGACTAAACCCTGGTCAATATGGGAAATGGGACTTTACTCCAGGAGAAGACATGCTTCTGGGGTCAAGGGTTAACATCCATTAGTGGGACAGAGCAGAGGGAGATTTATCCTGTATTCAACTGTCACCACCTGGGACACTGTGAGAAAGAGAGAGAAGTGAGAGAGAGAGGTAGAGGGTGGATGTATGTTTGTGTAATTGAGGGAAAGATGGGGGAGCATCTGAGACAGTGTGAGATATGTGAGGGGACCAAGACCAAGGTAGAGGGAGGTAGAAATGGTGAGGTTGAGGGATAGAGAGAGAGAGAATCAAGATGTGACTGAGAGGGATGGAGAGAGAGAAAGAGACAGGATGGGTGTGATACCAAGAATGAAGGGAATCAAGAGAGAGAGAGTAGGGTTGAGTGTGTGTGAGAGAGAGAGATAGATGAGCATGGTTAGAGACAAAATGGCAGAGAGGGAGGAAGAGAGACTGTAGATTGGGAATGCAGACAGGGAGGGAGAGACAGAGAGAGGAATAGAGAGGGGCAATTAACATTTGGAGGTTTTCAATTGATGTGAGAGATGGAGTGAGTGACAGTGAGAGAGAAAGATGCAGAAATAGAGATTATGAGACAGAGTGAGGAAGCGTGAGTGAGTTGGAGAGAGCGGCTATGAGACAGAGTGAGAGTGAGAGAGAGAGAGAGAGGTCTTGGTCACCACATTCTGGGAAGGATGTGATTGTACTTGAGAGGGTGTAGAGATTTATCAGGATGCTGCCTGGGATGGAGGGTCAGCTGTGAGGAAAGCTTGGAAAGGTTGGAATTGTTTTCCTTGCAGCAGTAAAGGTTGAGAGGGGACCTGATAGAGGGCTATAAGATTACTCGGAGCAGTGATAGGGTGGGTAGGAAGGCACTTTTTAAAAGAGTCAAGGATTCAATAACCAGGGACAGAGATTGAAGGTAACACAGACATGGCCACACAGAAACTGCTGCAGGAGTAAACCATTCGGCCCTTTGAGTCTGCTCTATCATTCAGTATGATCATGGCTGATCCTCCATCTCAAAGCCATATTCCTACCTTCTCACCAGTCCCTTTCATGCTTTGAAAATGCAAAACAATTATCTCTCTCTTTCTCTTGAATATATTCAGTTCCTTGTCCTCCATAGTTTGACTACCCTCTGAGTGAAGAAATGTTTCCTCATCTCAGTGTGTAATGGTCTACGCTGTATCCCCCTGAGATTGTGACCCCTGGTTCCAGACTCCCCAACCAGGGGAAACCTCCTCCCTGCCCAGCCCTGTTAGAATGTCATATGTTTCAATCAGATCCCCTCTCATCCTTCTGAACTCGAGTGATATCAGGCCCAGTTGAGTTAGAGAGTGAGAGGTGAGTTGGGGAGAAATGTTTTCACCCAGAGGGTGGTGGGAGACTGGAACTCACTGCCTGAAAGGCTGGCTGAGTCACATACTCTTGTGATATTAGAGCAATGTTTAGATATTCCTTTGTGTTGCTTAGCCCCCAAGTTAATGGGTGAGGAGGTGGCAGATGGGATTAGTGTCATCAGATCTTTGCTGACCAGTTTAGACACAATGGGCCAAATGGTCTCAGTCAGTGCTGTTAACATGAATGACTATCTGAGACAAAGAGAGAGAATGGGAGAGAGAGAGAGAGAGAGAGAGAAAGAGACAGAGACAGAGAGAGAAGAGGAATTGTGAGGGGCTGACATGACTCTTTCTGCCTGATGCCATTTACATACTGAGGAACACCCAGTCACACTCTCACAGGCTGCAGCTTTATAAAGCAGAGCCCAGTGAAGGGAGAGTTTATCAGGAACCAGGCACAGGGACAGGAGCACACACCATGATTTCACACATCCAGCTGATCTGGCCCCTGGCATTCTGTGTCGCAGGTACAAATCTCTCTCCTTCCACCTTGAATCTTTAGCTGCTCTCCATTTCACTCCAATTCCACTGACTTGTGATTGAAGGGAAAATGCTGAAACCAGAGGAATGCTCAGTGTCTCCAACAATCTCTCATTTGACCGGCTCTTTCTGGGACACTTCTGATTTGACTGTGTTTCTCTCTGACCCCTCAGGTATCAGTGGGGACATCATCATGACCCAGTCTCCCCCGGTGCTGTCAGTGGGACTGGACCAGACTGCAACCATCACCTGTATGGCCAGTCAAAGCATTAGCAACTACCTTGCTTGGTACCAGCAGTGAGAAGGTCAGAAACCCTCTCTCCTGATCTATGCTGCAACAAATCGATTCACAGGAGTCTCCGATCGATTCACCGGCAGTGGATCAGGGACCAGTTTCACCCTGACAATCAGCAACGTTCAGAATGAGGATGTCGCTGACTATTACTGTCAGCAGGGTTACAGCTGGTCTTACGAAAACACAAATATTGAATTGTTGAAGTATTGCAGTGAATGAAATGGTTGATTGAGGAGCACTGTGTCTAACAGGGTGTCCAGCTGTATTTCTTTAGTTCCATTGGCCCCTTTAAGCAGCAAGACATAAGTCAGTAATTTTTACTCACCGTGTGGAGGAGCTCTGTCCATTTGCAGCCTGTGGTCCCATTCCTGCAGCATGGAGTGAAATCAGTGAGTAGCCTCCTGCCAGTCTCAGTGTGATGGACACGGGCAGATTTTAATGTGAGCTCTGGCTCCCTGTCCCAGTCTCTGATCTCACTGACCTCAGCAGCAGCAGCAGCAGCAGCAGCACAGTGAGACACTGAGCTCCCACCTCCCCCAGCTTTAACTCTGCTCAATCACACAATCACAGAATTGTTACAGTGCACAAGGAGGCCATTCCGCCCATCCTTTCTGGACCAGCTCTCTGAATGAGCAGTTCACTGAGTGTCATTCTCCTGCCTTCTCCCTGTCACCCTGCACATTGTTCCTTTTCAAATAATAGCCTCATTCCCATCGGAATGTTTAAATTGAAGCTGCCTCCACCACACTCTCAGGCAGTGCATTCCACACCTTAACCACCCACTGGCTGAACATGTTGTTCCCCATCTCACTTGTGTTACTTTTCCCAATTACCTTCAATCTGTGGTCTCTCGGTCTCAATCATTTGTCAATTGGGAACATTTTCTCCCTATTTACTGTATCCAGGCCCCTCGTGGTTTTAATTCCTTGAACAAATCTCGTCTCAGCCTTCTCCAAAGAAGTCAGCCCAAATTCTCCAAACTATCTTCATAACTGATGTTCCTCACCCCTGGAATGATCGTTGGGAATATATTTTGCCATTTCTACAAAACTTCACCTGCTCCTTGAATGATTCACATTATCTATGTCCCTCATGGTTTTATAAACCTCTGTATTGTCACTCCTCAGACTCTTACACTTCAGGTAAAAAAGTCTCATAGTCATGGAGTCATACATCGTGGAAATAGACCCTTCAATCCAACTTGCCTGTGCTAATCAGATATCTTAAACAGACCTCATCCCATTTGCCAGTATTTGGCTTACATTCCTCGAAACCTTTCCTATCCATGCACCCATCCAAATGTGTTTTAACTGCTGTAATTGTATCTGCCTCCAACACTTCCTCTGGCAGCTCGATCCAGACATACACCACCCTCTGTGTGGCAAGTAACCCCTCAGGTCCCTTTTGAAACTTTTCCTTCTCACCTTAAACCTATGCCGTCTTGTTTTGGACTCCCTTTCCCAAGGAAAAGACCTTGGATATACACCCTGTCCATGCCCCTCATGATTTTATGCACATCTATAAGGTCACCCCTTGGACTTGGATGCTGCAGGGAAAATAGGCCCAATTTCTTCAGCCTCTCCCATCAGCTCAAACCCTCCAGTTCCTGGTCACGTCCTTGTAATTCTTTTCCGCAGCTTTTTAAGTTTAGCACCATCCTTCCTTTCACAGGATGATCAGAATTGTTCACATTATTCCCAAAGCGGCCTCACCAATCTCCTATATAGCTGCAACATGATGTCCCAACTCCTATACTCAATGCAGTGACCAATAAAGAAAAGCGTACCCAACACCTTCTTCATCACTGTCTACATGCGACTCTACTGTCAAAGAATAACACACCTGCACCTTCACTTTCGGTCTCTTTGTTCAGCAACACTCCGTAGGGCCCTACCATTAACCGTATTGTCACATTTATCTGAACTAAAGTCCATCTGCCATTTCTCAGCCCACTGGCCCAGTTGGTCAAGGTCCCATTGTACTCTGAGACAGCCTTCTTCACTGTCCACGATGCCACCTGAAAATTCACCTGAACAGACTCTCTCAACTCTGGCCCCTCCCTGCCCATTACACTGTTATTACGCCAGTCTATATTCAGAAATTAATGAGCCCACCTCCCCATTGATAACGACCTTATCATATTTGCAGTTCTCTGTAAATTCCTTGCTTTGTATTCCTCTACATCCTTCCCACTGGGTGGTGACTTATTGATTGCACTGAGGATTCTGTGGTCCTTGGTATTCCTCTCTGATATTCGCCCCTGGCTCCCACAGCACTGTGAAGTTAGCTTAAACCCTCTACAACAGCACTAGTAGATCATCCCAAAGGAACTCAGTCCCAGGTCTGTTCAGGAGCAACCCCGTTTAGTCTGTGCAGGTCCCATCTCCCCCAGACCCAGTCCCAATGTCCCAAGAATCTAAAGCCCACCTTCCTGGAACCCTCTTTCCTGCAATTCAGTCACCTGTGTTATCCTCCTGTTCCTCTTCTCACTTGCATGGGGCACTGGGAATAATCCAGAGAATCCTACTTTTGAGTTCCTGTTGCTAATTCCCTCCTGAGTTCCCTAAATTCTGACTGCTGGACCATATCCCTTTTCTCCCTCTGTCAATGGGACTGATGTGGGCCACGACTGCTGCCTGTTCCCCATCTCCCCTCAGGGTGCTCTGTCACCACTCAGTGACACCCTTGACCCTGGCACCAGGGAGACAACACACCACCCTGGATTCCCATCTGCAGCTGCAGAAACACCAATTGATAGCCCTCACTCTCGAATCTCCTCTCACTATCGCTCTTTCAGTCTTCCATGTGCCCCTCTGTACAGCCGAACCCTCCCCATGGTGCCAGGGACTTGGCTCTGGCTGCACTCCCCAGATGAACCATCATTCTCATCAGGATTCTGAACTGAATCCTGGTTGGACAGTGGGATGCACTCAGGGGATTCCTGTACTAGCTGCCTGGCCCTTTTGGACTGTCTACTGCGCCCCCATTCCCTCTCTCCCTGCATACTCTGAAGCTGCAGAGTGACCACATCTAGAAACGTGCTCTCCACGGAGCTCTCAGCCTCACACTGACACCAGCTGCTGCTCAAGCTCCAGAACCCGGAGATCCAACTGCTGTCATTGACCACACTTCCTGTGCTCATGGTATTCCAGGAGCTGGGAAACATTTGGAAGTTCCCACATGGATGCACACTCTCTCCACTCTTTGGTTATCTCTTGGCAAAGTCCTGATAACAAACAGTTACAGCAGGGCTCACAGTCCAGCGGATTCAGTGTTCCAGGGTTTTGGGGAAACTCTCCAGAAGACTTTAAGAAACAGGAGCAGAAATCAGCCATTCAGCCCATTGAATCTATTCTGAAATTTGACCTTGGCAGATATGCTTCTCACCCCATTTGCCTGCCTACTCCACAGGAACGTTTGATCCCCTTAATAATCACAAACCTATCTATCTCTGTCTTAAATACACTCAGTGACTTGGCCTCCACTGCCCTCTGTAACAATGAGTTCCACAGATTCACCACCCTCTGGCTGAAGAAATCCCTCCTCATCTCAGCTCGAAAGGTTGGCCCTGCATTCTGAGGCTGTGCCTTGGTTACCGAGTCTCTCCTGTTTTTGGAAACATCTTCTCTGCATCCACTCTATCCAAGCCTATCAGTATTCTATAAATTTCAATAAGATCCTTCCTCATGCTCTAAACTCCATTCAGTACAGCCCCAGAGTCCTCAACTGCGCCTCATATGGCAAGCCATTCATCCCCAGGATCATTCTTGTAAACCCCTCCAATGCCAGCACATTGCTTCTTCGAATTTGGGTCCCAAATCTGCTCACAATATTCCAAATGCAGTCTGACTAGAGCCTTGCCCAGCCTCAGCACGACATCTCTGCTCTTGTATTCTGGCCCTACTGAAATGAATGCTATCATTTCATTTGCCTTCCCAAGCACAAACTGGACCTGCCTGTTCACCTGAAGAGGAACCTGAAAGATGTTTGTCCTTTAGATTTCCAAAGGTTTTCCTCATTTAGCAAACAGTCTTTGTAATTCTTCTTCCTCCCAAAGTGCACACACTCACACTGTCACACATTGTATTCTATCTGCCACTTCTTTGTCCGCTCTCCCAGCCTATCCAGGTCCTTTTTCAGTCTTCCCACTTCCTCAACACTACTTGTCCCTCCACCTATCTTATGTCGTCTGCAAATGTAGCAACAATGTCTTCACTTCCTTCATCCAGATTGTTCATGTATAACGTGAATAGTTATTGTCCCAACATTGACACATGCAGAATTCTACTAGTCACCAGCGGCCATTTTTCCTCATTCTCTGCTTTACATGCCAGTACATTGCCCCTAACACTATGGGCTCTTAATTTATGTCAAAAGCCTTCTGGAAATCCAATAGGTTACATCCTCAGACTCTCCTTTGTCTGACTGGCTCATTGTCTCCTCAAAGAATTCTCACAGATTTGCCAGGCAGTACCTCCCCTTGATGAAGCCGTGTTGACTCAGCCCTATTTTCCCACTGCACGTTGAAGTCCTGTGTAATTTCATCCTTAAATTGAAGTCTAAAACCTTACCAACAACAGTCCAGGCTAACTGGCCTATAATTTCTCATCTTCCAACTCCCTCCCTTCTTAAACAGGGCTGTTATGGGAACCATTTTCTATTTCCTTGTTCCCACCAAATTCCACCCCACCCCACGGTCTCACCCCGACTCCATTGATTCCTGAAAGATCATCACCAATGCCTCCACAATCTCCTCAGTGATCTCCTTCAGAACACACTGATGAAGTTTACCCAGTCTGGGTGAGTTATCCACATTCAGACCTTCCAGCTTCCCCTGTACCTCCTTAATGATGGCCACTACACGCCCCCCTGCCCCCTGACAGTCTTGAAGTACTGGTACACTGCTGATGTTTTCCATGGTGCAGACAGATGCAAAGTATCGATTCAATTCCTTTGCTATTTCTATTATTCTTTCTCAAACCTCATTTCCCAGTGATCCAATGTCTATTTTTGCCTCCTTCTTCCTTTTTATATATCTGAAAAAACTCTGACAATCTTCTTATGTATTACTGGTGCGCTTACCCCCACATTTCACCTTTCCAATCCTTAATGCTTTTATCGTTGTCCTCTACAGGTTTTTCAAGACTTCCTAACCTTCTGGCTTCCCACTATTCTCCACCATATTGTATGCCATTTCTTTTGCTTTTATTCTGTCCTTGACCTCCGTCATCAGCCATGGTTGCCTTGTTCTCCCCTTAGTATGTTGCTTCTTTTTTGGGATGAGTTCCTGTTCTGCTTCCTGAATTACCCCCAGAAACCCTGCTGTTTGCTGCTCTACCATCTTACCTGCTCGGCTCCCCTTCCAACCAGCTCTGGCCAGCTCCTTCCTCATGTCTTTGGAGTTACCTTTACTCAATTGAAACACTGTTCCATCTGATTGCAGCTTCTCCCTCTCAAACTATAGGGGGAATTCTATCATATTATGGTCATTTATCCACAGGGATACTTTCATCTTAAACTCACTAGTCAAGTTTGCCTCATTACCCATCACTGAATCCAGACCTGCCTGTTCCATTATGGCTCAACCACAAGCTGCTCCAAAAACCATCTCATAGACATTCCATGAAATCCTTTCCTTGAGACGCACTACCCAGACCACCTATTCATTGAAGTCTGCCCTGACATTTTGTATACGGCTTTTCTGTTTCCTGATTGATTTCCTTCCCCACACCCTGATTACTGCTTGGAGACCTGGACATACCTTGCATCAAATTCTTTATTTCTTGCGGTTCCTCAACTCTCCCCACACAGATTCTACACCTTCTGACTCTCTATCACTTCTTGCTATTGATTGAATTTTATTTCACACTAACAAGGCAACTCTTGCCCCTCTGCCTGTCCTTTTGATAGGACATGTACCCTTGGATATTTAGTTCCCAGCCCGGATCCCCTTACAACCATGTCTCTGTGAAACCCACAACATTGTACCTGCCAGATTCAATGTTCCCATCATTGTCCCCTTATCTGCTGTGCTTTACTTTTGACTCCTGATCCTTTTCACACTCTCTGTCCTTTTACATATTCTAGAAACTTAAATAATCTCCCCTGAGCACTCCTACACTTTAACTAGTTTAAATTCCTTGGACACTCAACTTACCTGGATTTGTGGCATCACTTTGTCTCCCTTACTCGGAATACTTCGTGCATTGAGTTACAAACTCTTTAAGTTTGTTATATTATTGATTTTCCTGGCACTTCTTTGGTTCCCTTGATTTTAAAATTTCTGTCCCTACCTTTTATTTTCTGGTAACAATCAATCCCATCACTGACCAGCAATCGTACCTTCTTCTTCACCTTCCGTTTTCTCATTTTCCATCCAACTGAACCAAATTACTTTGTCTTTGGGTTACCTTCAGGCATGGTGGCTCAGTGGTTAGCACTGCTACCTCACAGCATCAAGGACCTGGGATCAATTCCCGTCCTTGGGAAGCTGTCTGTGTGGTGTTTGCACATTCTCCCTGTGTCTGTGTGGGTTTCCCCCAGGTGCTCTGGTTTACTCCCACTGTCCAAAGATGTGCAGGTCAGGTGAATTGGCTGTTATAAATTGCCGCTGAAAATGTGTTGCTGGAAAAGCGCAGCAGTTCAGGCAGCCTTCTTCCGAAACGTCGATTCTCCTGTTCCTTGGATGCTGCCTGACCTGCTGCGTTTTTCCAGCAACACATATTCAGCTCTGATCTCCAGCATCTGCAATCCTCACTTTCTCCTATTCTAAATTGCCTATGGTGTTAGGTGAAATAGTCAGGAGTAAATATAGGGAATGTTTCTGGGTGGGCTGCTGTTCGGAGGGTTGATGTGGACTTGTCAGGCTGAACTGTCTGTTTCCAGACTGGAGGGAATCTAATCAGGGCAATATTTATCATTAATCCAACATCATTATTGCTCTTTGATCTCAGTGCTTCTACTTGGATCTTGCTGTAGAAACTGGCTGCCACGTTCCTGACATTTGTTGAGACGGAAACCGAATGGTCTCGTCTCTACGTGTTCGTTGGAAGGAGAGATCAAACCGGCTAGGGTTTGGAGCAAAAACACCGTTTATTACAGAATCAAAACTGGCAAACTATACAACGAATTCAAAAGCATGCAAATTCGTTGGAGAAGGCGTTCTGACTCTCCCTTCGGATCTGGTGCAGTTATACTTCGCGCTTCCTCGAGTTCCCGGTCAGGTTCCCCTTGTTCGGCTCTTTCATTGGTCGGTTCACCTGTCTGTGAAGGGATTAGTGTCTCTATTGGCTGCCCCGGGATACCTGTCCCACTCCTGCTGTGCCGAACAATGGGTAGACATCCTAGGTTCGGCAGTTTCCGATCTTGTAAATTAAAAGTTTATTGTTGGAAGGGTTTCCTCATTGCTATGCGCCTGGCTGTCTGGGCGTTCACAATAGTTCTCCATAGTTGAATATACAGATATTATCATTTAACATAGGACCCGAATGAGTTTGACGTCAGCGGAGGCATTAGCAAGTACTTTATCAATCAAGTGTAGTATCAGTGCGATTTACACTATCCGATAGTTACCGGTTTCCTTTATTAACAATGAAAGTGTAACAGGATGATCTGAAACTGACAGACATGTTCTAATCCCCCAGGAATGTGGCCCCAGGCAGACAGTCCTGCAGTGGCTGGGTTTACTTTACATGGCTGTGTTTTAGCTGGTATCTGACAGTGTCTGCTTTAATAATGGTGCTCCCCTCCCTAGCCCCAATGTAGGTACCCCGATAGCAGATTCTCCCCAACATTCCCTCCCTTGGCCTCGAAAGAGGCCACACCCCCTTATCCCGTAAGGAACGCAACCCCACGAGGCGACCGGTGTCCGGTGTTGTATCGACCAGACTCACCGGTTCTAAGGAGACAGTCATATGGGGATGAAGGGTGCCCTGAAAAACGCGCCGCTACACAATTAAGCAATAGATGGTCACAGCTGCATGCTAAGTTAAACTAATAGTTGAAGTAATTGAGGCAGTGTCTGCAGAAATAACGAAAAGCACAGGATTAGACATACATTGCAATAAGTCATTCAGAGCTGGCGAAATGTACGCGAGTGCGTTAGAATGAGTAAGCCATTTAGTAAACGCAAGTCTGTAGTCCAAAGAGCCGGCAAATGTAAATAGGCGTTGTAAGTTTGGAAAGGGAGTAGGAACAGCCTGGTACCAGCAGTTTAGGTACCCGCTAGAGATGTGAACCCCAGTGTGAAACTGTACTGTGCCCCGGTGGTCCCGTAGATCAGTATGGTCCAGAGAGCAGCAGTGCTGTCCAACCGTCCGACACGGATGCAAGCAGGCAGAAATCTCATCAAATGGAGATGAACGGAGGCCACCCGTTCCGATGTCAATGCGCGACTGTGCCTGTCTTAGGTTGTCCCTCGCCCGAGGGATCTTACCCGTCATTGGCTAACCAGTCGTGCTGCATTGAGTAATCGACGCCGACATCCATTTCACCACCCCAAGGACAGGCGTGGGCAGCTCAGTAGCATGGTCAGTGGCCTCCGAGGGTGGCTGAGGCCAGTCAGGAATATTAGACAGTCCGCAAGGGCCGCTTGCGAGAACAGCAGTGTTTCAATTGCCAAGGCACACAGTACATTTCACCCACCCGCTGTTATGGAAGGATCAATTCACATATCCCCAATTTAAACGGGCAAAATAAATAAGTGGGGGCTCTTTGGACAACCAGGCTGCATTTAGCGTACATGAAGATGAAAAGTTAGTCATGAGTACAACAGGATCAGACGAATTCGAAAGAAAGTCATTGAGGGAGCTGACACGCACCGGTGAGATAGAATTTACTACGCCCAACCCGCGAGCTCATGGAACGGCGGTAATATACCAGTGGGGAGAAGAATTGGGAGGTGCCCACTCGCCAGCCCTTATCGCAACCAGCCGTAAGCAAGAAACCCGGTATCATGGCTCACGAGCGGACGTCGCATTACAGCATGATTTGGATGTGTCCCTGTCCGTTTGTAGGAGGTCACACACAGGCTGCCGTGTTGTCGGAGTTGGTGGCAGCGGCGTCTCCTGGTGGAGCTCAACGGATGGGGGTCCGGTTGAAAAGTAATGATACCTCATCACCTTTAAATCAGTGAGATGGGGCTGTGGGAATGCAGTAAAAAGGAGTCCCCGCATCACCAGGGTGATATATGGCGGGGTCAGTCAGGAACCATGTGACTACTATGGGAAATAAAGTGTTGCGTTGTAAGGGGTCTTTGGGGTGGCATGTCTGGGAGACCGGAATGGACGGGAGGCAGTCCCCAAAGTCTCCAGTCAGTACTCCTGAACATAAGGTCTGTGCTCATGTGGACTGTCAAATGCAACCAGGAAGAGTGTACTCAACCATTTGTGTAAGAGGAATGGGGGCAGATATAAAGACCATGGTGAAAATAATGACGGTAGTGTGAAAGCCTTAACTATTCTTATGAGTCGCGGACCTGTATGTGGCAGTATTCCACAAAAAGGAGTCACATCAAAATAGAGAGAACTCTGTGTGAGGTAGAAGGAGTGGTTTCATGTAAGGGAAAGGGTACAACTTTACACAAAGGTAGTCAGAGGGATTCGTGATCTCAAATCAGAGAAAAAGGCTCCCTAGCACGGGCTGCCACAAAAAGGCAGTCGAGGCAGGGGTAGCCAGATTATACTGTAGGTGTTTTAATGTTCGTCGAATTACAAAGAGGCAGAGGAAAAATGTAAAAAACGTAATCATGACACTGGTCCAGTGTCGGTGAGGTAATTGCGGGGAGCAGTCACGCAAACGGTGTCAAGTCGCAATATTCTGACAAAGTTACAATCAAGTGTGCGCATAGTGTGGAAGACAATTAGTAGGATAATCCGTGTCCATTTGAGCAGCAGCACTACACGGGGTAGATGAAAGTCGGGACACTGATATAAATGCAAGATAGTACGAGTGACAGTTCTGACTCGGTGGGAATGTGTGCTAGCAGCTGCAGGAGCACAGGCGCCTGTATGTTTTAAAACGCAATGTTTGAAGTGTAAAAACATTCGTCCAGGAGTTGTGTCGAAAAAATAGAGTAAGTCCCTCGAGAGGGAAGTGGGATTGGTAATAGTGAGAAGGGAACTACAATAGACTGCATAGGGGAAGGCCTACGGTACGCCTTGATACTGTGCGGTAAGGGGCGCAAGCAATCTCGATTTGCACCCCGGGGAACTGCCCGTGCTCGGGGCGCCCAACCAACGGGGTTGTCGTAGGACAATCGTTTGATGAGTCACCCATGGAGACCGTTTAGGATAAGGGTCATTAATGTGGAAATGATGAGGATCCCTATCAACTCTGTGGCAACAGGACAATAGAGCAGGTAAATTTCCACCATGTGTTTAGGGAAGACACAGCGCAGGAGATCCCCCTAACCTCTCAGGGCGTGCAGCGTAAGCCTCAAGGCGGCCGGGACCCCGTCTAGCAGGCAGGGCGGGGATTTTCGCCCCCGGACACTTGGGTATGATATTGGAGCGAACGGCGACTGTGAGGCAGACAGTATTGGTAACATCGAGAAAGGCGCCTATACAATGGAGAAAGACCAATGTAGATAAAAAGGGGTTGAGTCACCAGCTAAAGGGCACAAACTTATCCTGGCGGCTATTTGCCCGCTCGAAGCGGAGTCTATGATAAACCAGGTGGACCTCCCAAGAGAAGGCCCAATGAAGAGTTTAGACAGCAGAATAAAGTACAGAAGAGCAAAGATATCAGTGAAACAGAGCCATGTCGGTGTAGAAGGGCAGCAACCCAAACTCTACGTAGAAACCGTGCCAAGGTGGGGTTGCATGATCCCCTCTCTTTCTGCACCTCCCCGTCAGGTCCTGTCTCATCGAGTGACTTTAGGGATATATTAGGTTGCGCTGACCTGGAGCAATGAGAGAAGTGGTGCATGCGGTGGCCTATGTGTTTCCAGCCAGCTCAGTATAAGATATGATGATGATGATTATGGAGAGGGGGACAATGTAAAACTCTGGGCAATTAGGAGATTTGTGGTGTGACGAAATTGGACTGTTTGCCTGAGGGGACTTGTCCCCCCAAACGAGATACAAAACGAGAGGTGCAAGTATAATCCTTGTGTATGCAAGAATCTGTGTGTGTGTAGGGCCGTGTGGCATAGACAAAAGAGAATGCGCAGGTGCTGCGGGCATATCGGACTTCATCCCTGTGTAAAGGAGAGGGAGAGGGAGAGTATCATAAAAGGATGGTCAGACAGGTCAGGACAGAAATTGTCTGTGTAGCACTTTCCTCCGTTTGACACTTGAGGATTTGATCAGTTTGAGGGAAGTAACAGCCTTTAAAAGATACCCCGGGAAAAGAATCATAAAGGAACCTGGTGACCCTGCTGTTCTCAGCGCGAACCAGCGCCTTGCAAAAGATACGAACAGATGAGTTGGAGAGGACTACTCGGAGTTGAAGAGACTGAAGGATTTGGGCAGGAGCTGAGTATTGATCCCTGTGGGAGGCGATTGTATGTATAATGCCTTCAAGCAAAAGGCGACAGCAAAGTGCTGCCGATACTGTAGGTGCGGTGGAGGATAAAAGAGAGCGTTGGCCAGGAGTGTAACAGAGAAAAATGAAAGGCAGGCGTGAGCGCCCACAGTGCAACAGAGAGGTCAGGAACCTTTAAGTTTGCAGTGGCGGTGGCACCATTTATTATTTGGAGATGACGTGAGGAATCCTGGTAGCAAACCTCAGGGAGCATGAGAGTGGGGAAAATCCTGGTAGCAAACCTCAGGGAGCGTGAGATTGGGGAAAGAAGCCATTTAGTCTTTGGAGACGACGTGACGAACCCTGGTAGGAAACCTCAGGGAGCATAAGACTTTGGAAAGAAGATGGGGTGCAGAGCACGGCAGTGGAAGCATAGTGAGTGAAATGCCCTAATGGAGAGATGAGGCCAGAAGATGAGTTACTGTGTCCTGGTAGAAAACCTCAGGGAGCGTAAAACCTTAAAAAGAGATGGAGCGTAGGGATCAGCGGATCCTCAATTCAATGAGAACCAGGTGAATTCAATGCAGGCTGAGTGAAGGACAAAGCTGAGATGACCTCAGATCCGGCGGTGACCATAAAGTGTGTAGGTTTGGGAGGAGACGATGAAGGGACGTGACCATGGCGTGGGGAATGGAGAGCGGGGTGTAGGATAGGGCAGTACAATCGGCAAGAGGAGTCTGTACGAGATTTCAATGGGAAGGTTTGGTACTGACTGGCAGTTACAGGTTGCATGTTCAAAGCATTGGAGAGTGTAGCCTCAGACAGGTAGACTGGCTGGCATCTTCAACCCGTATGGTTGCCAATACCCGCTTCAGGGACTGGAAATGGCCGTGTCTGTGGCAGCAGTAGCTCAACCCTCCCTAGCCGCAAAGTTGAGGAGGGGGGACAAGTAGCAGGAGGAAATTGCTTTAAAATGAGCGTCCATAATGCTTTAGCGAATGAAAAAATCTGTGGACTTGGGAGAAAAGATAAAAATGGGTTCGTGAGAGGGGGCAGAAAAATGTGGAGGGCATAGACGGAAGAAGGAGTAGGTGGGCCCCCCCTCGTTCTTGGCACTTTGTGAACACGAGGGGGAAAAGGGATGGCCTAAACACCCATGCCGGTGGACAAAAAGATGAGTGAGCGGCCGCGAGGAAGAGAGATGGGCCAAACACCCTGCTGTGTGCTGAGTAGCACGTCCTAGTTGGAGGCCTGAGGCCTATGACCAGCGGGGGAAAAAGAGAGAGACAAAATAAGTGGGCTGGGGGATATTCGGGCAGTGGGACGGCCAACCACTGGACATACAAAACGTTGTAAATGAAAACGCACAATATGGCGATACGGCAATGCGCATGTTGTTGGTCGGGACATTAGAGTTAGAAAGGTACAACCTGTCAGAGAAGATGTGGTTAGAGGCATGATTCATATCGACATCCCAGTAACTGAAGAGGACCTGTTCATCGAGCAATCCCCTGGAGTAGGGCAATGACGCTTGAGAGACCCATCGCGGTAGTGGTGGCGCGGTAGTTGGGCTAATAGGGTGGCGGAACGTCCGCAGGCGAGCAGCCCCTTCTAGACTGTGCAATCCTGCCAAGAGTGAGCATTCGCGCCAAAAGCGAACGGGCACCGCCCCAACTGAGCGTTCGCGCCAAAAGTCAGCTGGCCCCGCCCAACCTGAGTCTTCACGCCAAAAGCAAGAAAGCCCGCCAAGAACTAAGGTGACCCGCCCAGAGAAGGGTGACCCGCCAAAACTAGGGTCAGCACGGGACACCCCGGGAGTTGCCGTCTTAGGATTCCACAACCGTAGTGTTATTAAAATAAAAACTCCACCATCCCTTCCTGCACCCCCTCTCTACATCCAGGTATTCCTTCCCAAGTATAAGAGTAATTAAAAGTGATAGTGGGGGAACAAGCGGTATTTAATCATAAAAATCAAGACGAGACTATGGAGAAAAACCCCAGACCATTAAGTGATCAATCCCAAAACGCTAAGTGTAGGGAACAACACTCACGTACTCCGACAGCAGTAAAACTGCTTTCGGCTGCTGGGCGGCTTCCCACGGTCCCTCTCCGTCACTCAGGCTGTCGGCGCCGGTCCACTGTACACCGAGACCTGGGATGAAACATTTGCTGCGACACCTCCGTTCGCCGCGTCTGTTAAAATCACTGCACTCACTCACTCACTCCCTCTCTCACTGGGCCGGCCCCACACTGGTTTTCATCCACATACATGCCAACCCACGCATACTGTCGGTGTGTTCGTACTCTCGTCTCAGCCTGTCGCAGTCCCCTGTCCCCAGTTTTAGTGACATGTTTGGCAGGGGCGTCCGAAATGACTGGGGCTGTCGTGGAGGTACAGTGGCCCCCTTGCCACTGCGGGTTGAATGTGACTAACAGTTTCGTCTTCCACCCCAGGGATTTATCGGCGGTCAGTGGTGCCCAATCAGTAGGGGGTTTTCCTAGGGCTATTGTTTGCCGCACTGAATATTGCGGCGAGAGTAGGAGACCGTGTACAATTTTGTTCATTAGCGCCGTATTTGTGAGGGTCTCTTTTAGTTTGGTCAATATCAGGTCTTTCTTTGGGCGGGCGCTTGGTTAAACACTTGATCCAGTGCTGTCTTGTGCACTGTTACACTGTCCAGTAATAAAAGAGCATGCCAAGTTACGTCTGTGCCCACCGTGAGGTGCCACCAGGGCACTCCGGGGCGTAATGGTCGAAAGTGGGTCATTTTTGGTGGTCCAAAGTTCAAGTCCCCCATGACGGATCTCACCTGGTGGGTACCACTTTAAAACCAGTGCGTTTTTCAAAAGCCTGACCTTCGCGTGGCAGATTTCTGCTCTTAACAACCGGTCTAAGGCAAACGCCTGTGCAGGTAAACCCTATCCAGGAGATGAGATCCGCCCTCTGTCCCCTTAGGATGCTCGCAGCGAGTGTGTCTATCGATAGTTGTCAGAGATAAAGTGCTTACTAAAAAGAAAGGATCCAATCAGTCAAGTGCAGTCAGCGCTGTATTAATTAATTTCAGAAAGCGTCCAGGTTCCGTAAGCCACGCTTTTACCTTAACTCAGAAAGCTGCGTCCAGGATCCGAAATCCACGCATAAACTTTACTGAAAAATCCGCGTCCAGGATCCGAAATCCACGCGTAAAACTCAAACTCAAAAACTGCGTCCAGGATCCGAAATCCACGCATTAACTTAACTCAAAAACCGCGTCCAGGATCCGAAATCCACGCGAAAACTCAAACTCAAAAACTGCGTCCAGGATCCGAAATCCACGCATTAACTTAACTCAAAAACCGCGTCCAGGATCCGAAATCCACGCGTAAAACTCAAACTCAAAAAGCTGCGTCCAGGATCCGAAATCCACGCATTAACTTAACTCAAAAACCGCGTCCAGGATCCGAAATCCATGCGTAAAACTCAAACTCAAAAAGCTGCGTCCAGGATCCGAAATCCACGCATTAACTTAACTCAAAAACTGCGTCCAGGATCCGAAATCCACGCGTAAAACTCAAACTCAAAAAGCTGCGTCCAGGATCCGAAATCCACGCATTAACTTAACTCAAAAACCGCGTCCAGGATCCGAAATCCACGCGTAAAACTCAACTCAAAAAGCTGCGCATTAACTTAAGGCTAGCCATGGATCAATTAGTCACTTCAGTACCGCGAAAACAGGCAGGTATTAGTGAAGAAGTGAGAAAATAGCTTACCAGTATGGACTCTGCAACGTTGCTGCCAAACTGATTTAAAAGTACTGTTTGTGTTGGTGAGGATCAGGGAGCAGACAAAGACTGACTAACTAAAAAGTTTACCTACTGGAAGTCTTTGCTTTAACAGGTGCTTCCTGACCTTTTAAAAGTTCGGCCGAAAGTTTGTCTGCCCTCTGGTCCGCCAACGTGGCCAATCTTACGGTCATCTCTTTCCCTTCCCACGTTCAGGCTCACCATCTGTTGAGACGGAAACCGAATGGTCTCGTCTCTACGTGTTCGTTGGAAGGAGAGATCAAACCGGCTAGAGTTTGGAGCAAAAACACCGTTTATTACAGAATCAAAACTGGCAAACTATACAACGAATTCAAAAGCATGCAAATTCGTTGGAGAAGGCGTTCTGACTCTCCCTTCGGATCTGGTGCAGTTATACTTCGCGCTTCCTCGAGTTCCCGGTCAGGTTCCCCTTGTTCGGCTCTTTCATTGGTCGGTTCACCTGTCTGTGAAGGGATTAGTGTCTCTATTGGCTGCCCCGAGATACCTGTCCCACTCCTGCTGTGCCGAACAATGGGTAGACATCCTAGGTTCGGCAGTTTCCGATCTTGTAAATTAAAAGTTTATTGTTGGAAGGGTTTCCTCATTGCTATGCGCCTGGCTGTCTGGGTGTTCACAATAGTTCTCCATAGTTGAATATACAGATATTATCATTTAACATAGGACCCGAATGAGTTTGACGTCAGCGGAGGCATTAGCAAGTACTTTATCAATCAAGTGTAGTATCGGTGCGATTTACACTATCCGATAGTTACCGGTTTCCTTTATTAACAATGAAAGTGTAACAGGATGATCTGAAACTGACGGACATGTTCTAATCCCCCAGGAATGTGGCCCCAGGCAGACAGTCCTGCAGTGGCTGGGTTTACTTTACATGGCTGTGTTTTAGCTGGTATCTGACAGTGTCTGCTTTAATAATGGTGCTCCCCTCCCTAGCCCCAATGTAGGTACCCAGATAGCAGATTCTCCCCAACACATTGAAACAGTGTAGCTTGTCAAACAAAACTGTCTGTAAATGTCTTTGGAACACCCTGAAATGTTAAGGGCTGGATTGATGCCCATATCCCTCTAAACTTTTCCTATTTACATATCCATGCCTTTTAAATGTTGTAATTGTACCAGCCATCACCACCTCCTCTGGCAGCTCATTTCATACATTTAACACCCTCTGAATGAAAACGTTGTGCCTTAGGTCCCTTTTACTTTTTACCCTGTCACCTTCAACCTATGCCCTCCAGTTCTGGACTCCCCTGCTCTGGAGAAAAGATCTTTCTATTCACCCTATCTATGCCGCTCATGATTTTATAAACCTCTATACGGTCACCCATCAACCTGCAATGATCCAGGGAAAACAGCCTCAGCCTATTCAGCCTCTCCTTTTCACGCAAACCCTTGGCAACATCATTGCAAATCTTTTCTGAACCATTTTAAGATTCAAAACATTTTTCCTACAGCAGGGAGACCAGAATTGCACACAGTATTCCAAAAGTGCCCTAACAGATGTCCTGTACAGCCGCAACAGCTCCCAACTCCAATACCAAATGAAATGACTTTGTCACCTCCCTCCCCACCTGCAACTCCACTTTCAGGGAACTATTCTTTTTTTGGATGAACTGAGAGTCTTTCAATTGTGAAAGATGCCATTCCATGGCACTATTGGATGAAGAGCAGGCAGTTCCCTCTGGTGTCCCTGATCCATATATATCCCTCAGGCAAAATCACTAAAAGTCTGTTTCTCTGCTAATTATCATACTGTGTTTGGGATCTCGCTGTGCACATTCTGCTGGAAAGAGCCATTGGGACATCCTGAGTTGGGGACACGTGCTACACAAATGCAAGTCTTCCTTTAAGGTTGGGGTCTCCTGATCCAGATCCTCATCCATTGTCTGCGCACTCTCACCTTCCAGGGGTCATGTGTTCATTTGGAGCAGTACCCCTGTCTGACCCCAGGACATTGAAACTCTTTGCAGCCTCACCCTTGACCTCAGCCCAACAGTGTGCAGCAGGGTTTGAAATGTAATCTAGAACATTCTAAACAGACACCCCAATGTGACTCCTTCCTGAAATGTTTGGATCCAAGTCTGCTCCAATGTTCTTGGATAAAGTTCGCCTGGTCTGTGGGGGTGATCGGAGGTTTGTTAAAGAGATATCGAGCAATATCCCACTTTCCAGCTCTTGCTCCAAAGCTCTGGAGGTTTCGCTGTTGAAGTGAATGTCCAAGTATTTTCTCAATGTGAGATCAGTGTTTCTGCCTCTCCCACCCTTTCAGACAGTGAGTCCCATATACCACCAACCTCTGGGTGAAAACAAATACCCTCAACTCCCCTCTAACCCTGCCCCCAACTGATTTCAATCTCTCCCCATGGTTATTGCCCTCGGTGCTGGTGGAAATCAGTCCTTCCTACCCACTCTGTCCAGGCCCCTCATCATTTTACACACCACCGTCAAATCTCCCCTCAGCCACCTCTGTTCCAACGAAAACACTCCCAAAAAACCAATTTTTCCTCAAAGCTCAAAGTCCCCATTCCAGACAAACTCCTCCTCTGTCCTGGTCTCTCGAGGGATCACATCCTTCCTGTAATGTGGTGACCAGAACCGTACACAGTTCCCTCACTGTGCTCTAACTGGGGTTTTATACAGTTCCAGAATAAACAAACTTCTTGCTTTCACAGTCAACCAAAAATGAGATAAAGGAGGTGATGGTCTAATGGTGTTATTGCTGAGCTGTTAATCCAGAGATCCAGATAATGTTCTGGGGACCAGGGTTAGAATCCAGCAGATGGTGGCATTCAAATTCAATCAAAAAATGCAATTAGGAGTCTAATGACGACCTTGAAACCATTGTTGATTGTCAGGAAAATTCATCTGATTCCCTAATGTCCTTTTGGGAAAAATAAATGCCATCCTTACCATGTGACCCCAGACCCACAGCAATGTGGTTGACTCTAAACTGCCCTCTGGGTGATTATCGATGGGCAATACATGCTGCTGATCCAGCAATGCCCTCATTCCATCAAGGGAAAATGAAGAACAGTTTATCCCATGTGTCGTCTTACCACCTTACTGACCTGTATTCATTAATCACCACGGCCACATCTTCCAACTCCAAACACATCTGACTTCCAGCTTCAAATTGGCAAGAGACATTCCTTCATTATCTCAGAAACAGATAGAAATATCCAAACTATGAGCAGCAGTAGGCCATTCGGCCTGTCAAGCCTGCTCCACCATTCAATATGATCATGGCTTATCATCCAACACAGTCCCCTGTTCCTGCTTTCTCCCCACATTCTTTGATCCTTTTAATCCAAAGAAATATATTTAATTCCTTATTGAATACATACTTCATCTAAATCCCTCTTGCTAGAAAAATGGGTGACAATTATTGGGTTGTTGTTTTTTGACCAGTATGGACACAATGGGCTGATGGGCCTTTTGGGTCTCTCTGACTCTTTGACTCTATTACTATATACTATGAATAACTGAGTACCAAGGACTGACACGTGTGGTACCCCAACTGGTAACTACCTGTCATTCAGAAAAAGACTCATTCTTTCTGTCCTATCTGCCAACCAGTTCCCAATCCATGTCAGTACATGATCCCCAACCCTCTTGTTTATTTGGTCTAGATCTGGGAGTCCCACCCTTACTCATTGTGGGAACAGATTCTGAATGATCTTTGTCTCATCCTTCGAGGGCCCTCATTGTCTTGTCACTGATTTCCCATCATACCGCTGGTTATCGTCCACTTTTACCAAAGCACCACACAGTTGAGTAAAATAAAAACTTTTAACCTTGCTCCATGGTTCTCCATTTCCCTACTCTCAATCTCACTGAGTTCTGATCACTGTCACTAAAATGCTCCCCCGTTGATAGCCCTTCCAGCTGCCCACAGTCATTTTATAAACAATGGTCCAAAACTGTCCCTTCTCTCTATGCTACTTCACCATCACCTTCTCAGGGGCAATTAGCGATGGGTAATAAATGTTGGCCCTGCCAGTGACACTCACATCCCAAGAAGCAATTTGAATAATGCCTGGTCATTTATTGGGTTTATTCTGTATTGACGACAAATGTTCAAAAAGATTGTATCGACAGTGAAGGGTTGAGTTCCCTTCCAGTGGCAGGAATTAAATTGCTTCTCTTGTCTTTCAAGCCGCGGGAACTCTCAGCCCAAGCTGACCCTGCTGCCCCCCTCCCGGAGCAGGTCAATGCCAAGGGCACTGCCACCCTGGTGTGCCTTGCCAATCACTTCTATCCCTAATGAGCTGGAGGTGCAGTGGAAGAAGGACGGTGCAGTCATTTCGATCGGGGATCAGACCAGCAACTACCTGCGAGCTTCGCACAGCACTGACAGTGTCAGCAGCCTGCTGACCTTCTCTGGGTCTGACTGGGAGTCCAACGCTCGCTTCTTCTGTGCCTTCACCCACATTACCCTCCCCTCTCCCCTCAGCAAGAGCATCAGGAGATCAGAATGTGTGTAGAGTGTTTGAGACAGTCCACAGAGGAGCCACAACTTTAAATAGGACAGGGCTGAGCTGGCAGGACAAAGGTCATTGTCAGCACTAAATTTCATCTCTCTTCCTTCTCAGGACTGCTCAGAGACACTTCTGAGATTTGGATGTTAAAGCAGGTCATTGAGATAGTGATGAGAGAGCTTTATTCTATGTCAAACCTCATACTGTCCTTGTCCTGGGAGTGTTTGATGGGGACAGGATTGTCATGTGATGTCAGCTGTACAAAACAATGTGAACCTCAGAAGTCTCTGCTTCAGTTAACCAGATCTCCTTCCTGCTCAGCTGCCATTTCCAGTTTAAGGTTTTATCACTGATTAAAGGGACAGGATTCTCGTGTTATTGTGAAAATCTCTCCAAGTGTTTTCCTCAAGCTCCATTGTGGCTGTGAATTTGAGCAGCTTCCTCTGTCTGGGCTGTTAATTGCAGTTGTTCCTTTCTGTCAATGTTAATGTGGAAAAGGGAAGAAAGGTGAAGATTCAGTCTCTGTCTCTGTCTGCTTTGTAAATAGCTGACTTCCACCTCTCAGTTGATTGGCTGTATTTCAGCAGGTCCTTGTCACAATTGGTTACTTGGCCTGTCAATCAATTACAATTATCAATCATCAGTCATTTTCAAATGATCCCTTTGATCAGGAATTTATGTAGATTCCAAAAAGGACAGAAACTGAAAGCTGTTAGTACTCAATAAGTGCAATCTGATGCATTCCCTCTTCACTCTGTTGGTCCAGAACCAGCTGATGGGGTTGAACTGAGCAATCCCTGCTGCATGTCGGATAGCCCCTGAAACAATCTTTGGCCATTCACAGACATTGTTGGCTGTGTGTATCTCTGAGTGTGAGTGTTTAACTTAATACTGCCTGTCGATGTCTCTCTGAGTGTGGGTGTGTTACGAAGAGAGACACCCACAGACAGCGAGACACCTATCCACAGCATGGAGTGTGAGTGTGTTACACAGTGCTGCCTGTCTCACAGAGTGCATGTGTTACTTAGTGCTGCCTGGAGGTGTTTCTCTCAGTGTAAGTGTGTTACTCTGTTAAAAATCACACAACACCAGGTTATAGTCCAACAGGTTTAATTGGAAGCACACTAGCTTTGGGAGCGACACTCCTTCATCGGGTGATAGTGGAGGGCTCGATCGTAACACAGATTTTGTTACGAACTGTGTTACGATCATAATTCTGTATTACAATCGAGCCCTCCACGATCACCTGATGAAGGAGCAGCACTCTGAAAGCTAGTGTGCTTCCAATTAAACCTGTTGGACTATAACCTGGTGTTGTGCGATTTTTAACTGAGTACACCCCAGTCTAACACCGACATCTCCAAATCCTGTCTCTCAGAGTGCATGTGTTACTGAGTGCTGCCTGTAGGTGTCTCTCTCAGTGTGAGTGTGTTACTCTGTGCTGCCTGGAGGTGTCTCTCTCAGTGTGAGTGTGTTACTCTGTGCTGCCTGTAGGTGTCTCTCTGAGGTCTGTGTCTCCGAGCGATGGATTGGGAATGGGCTTTGTGCTGGGGATTGAAGATCAGGCTTTAATCTTCTCAAATCATGAATGAAAAACGGTACATCTGATTCAGTCTGAGATGGCAACTCATTCAGATGGCCAAAGTTAAAAATCACACAACACCAGGTTATTGTCAAACGGGGTTTATTTCAAAGTAGAAGCTTGCAGAGCACTGATCCTTCATTACATACCTGGAGGGCAGGATTATTGGACACAGAATTTACAGTGAAATTGAGAAGGTAGTGGGCACTGTGCCCCCCAATGTGTTGCTCAATTACAAGGGGATTTTCTGAATCCAGAGTCAGAGCAGTCATGACTTCCTGCCCAGCCAATGCTGGCTCCCCATAGTCACATTTCAGAGGTTAATTAACCCAAACCTAGGTGCAGCAAAATTATCCTACAGGGAGGTGAGCTGTCTAAGTGAGGGACGGAGTTGAATTCTTGAAACCCCAACAATTCTCTCCCCCTGCCCCAGCTGCGATGACCTTCAGGTTAAAAGTGGGACTATGCTCTTCTGGGATGATGACCACATTCCTGGGTGATGGAAGGAAAGCCAACCTCTCCCAAAGGCAGCATAAGCTGGATCGAAGATGAAACAAGAGTAAGCATGGGGAGATTGAGGGTGACAGAAGGAGGGGGTTGGTTGGCAGGTTGTTATTCAGAGTCAAGTCCCAGAGTATCAGTCCTTCCGACATGCCCCTTTTTATCTGTCATCCAGGGCTCCCTGATTGTACAAAGTTAACTGTCCCTGTCAGAGAACTCATATTTTATCAAAAAGAATAAAACATTCATTGAACCAAGGAGCACAAGAACTCAACGACACTAGACAAAATGAATGGTTTGAAAGATTTCATACGGACATCACAAACGAGATTTGAAAAAGGGCTTAGTCACTCAGTGGGTTGTGGGAATCTGGAATGGACTGTCATAGAATCCTTACAGTGAGAAAACAGGCCCTTTGGCCCAACAAGTCCACACTGACTCTTCAAAGAGTTACCCACCCAAGTCGTCTTATCTTATTACTCTGCCTCACAGCGCCAGAGACCCGGGGTTGAATTCCCACCTCAGGTGACTCTCTGTGTCGAGTTTGCACATTTTCCACGTGTCTGCATGGATTTCCTCCAGGTGCTCCGGTTTTCTCCCACAATCCAAAAATGTGCAGTTAGATGAATTGGCCTGGCTAAATTGCCCGTAGTGTTAGGTTAATGGGTAAAGGTAGGAGAATGGGTCTGAGTGGGTGATGGGTCGGCGTGGACTTGTTGGGCTGAAGGGTCCGTTTCCACACTGTAAGTAATCTAATCTAAAATCCTTGATCACTGTAGGCAATTTAGCATTGCCAATTCATCTAACCTGCATGTCTTTAGATTGTGGGAGGAAAACAGAATACCCAGAGGAAATCCACACCGACATGGGGAAGACATTATAACTCCACACAGACAGTTGCCTGAAGCTGGAATCGAACCTGGGTCAAAACACTTGGATCAGCCTTGACTTCAATCCAGCCTCTGCCTCCACTTTGCAACCAAGACTCAGACTACATTTCCCAGAGTCATCCTGAGTCCAACTGGCTATCTGCAGCCAGCCAGAACACTCACTCTCCTTCCTCACCCATCCACCTCCACTTCTCCCTCTTCACCTCATCCCCACCTTCCCACTCCCCCACCTCACTCCACAACCCATCTCTGCCCCAATCTCTTTTCTTTCCCACGCCCTTTCCTTGTGCTCTACCACAATCAACCCTCACCCACCACATGCCATCAACCTTCCCCCTCCCCTCCTTCAGCCAACTTGGGTCCCTGCGAAAGCCTCACCCCTGAGCCTTCCCCGACATTTACTATCACACCACCCCCCCCCCCCCCGACCTCGAACTCTCTGAGGCCAAAATGTCTATCCTCAGGAAAGGGCTCACAGTCATTCCCGCCTGATCCCATCTCAACGAAACCCGCACCCACCAGGACGTGGAGCTCTTCTTCTGCCACCTCTACCTCCGTGTCTTCTTCTTTAACAAAAACTCCCAACCTCCCTCTGAGGACCTCTCCTCCCACCTCCAACCTTCCTCCTCCACTTGGTCACCCCTCCAGACGTGTACACATCCTAAACCTCTTCACTGCTGACCAGCCACCTCAATTTCTCCACCATCCCCCACCACCCCCCACCCTCTCCAACCACAGCCCCGCTGAAGGTGCAGTGCTCCACTCTCTCTGCACCAACCCCTAGTTCACCATCAAACCCGCTGACAAAGGTGGAGCGATGGTAGTCTGGAGAACGGACCTCGATGTGCCAGCGGCCAATCGCCAACTCTCCAACACCACGTCCTACCTTCTCCTTGCCCATGATCCCATCGTGACCCATCAGGCCAAAATCACTCGCACTGTAAGTGTCCTCATTACCTCCAGTGATCTCCCATCCACTGCATCTAATCTCATAGTCCCCCAGCCCTGCAATGCCCAGTTATACCTGCTCCACAAGATCCACAAACCCAACTACCCTGGCTGACCTATCGTCCCAGCGTGGTCCTGCTCCACCGACCTCCTCTCACCCTACCTGGACTCCACCTTCTCCTCCTTGGTTCAGGCACTTCCCACCTACATCCACTACACCAACCACACCCTCCATCTCTTCAGTAACCTTCAGTTTTCTAGCCTCGAGTGCTTCATCTTCGCGATTGATGTACAGACCTTATATATGTCTATACCTAATAAGGATGGCCTCCAGGCCCTCCACCTCTTCCTCTCCAACAGACCCATTCAGTCCACCTCCACCAATATCCTCCTCTGCCTCGCTGAACTAGTCCTCACTATCAACAACGTTCCCTTTAAGTCTTCCTTCCTCCAAATCCAGGGAGTGGCCATGGGCACCCGGATGGGCCCCAGCCATGCCTGCCTCTTTAGCAGCTATGTTGAACAGTCCCTCTTTAGTGCCTACACAGGCACAGTGCCCCAACTCTTCTGCTGTTACATTGATAACTGCATCATGGAGTGTCCTGCTTCCAGGCTGAACTGGAGCAGTTCATTGACTTCGCTCACAACTTTCCCCCCACCCTCAAATTGACTTGGTCCATCTCGGACACCTTCCTTCCCTTTCTTGACCTCTCCATTCCCATCTCTGGTGACAGTGTTCAGACAGACATTTACACAAACCAAAAGACTCCCATTACTACCTGGACTACACCTCTGCCCACCGAGTATCCTGCAAGAAATCCATCTCATTCTCCCAATTCCTCTGCTTCTGCCCAATCTGCTCGGATGAGGAGACATTCCAGTGATCACAGGCGTCCACCTATTTCGAACAACATGCTTTTCCTCCCTCTGTCATCCACTGCACCATCTCCATTTCCCATTCTATTGCTCTCAAACCACCCCCTCCAAACGCAATAAAGACAGAGTCCCCAGTGTCCTCACCTACCACCCCACCAATCTCCGTATCCAACGCATCATCCTTAAACACTTCTGCTAACTCCAACTAGACCAGACCACCAAGACCATCTTTCTCTTCCCACCCCTGGCTGCCTTCCACAAGGACTATTCCTTTTGACAATTTTTGGTTTGCGTCACTCTCCCACCAACCCTCCCGAACCCCGAAATTGGTTTGGTTTATATTTTCTCAATTGTATTTAGGTTTGATGATGTGATTCGGGAACAATGATTCCAATTCAATATTTCATGTGGCAGCAGATCTACTGAAGGCCATGCTTTCATTTGGAGGTTGCCCAGGTTTCTGTCCAGGCTGATACAGTATGGTCTACAGTGCTGCTCCTATTGGGCTAATCCATCACAAACGAGGGAATCTGACAGACACTTTCTCTTTTTTGCTGGCAAAGGGAGAGATTTGTTTACACTGTAATTGCGGCCAAAGAAATTAGTCAGTGGATGTAATTCCAGCTGAATATAATGTTCTGATGTTCATGTTGGGATTAACCTCGACAGTTCCCACTTGCCTTTACACCAACAGTGGGGCAGGAAGTCACCACGCAGTGGTCTCCTGGCTCACACTGAGAAAACAAGTTGATGGTATAACTGCAGAGAGCAAGGCAATGGCTTGGACTCACCGAACAACCAGAGGCTTCAGCCAACAACTGGGTCACAGGCAAATGGAGTGTTGTGTAAACTCTCAGTATCTCAGGGAACAAACACAACTTTTGAGCTACAAAACGGTACAGAATTTTTTTTGAAAATTGGTGTTCCAAAAATAAAATCCAATCACAATAAAAACTGAGTACAATCTCATTACAAAGACGACAGCATTTTCTTTGAAAGCTGGACGATAATGAGATGAGAATTCAAACAAGTACCCACTCCACCCCACGGTGTTCTCATCATAACACATTTGCAAGCCTCAAAAAACACGGAAGGAGAGGGAAACATTACAAACTATATGACCACGAGTGAGGATCCATTAAAAACTAGGACCATGATGTTATATGCTCCCAGTCAGAAATAACACTGATGCATTCACATCATTAGTTTGTTGAATGATGTTAAAATGTCTGCCAACCACTTTCATGAAGACGGAGTATTTAAATCTCAAGAGGCGTTGATGACTAGTTTCCAGTATCATAGCAAGGAAGCAGCAGCAGACATGTGAACTCTAACAAACTAATGATAACAGGCACTGAATACAGAGCTGGCTCCTGAGAGAAATAAAATCAACAGCCGAGGCGTGTCCAGTGCTGGGAGCATTTTAGACGACACAGTTTGTTGCCAGCAAGTTACTGCAGCTTGAAAGCTCCAGTAGGTTCAGAAAGAGGAAAAGGACAATGTGCAGATTGTTGAACAGGCCCCTACACCTGGACCTGAGGCAGGAGGCCAAGCTCCAACACACTGGCCTCACTTCACACCAACCTTCACACAGTGCGGGGTCATGAACTCCGGCCATCAATCCCTCTGGGACCGGGATGGAGTGAGGGAACAGGGACAATTGTAGAGGAGTCAATAAGGAGTAAAGCAAGATGGAGAGGGTGTATTGGAAAGGGGTTAGAGGAGGAAATATACTTTGTGTCACTTAGTTCTGACATCGTCTATGTGTATCACATAATGAACATAACAGCACACTGTGAAGACAAACAAAAGTCCCATCAAAGTACTTTTCTTATCCAGGGGACATTTTCATTGTGGTGTGATAAAAAATGAGGTCTGCAGATGCTGGAGATCACAGCTGAAAATGTGTTGCTGGTTAAAGCACAGCAGGTTAGGCAGCATCCAAGGAATAGGAAATTCGAAGTTTCGGGCATAAGCCTTCATCAGGATCCTGATGAAGGGCTTATGCCCGAAACGTCGAATTTCCTATTCCTTGGATGCTGCCTAACCTGCTGTGCTTTAACCAGCAACACATTTTCCGCTCCAAGCAAAGTCCCAGTTTATTCTTTACTGATCAGGGACAGTGAAGCAGCTGCCCTCTAGTGGCGAGATAGAGCTTGCACGGCTGCTGAGGATTATGGGTAAAGTCCCCTTCCATTCGCGCCCACACAAACCAGCAGCTACTTCAGCTGCTTTATTGAAAACCACAAGCTTTCAAGGCCCTGTTCTTTCAACGGTGGAACTGGCCACACGATCAAATGAGTTAGGGGCAGAGGAAGGAGATTCATCCTCTTGAGCCTGCTCCCCATGGCTGACCTGATTATTCCATATTCTTGCTTCACTCCGATAGATTCTTGATAAGCAATGGCTATCTACTTCTTCACTACAAGCATTCAGAGGTTTCATTTCTGTTTGATGAAGCGTTCCAAAGATCTATGACCTTCTGCAAGAAAACAAAACCTGCTTATCTAGGTCTTAAATGAAGAAACTTATTTTAGTTTTATATTCTCCCTGAAAAGAAAGCATTCTTTTCACATCCACACTGTATTCTATGCTCATGTTGATATGACATCTGCTTTAATCAGCTGCTCTCCCATGAGAACAGATGCTTATCCTGCCACCTTCAGTGACTGATGCACATAAATATCCAGATCCTACTGCCCCTACACCCATCCATACTTTTACCCTTTTGTTTGTTTTGTCCTTCCAAAATGAATTAGTGACGTCTCTTTCCATTAAATTCTATCTGCGACCATCTGCTCATTCCATTAACTTACCGATACCCTTTTTGAAGTTCGACACTATCTTCTACATGAGCCATAATAGATCCAAGTTTCATACCATCAGCAAATTTTAAAACTATGCCTTGTGCACTCAGGTTAACATAGATTTAAATATTTTTAAAAAATTTAAAATAAACAATTTTATAAACTATTGTAAACGAAGACTCAAATTTATTGCCCATCTCTGGTTGCTCGGACTGAGTTCTGAGCCAGATCATGGGGCCGTTAAGAATGGATCGCGTCACTGTGTGGGACTGGAGTCACAGACCGGGTGATGACTGGGTTCCCTTGTCCAAACTACATTCATGAACATGACATTGAGTTTCATGGTTTTTTTTTGTTTTGATCCCAGCACCTTCCTTCCCAGATATTACACGGCTCACCACTGCCCTCTCCAGGACAATTAGGGTAGAGCCACTTTTGTGCCCACCCATCCCAGGAGAAATCAAAATAAACAAGGTACACTTCAAATGATCAAACTGGTGAGGTTTGAATTCATCTCTTTGAAAAACTGGAGCCTAGGCTGGAAATAGAGCCATGACATGGGTGACCCTGGTTTGTCAGACTGAAAGGTGGAGTGTCCTTCGGATTGACACTGGGATCAGACACAAAATGAATTACACTCAAAGACCGAACACACGGCTATCAAAGCGGGTCACCAAACTGCAAAGAGCAGCAATTTATCTGGGAGACCTCAACAGGCATCAGTGGGTGTAAGAGCATTAGGCAGGCAAGTGTCAGATATTGATGAACACACCAGAAGCACAGTCACGCAGAAAGGGAAGCTATTGGGATAGAGCAGGGAAATGGGGCAAACTGAATTTCTCCACTGAGAGCTGGAAGGGGTTTTCCCGGTTGTAACTCCTCTGAGAACGATAAAGGTTGAAGGGCTGCTTATATTATAGACAACACTGCAGCGTGCAAGAAAGGATGCTGAGTGACATATCTCCTTTAAATTGGAAACGATATCAGAAACATAAAGGTTAATGTGATTTTGGATTGAATATTGAGGAGTGAGGAGATGGAGGGGAGAGTGACCATGGCAGCTGTCCTGAAGAATGGTTCGGTCATGTCCAGAATGTGGTGTACAGTTAGGGGCTGCTTTGAGGGACAATACATAATGGGACAGGGACAGGAGATCTCGGGTCACAAGGTTTTATTTTGAGATATAGAATTCTTTACACAGAAGGTGGTAAGAACTTGCAATTTCCTGCACAGCCTGTTAAAACAAAACCTATCCATGTTTTATTCTCTGGTGGGACATGAGCACTGCTGGCTGGCCAGCATTTCCTGCCTGTCCCTCATTTTCTTTGAATGTGTGAGGAGCTGCCTTCCTGAACCAGCTGCAACCATGTGCTGTTGGTAGACCCAGAATGCCCTGAGGGAGAGAATTCACTGATAATAACCCAGTGACAGTGAAGGAACAGGGATATATTTCTTAGTCAGGATGATGAACTGTTTGGGGAAAACCCTGCAGGTGATGTGTGTACTATTTTATGTGTGTGCTATTTTCCCATGTGTGTACTATTTTAAAAGGGATTTAATAACCTGAAAAAGAGGAATAATAAAGGGAAATTAATGTGAGAAAGCATTCAACTAGATGATGATGGATTAATTATTGCAGTGACTTTTTGGGCAGAGTTGGCTGTTCTTGTCCAGCAGCAACATTCTCCATGGTAACGCCTCATTGCATTCCAAAAGAACACGCTTAAACCTCAAAGGTCTGACCTTACACAAAGACAGTGCTAATTATTGACAGATTTTATGACTTTTTAAAATATCAGCCTTGGCTAAGTTGGTAGAACTCCTTCCATGGAGTCAGAAAGGTTTGGCTTCAGTCCACTCTAAGGTGGGTCAACAACGATCTCACCCATCAGTGACAGGACTGCTGGGGAGCTGTTTCTGGTTCCTGGGGAGGTCCCCAGTTGGAAGCGAGCAGAGCAATGCTTGTTGGAGTCAGGGCTCTCACTGGAGACCTTGGCTTATTATGGAATCCCAGATCAAATGCAACTAAAGGCAGGTGTGGGTCATGGGAGAGGTGGCAGTTTAACATGAGGACATCATCTGAACTTCGGTCCCTTGATTGGACACATTGTGGAAGGTCAAGCCGATTTAATCCCTGAGCTGCCATTAAATCAGGATAGATTCAGGAATTTAGGTGTCAATTGGTTCCTCAGTCTACTTTACATCGTCTGATGGTGGCTAGGAATTCCAGTTCACTCCTTCTATCCTGATATTCATTGGGAGAATTTGCTGCCACTGGGGGAATTGAAATGGGCCACTTGAATGATTAAGTTTGCCTAGAGTCATGCTTCAACTGTGTTACATCTAGGCCAAAGTGTAAAAATCAAAACTGATGCTTCATTTACAAAACTGTGAGAAAATGTGCAGGTTAGGTGGATTGGCCGTGCCAAGTTACTCATTATGCCCAAGAGATGTGCAGGTTAGCAAATGGAAAATGCAGCGTTACGAGGATAGGGTAGGGGAGGTAAGAATATAGGTGGGATGGTCTTCAAAGGGTCGGTATGAGCTTGCTGGGCTGTGTGGCCTGCTTCCACTCTGTAGGAATCCTTCGATTCTATCATTCTATGAGGGCCAGAACAGGATCTCGACAGTGGAGGGAGGGTATTCTGATGTTCAAAAATTCTTAAACAAAGAAACACTGTAAATATAGATTTACTCTCAGTGCAGACAAACTGAAAGGCAAAATGACATATTCTCCAGTCATATACCAGGTACAGAAAAGAGATCAGGAAAAATATTTTGATGCTTTGATGCTATTTTGGAACTTAATGATGAACAATGATAAACTGAGTGCTCCATACAAAAAAAGACAGAATTACTTTTTAAAATTTCAACAGGCCTGAAGCAAAAGAGGAAATCAGGATCAAATAGTCATTTGAGAATATAGTACTTGAGTGAGACAAAACCCTTCTTGTGAAAACATTTCATTTGGCCTTGCTTTCTCTCCATGGATGCTGCCTGACCCGCTGGGATCTCCATTCTTTTGCTGTGCTATTTCTTACAAAATGTCTTGTTGTGTGCAAGACAAAAGCTTTGGCAAAATGTCTTTTTTTTTTCAGCAACACTTGAATTTGGATCAGTTTGGAGAGAAAGCAGGGCCATGGAATCATCTTTCCCTGCAGGGAGGGAGGGAGTGTGTGTGGAATCTCCCATGGGCAGGGTTCTCCTGGCTGCCACCACATTAGGAAGGCTGGAGCTTGATGATCGAGCTGAATGGACAGGGCTCACTCTCACAGTCCTCAGGGCCATGGAGCCTCTTGTGATGGGAGCATCTGCTTGGTGTCAGGGCAAACAATGACATTGCAGTGGGATTGGAAATGGGACAACTCGACAATGGATGCTGTACAATGGCTGCACTGACTCTTCCTCTCTGCCTGATCCTTCCCCACACACAGGTGAAGCTGCATTAGGAACCTGTTCTAAAGGGCTACAACCCACTGCAGCACTCCCGACCTGCAAAAAGAAGAACACTTCTACAAAGACTTTGCCAAGAGCAGATATTCCCGTAAATTCATCCACAGATGCCTAACAGACAAACAACATGATGGGGACATGCCACGACCTAACTCACTAGCCATGCTACCTTATATAAAAACATCACAGAACTGAAAGCTAGACTTCACCAACCATTCATAAACTGCCCAGAAACTAACAGCCATATTCAGACAACTCACAAGAACAAAAGGCCCAATACCATGTGGAAGACAGATGTAACTTACAAGAATCCATGCAACGTTTGCACGAAACACCTCGGACAAACAGGCAGACAACTAGCCATCCGCATCCATGAACACCAAAGAGCCACTAAACCCCATGAGCAGCTGTCCCGAGTAGCTATACACACAGATGACAAGGACCACAAATTCGATTGGGCCAACACTATGATCATAGTGCGAGCTCAACAGAGGGCAGCCAGAGAATTTATGGAGGCATGACACTTATCCATGGGCTCCATCAATAAACACATTGACCTAGACCCACTATACCGACCACTGCAATGAACATCAGGAACCAGTAACTGGAAACAGCAAGAATGGAACCAAATAAATTCCAGAAGACACAGCACAACAGCACTTCACAGGAAGCTCCAAAGCTCTGAAGATGTCACCGAGACAGGGGACAAAATGTCTACAAATCAACTTCCCAGCTTGGTGAGCATACCCACAACTACAGCAAGAGTGAGGGGTTTTCCTGTCCTATTGTGCTCTCCAAATCCTTACCTGCCCTCCTCATTGTCATACCCTCCTGCCCCTTCCGACACATGGAATTGGACTGCCTGTTCCTGAGACTTATAAAATCTTTCTGGAACAAAGTCTCCAGGTATCTCTGCACCTCCCTGATGTGTCACCAATACTTTCAACTCAGCCTCCAGTCCAAACACCCTGTGTGGGGGTTGTTGTAGATTTATGCATTCACTACAGATGTATTTAACCTGAGTCACTTTAACTCAATAAAGAAATGTTGATCCCATTTACAAATGGAAGATACCCATCCCTCTATGAAACCAGTAATCGTCTTCAGTATCTGAATTAAAGTTTTCATGCTTTCCATTTATTGACCTTCCCAAATGGGGGTATTCCGAAGCCCGAAGCAATACGAGATGACATGAGGATATAGACGGGCTGGAGGGTCAGATGGGCTGATCAGTAACAAGTGTAATTCATTCAGATAAATGTGAGTCAGTGGACTGAGCTCTCCCTGACCATGTGAGTGAGGTGAGGGCAGAGTGACAGCACTTGACACCAAGGCCTCTTTGATGGTGTGTGGCATCAAGGAGCCCGAGCAATGCAGCAGCTTTTCACCTACTATTCCAGGAAAGGGATCAACATCTGGATCCCTCTGAGCAACTCCTGGGAATTCTGTCATCCCAAAGGGACACATCCTCCTCCTCAGTTCACACAAACAGCAGCAAGTCAGCCACACACTGTCCAAACTGTTTGGGGGAGCTGACCTGAACTCTCACAGCCCTGTGCCATGCTCTGCTGGAAGATGGAGGGACTATTGGGGAGCCCTTGGCACAGACAGCTCCATCAATATTGTTGGTCTTTAAACATGAAGGTGAACTTTTCCTGGTCATAAGTCCTCCCTGCCCCGATATGGACCAGAACATGTTCAAAATGACCAACTGTGTAATGACCCACTGCTAGTCCGACAGCAATGAGCCATTCTGCTCTGAACACTCCCTGAGTGAGCTCACTCCATTATGTTCAGACACATTGCCATTGAGTGCCCAGAAAGCCCACCCTTACACTCCAGAGTTTTGGTAGCCCTCCCATCACAGAGTTCCCCTGTGAACCCCTTCAGTTCGTTCTCCACTGGAGAGGGCTGGTCCAAGTGGGTTTGATGGACGAATGAGATATAACGGGGTCTACTCGATATGTTCCCTGTTCCCCATCCACACACATACGGACACAGGCTCTTCCCCATTCACTGTACACAATCAGGCATAGGTATTCAGGATGGGTACTGCCCCTTCAGAGCACCAATATGGTGGATGGAGGGTTATGGAGTGAAAGGTTCCCTCCCCACTCTGGGTTTGGACCTTCCCCATCTACACTCTGAGTTCAGCTTACTCTCAGCATCATTCTTCAATCTTTCTGAACTCCAACACACCTTCCTTCTTTCCTCCATTTATTGGGGATGATTTTCTCAGGGCCCTGCATTCCTGCTGAAAGTGCCCCTTCTGTCCCTAACTGTAGTATTGCCCTCCTGCTCCCGGGACCCCATTGCCCTCTCTATTCTCCCCCTCGTGTTCTGTGCCTTGAGGGTGGAGGGTTTCAATTCACACACCCTTTCCCTGAGGCTTCAGCTCAGGCCATTTCCAAAGCACACAGAGACAGAGACTGAATCTTCTTCATCTTTATTCCCTTTTCCAGATTGACATTGACAGAAAACAGACTGCAATTAACAGCCCAGACAGAGGAAGCTGCACAAATTCACAGCCACAATGGAGCTTGAGGAAAACACTTGTATGGATTTTCTCAATAACATGATAATCTTGCCCTTTAAACTGTGACAAAACCTTAAGGTGGAACTGGTGGCTGAGCAGGAAGATCTGGTTTACTGAAGCAGAGACTTCTGAGGTTCACATTGTTTTATACAGCTGACAGTCTTCAATATCTTTGAAAGGTTATGCTTGGTATTACAAGTCAGCACCATCCCCATCAAACAGTCTCCTGGACAGGGACAGAATAGGGTTAGATGCAGAGTATTGCCCTTTCCATATGGTTCCCATGAAAGACACCCATGACAGGGACAGGATAAGATACAGAATAAAGCTGTCTCCACACAGTCCTCTTCAAAAACTCCCAGGACAGGGACAGCACTTGGTTGGGTACAGAGTGAAGCTCTCTCTACAGTGTCACAGTAACCTGCCTTAACTCCTGAACCTCAGAAGTGTCCCTGAGGCCAGTTCTGGCAATGATCTTTGCCCTGCCAGCTCAGCCCTGTCCTATTTAAAGTTGTGTCTCCTCTGTGGACTGTCTCAAACACGCTACACACACTCTGATCTCCTGATGCTCTTGCTGAGGGGAGAGGAGAGGGTCACGTGGGTGAGGGCACAGGAGAAGCGAGCGTTGGACTCCCAGTCAGACCCAGAGAGGGTCAGCAGGCTGCTGACACTGTAGGTGCTGTCCGAAGCTCGCAGGTAGTTGCTGGTCTGAACCCCGTCCGAAATGACTGCACCGTCCTTCTTCCACTGCACCTCCAGCTCACCGGGATAGAAGTGGTTGGCAAGGCACACCAGGGTGGCAGTGCCCTTGGCATTGACCTGCTCCGGGGAGGGAGGCAGCAGGGTCAGCTTGGGCTGAGAGTTCTCACGGCCTGAAAGGCAAGAGAAACAATTTTAATCCCTGCCATTTGAAGGGATTTCAGCTCTTCAGACATTAACTGGCAAAAGCATCATTTTGAACTTTTGTATCCAATACCTAGCAAACCCAACAAAAGGATGGACATTTATTAAAATTATTTTTTAATGGTGGACATTGAAGCCCCCCACCCAGAGTACATTCTGTGCCCTCACCACCCTCAGAGCTTCCTCCAAGTGCTGTTCAACATGGAGGAGAGACTGACTCATCAGCCGAGGGAGGACAGTACGTGGTCATCAGCCAGAGGTTTCACAGAATCAGAGAATCATACAGTGTAGAAGAGGTCCCTCATCTGATCATGTCTGTCCCACCAAGGCAAAACTAAATCTACTCTCCATCCACTTTCCAGAACTGGGCCCAAAGCATTGAATGTTCGGATATTTCAGGTGCTCATCCAGGTATTTTTTAAACGGTTGTGAGGTTTCCCACCTCAACTACCCTCCCAGGCAATACATTCCAGACTCCCACATTCTCGGGGAAAAAGGTTTTCCTCAACTCTTCTCTAAAGCTCCTGTCTTTCACATTGAATGTGACCCAACTCATTATTGACCCTCCAACTAAGGGGAGCAGCTGCTTTCCATTCCCCCTGTCCATCTCCCACCTAACCTTATACACCTCTGTCAGAGCCCCACTCAACCTTCTCTGTTACAAAGAAAACAACCTGAGCCCCTCTTCACATTTGAGATGGTCCATCCCAGGAACTTCCTCTGCACCCCGTCCGGTGTAATCACATCCTTCCTATAGTGTGGTGACTGGAACTGCACACACTACTGCAGCTGTGGACTAACCAGTTTTGCCCAGCTCCAACATATCGTCCATGATCTTACAATCCGTGCCTGAAATGATAAAGACTGCACCACCATCACCACCTCTGCTGGGTCTGTCCTGCTGATATGCCCAGGGCATATCCAGGGATGGTGATGGTGGTGTCCAGGACATTGTCTGTAAGGTATGGTTCTGTGAGTGTGACTGTGACAGGCTGTTGCTTGACTAGTCTCTGAGACAGCTCTCCTGAATTTGGCACCAGCCCCCAGATGTTAGTAAGGAGGGTGAAACAGGGTAGACAGGGCTGTGCTTGATGTTGTTTCTGATGCCAAGATCGATGCCAGGTGGCCCATCAGGTTTCATTCTGTTTCTGAGACTTCCCAGCGATTGTTAGAATGGAGGGCCTTGCTCGGCCATTACAGAAGGTGGGTCACAGTTAACCTCATTGCTGTGGGTCTGGAGTCACGTGTAGGCCAGAAAATGTAAGGACGGCTGATTTTCTTCCCTAAAGGACATCAGTCCTTTATCTCAATATCTCTTTAAAAAACCCCCAATCACTCACAGATCGGGAGAACTTCATCCGATTGGAGCAGACTGGGATCAACACACTCCAGGAAGGAGTCACGTTGAGTGTCCATGTAGAAGGTTCCATAGGGCTGAGGTCAAGGGTGGGGCTGCTTCTCATGACCCCATGACCCTTGGAAAATGGCAGTGCTCTGACAATGGGCAATGGTCAGGATCTGTAGACTGCAATCTCAAAGAAGGACTTGCATTTGTGTAGCACCTGTTGCAACCTTAGGATGACTCATGCCCCTCACTTCTGATTGTACATAGCACGATCCCAGCATGCAGTCTGATAATGAGTGGAGAATCAGGTTTTCACTGATGTTAATTGGGAGATAAATATTGACCAGGACACCATGGGGATCTGCCCTGCTCTTCTAATATGCAGTGGCATCTTCCACTGCCCTCGAGAGGGCAGACATCAGAACATCCCATCTGAAGACGGTCCCTCAGTGCTGAACCTCTTACAATGCTACACTTCCTCAGTATTGACACACCAACAGTGCAACACCCCCTCAGTATGAACTGTCTGCTAGTACAGCACTCCCTTAGTACTCAACCTCTAATAGTCCTGCACTCCCTCAGTGCTGAGACTCAGATTGTGCTGTACTCCCTCAGTACTGACCCCTTGATAGTGCTGCACTCCCTCAGTACTGAGCCCCTGACATTGCGGCAGTCTCTCAGTACTTACCCTCTGACAGTGCAGCAGTCTCTCAGCTCTGACCCTCTGTCAATGTTGCACTCCCTCAGTGCTGACTTTCTGACAGTGCTGCACTCCCTCAGCACTGACCCCCTGACAGTGCTGCACTCCCTCAGCACTGCACTGCACTCACAGCCTGGATAATTTGCTTCAGTGATAGAATCATGTAATGATGGAATCTGAACAATGTCGTAGCAGGCCATTCACCCCAATAAGTTCACACCAATACTGCGACAAGCATCCCACCCAGATCCAAACCATGACTCTATCAATGTAACCTTCCTTTCGCAATGGCTCATCCACCCAGTCGTCTACATTGTGAGTGGGAGGGGAGATTGCTCCCCACTGAGACCAGGCTGACACCTACCAGTCCAATAGCCTGCCTTGCTTCCCCATCCCAGCCCACACTTGGAGGAACATGACCACCTGGGGAGGTTGGAGCTGTTTCCCAACCAGAGATACTGCATTCAGGAGAGAGATGGTGAACAGATGATGATTATATGTGTGTGTGTGTGTGTGTGTGTGTATTGGGGATGGGAGTGGATTGAGGGCCCTTTCCGCAGAAGAGTTTGTAAGTCGATGGGTGAAAGTGGGAGGGGCACTAGTGTAACATCTTTGTTGCTGCTGAAACTCTTGCTGCCTGCTCAGTCACGTCTGAGAGACACACAGATACATCAGACACACAGGAGGCAGCTTTCTGTGGATGTTCTCCTGGAGCAGGTCTCATCAATCATGGAGCTATGGTCAGTAACAGTGTAAGCTGTGCTGCCAAGAGGTGGGCACTGTGGAGTATGGAGTGTTTTATTTCCCCCCCGACTCTATTTTGATTCACTCCCTGCCGGCCCCCCCCCCCACTTCACTGTTTGACCACGTAACATTGGCCTTTGATGTGAAGGACACTGCTTGTCACTGGCCACTCGGGTATTTCCTTTCCTCCTGGAGGTGGAAAATGAATAAAGACTTCTGCACTTGTCATTTTTCACTGCGTCTCACACTTGCACACTCACAATGTGGGTGCTGGGGAAACATTATGCATCACCATTGTTAGGCAGCTGTGTGGGGTTATAGAAAAGAAAACAAAATAAAAACTGTGCTGCCCTGAAAGCCTGAGTCTGCATCTCAGCTCGGAAGGATATCAGCTAATTCATCAAAATTGGTCCTGCCCCTCCACAGCCTAGTCAGGCTGCCTCTGCCTTTCCATCACTCCCAGGTTATCTCTTGTGCCACAGCTCATTCTCCTGAGAGTTGGCTATACTCAGGCCCAGCACATGATCTTGTCCCACTGTCAGATCCTCTTCGAGAAACTCATGGCTCACCACTGCCATCTCCTGGGCAATTGGAGAAGGGTAATAAATAGCTGACAGGTCAATACATTTCCCATCCCAAGAGAAATCAAAATAAAGGATGTAGAATTCAAATGATCAAACTGGTGGAAGATGGAGTGGATCAACTCCGTGATTAAATTTCACCTGATAATTGCTGTATTAAGTTCAAGGTGAACTTAAGATGGTCTCTGCTGAATTCAGGTCAATTTTCATGGTTAACTTTCTCTCCAAACTGATTCTAATTTGAGTGTTGCTGAAAAACAAAACATTTTGTTGGAGCTTTTTGTCTTGCATGCATCAGGACAATTTGCAAGAAATGCCACAGCAAAGGGAAACAATATTTAAACTGGTGTGTTCATCGTGACAACACTTCAATCTGTCAGACTTTCCTCTCATGCAATATAAACGTTGTTTTTTTTCTCTTTTGATTGGATTTTTGCAATTGCCCTGATGAGGGAAAAACGAAAGCTTCCACAATATTCTCAAATAATTATTTGATCATAATTTACTCTTTTGCTTCAGACCTGTTCAATTTCCAAGGAGTAATTCTGTCCCATTTTGAATGGAGGTCTCAGTTCATCAGCACTCACTAAATTCCAATCTCTGCATCAAAATATTTTTCCTGATCTCCTTCCTGTACCTGGTGTTTGACCACAGAGTGTGTCATTTTGCCTTTCAGTTTGCCATCATTGACAGAAAATCTACATTTACTGTGTTGATTTCATTAAGGAATTTTGAATATCAGAATTCCCTCCCTCCCTCCTCGAGATCCTGTTCTGGTGTTTCCTTGTAACCTGGATCTCCTATCCCTGGACTATTCTGCATTGCACCTCATAGAAGCCCCTAACTGTCCACCATATTCCAGATGTGACCTAACCATTCTTCAGTACAGCTGTCCTGGCGAATCTCCCCTCCATCTCCTCACTCTCAATATTCATTCCAAAATCCCAGTGGAATTTCCCATGTCTTATTCTGAAAATTTTCCCAATTTTAAGCATTTATGTCACTGGCCATCCTTTCTTACCCGCTGCAGTACATTGTTTACAATATGAGCTGCACTTCAGCATTTATTGTTCTGAGTCATTTCAAGCAGGAAAGCTTCTTGCCAACTCTCAGGAGAGAAACTCAGTTAATCCCATTGCCCTGCTCTATCCCAATCGCTTTAATTGTATTTCTGGTGTATTCAACAACATCTGCATTACAGTCTTACACCCACTAATGGCTTTCTGTCATCTCTTGCGTTCTTCCTGATTATCTTTTTTTGCAGTTTAGTGACATTGTCTTTGTACCCGTTTGTTAGACCTTTGCAATTCATATTGTGCCTGATCCCAGTGCCAGTCGTTGGGGCACTCCACCTTGTAATCTGAAAAAGCAGGCTCCAGTCTTTCAAAGAGATTGATTCAAGCCTCCCCCAGGTTATTATTTGAATTGTCCCTCATTTATTTTGATTTCTCCTGGGATGGGGCAAGCGTTGATGTGTCTGCTATTGGTTGTCCTTCCCTAATTGTCCTGGAGAGGGCGGTGGTGAGCAATTTAATATCTGGGAAGGACGGGGCTGGGATGTGTCCAAGTAAAAACCATGAAACTCAATGTCATTTTATGTATGTTCTTTAGGCAAAGGGAATCCAGTCATCACCCAGACTGTGACTCCAGTCCCACAGTGACATGATTCATTCTTCACGGCCCCATGATCTGGCTCAGCAAAGAACTCAGTCTGAACTGCTGGAGATGGGCAATAAATATGAGGCTTGCCAATGACATTAACACCCTGAGAAGGAATAATGCTGCTCTTTGCTATCTGCCTTTTAGCCTCTGAGCCACCACACTCTCGCTGGTAAGGGTCTCTAATCCTCTCACATTAATATATTAAATGATGGCAATATGTGAAGAGCTTTTATTTTGAATTGTCAGTTCTCTTTTCCCATGCCTCTCTCCTCTTCAGGGGGGAGGGAGGAAAAACAGCTTTTGTACTAGGATACTTATCACAGCCCAATGAAAATGTCTCCTGTGATATGATTATCTTCACAGTGTGCTGTTTTGTTCATTCTGTGATACACGTAGACAATATCAGTATTGAGAGGGACAAAGTATATGTCCTTCTCTAACCCCTTTCCAACACACCCTCTCCATCTTGCTTTACTCCTTATTGACTCTTCTACAATTGTCCCTGTTCCCTCACTCTGTCCCAGTCCCAGAGGGATTGATGGCCGGAGTTCATGACCCCGCACTGTGTGAAGGTTGGTGTGAAGTGAGGCCAGTGTGTTGGAGGTTGGGCTCCTCCCTCAGGCCCAGGTGTAGGGGCCTGTTCAACAATCTGCATATTGTCCTTTTTCTCTTTCTGAATGAACTGAATCAAGTTGCAGTAAGGATCTGGCAACAAGGTGTCTTGTCTAAAATGTTCCCAGCATTGGATACAGAATTGGCTGTGTTGGAGGAGACAGAGGGCAGTGATGGGGGGATGGTTTTCAGAATGGAGGTCTAGTGGTGTTTTACAGGGTTCAGTGGTGGGAACTCTGCTGTTCATGGTCTGCATAAATGATTTGGAGGAAGGTGTAGCTGGTCTAATTAAAAAGTTAACAGTTGATACAAAGATTGGTAGAGTTACAGATAATGAGAAGGATTGTCAGAGGATACAGCAGGATAGAGATCAGTTGAATGCATGGACAGAAAAATGGCAGATGTAGTTTAATCCAGACAAATGTGAGGCGATGCATTTTGAAAGGTGCTGTACAGGTGGGAATTATACAGTGAATGGCAGAATCCTTTGGAGTATTGATATGCAGAGGGATCTGGGTGTGTATGTTCACAGATCACTGAAGGTGGCAGCACAGCGAGGTAAGGTTGTGAAAAAGGCTTATGGCCTGCTTGCCTTCATTGGAAGGGGCATTGAGTATAAGGACAGACAAGTTATGCTGCAGCTTTATAGAACTTTAGTTTGGCCACACTTGGAATAGTGCACACAGTTCTGGTCACCACACTATCAGAAGGATGTGGATGTTTTGAAGACGGTGCAGAAAATGTTTACCAGGATATTGTCTGGTATGGGGGGGATTTTAGTTCTGAAGAAAGGTTGGAGAGACTGGGTTTGTTTTCACCAGAATGAGGGAAAATGAGGTGTGACCTGATAGAAGTTTATTAAGTTTTGAATGGCATAGGTAGAGTGGAAAATATGAGGCTTTTTCCCAGGATGGAGGGGTCACTTACTCGGGGACAGAGGTTCAAGGTGCGGGGGGAAGGAGGAATTTAAAAGAGATGTGCGAGGCAAGTATTTCACACAAATGAAGTTGAGTACCTGGAACACACTGCCAGAGGAGGGGGTGGAAGCAGACACAATAGAAGTATTCAAGAAATACCTGCACTAATGCATGAATAGAAAGGGAATAGAGGGATATGAATCCTGTAGGTGAATACAGTTTCAGTGAGGAAGGGCAAAATGTGTCAGCAGAGGCTGGGCGGGCCGAAGGGCCTGTTTCTCTGCTGTATTGTGCCTTGTTCTTTGATCCCTGCTGTTGAATTGGATTCTCGGGAGCCAGCTCCGTATGAAGAGCCTGTTCTCAGTCTTTTGTTGGAGTTCATGGGGCAGCTGCTGCTTCCTTGCTACGTCACTGATCAAACCAACAATATGGAAAGCCTCTTGATTTTCAAAGCTTGGGAGAAGATTTGTAGCTCGGGTGCTCGTTGTTGTGGTTCTGTTTGCTGAGCTGGGATTTTGTGTTGCAGACGTTTCGTCCCCTGTCTAGGTGTCATCCTCAGTGCTTGGGAGCCTCCTGTGAAGCGCTTCTGTGATGTTTCCTCCAGCATTTATTGTGGTTTGAATCTGCTGCTTCCGGTTGTCAGTTCCAGCTGTCCGTTGCAGTGGTTGGTATATTGGGTCCAGGTCGATGAGCTTCTGGGTTGAATCTGTGGATGAGTGCCATGCCTCAAGGAATTCCCTGGCTGTTCTCTATTTGGCTTGTCCTATAATAGTAGTGTTGTCCCAGTCGAAATAATGTTGCTTGTCATCTGCGTGTGTGGCTCCTAAGGATAGCTGGTCCTACTACATAGGACAAACAGGAAGACAGCTAACGATCCGCATCCATGAACACCAACTAGCCACGAAACGACACGACCAGCTATCCTTAGTAGCCACACATGCAGATGACAAGCAACATGAATTCGACGGGGACAACATTACTATTATAGGACAAGCCAAACAGAGAACAGCTAGGGAATTCCTAGAGGCATGGCACTCATCCACAGATTCAATCAATAAGCACATCGACCTGGACCCAATATACCGACAACTGCAGTGGACAGCTGGAACTGACAACCGGAAGCGGCAGATTCAAACTACTACAAATGCCAGAGGAAACATCACAGAAGCGCTTCACAGGAGGCTCCCAAGCACTGAGGATGTCACCTAGATAGGGGACGAAACGTCTGCAACACAAATTCCCAGAACAGAATCGGCGAACAGAAGCACAACAGCCTCTTGATATTTTAAATACACTGTCTGCAAGAAAATGCTTGGCAGAGGTTTTAACATTGTTTAATAAGACAAAGATGTAAATACACCAGTTTGTTTACAGCTATGAGCGTTTAACATCATGGTCCTTGTTTTAATGTACCCTCCCTCATGGCAATACATTTTACAATGTTTCTCTCCCCTTACATGTTGTGAAGGGGTTTGCAAACGTGTTTTGATGAGGACAGTGAATCTTCAACACCGTTTGGTGGAGTGGGTGTCTGTTTGAATTCTCACTTGTGATAATACAGTTTTAAATGTGTCAGGGTTACTTTCCCCGCTGTCTGGGGGTGTCGCTGTCACTAACCCCACTCCACCCTTCCCTCTTGGGGTAATACTATTTTTCACATCATTTTGGACACATTTGGAGGGGAGCGACTTACCAGGGCCATTCAGTGGGGTGCAGGTCTCTGGCACAGTGTCTGACCCTGTTACACAGAAGGAAAGGAGACAGAGGAGGAGAGCGTTAGTCATTGGGGACTCAATAGTTCGAAGGTCAGATAGAATGTTTGTTGGGGATGAATGAGACTCATGTTTGGCGTGTTGGACCCAGGTGCCAAGGCTGAAAATGTGTTGCTGGAAAAGCGCAGCAGGTCAGGCAGCATTCAAGGAGCAGGAGAATCGCTGTTTCGGGCAAGAGCCCCACTTCGGGAATGAGGAAAGTGTGTCCAGCAGGCTAAGATAAAAGGTAAGGAGGGACTTTGGGGAGGGGTGTTTGGAAACGCGATAGGTGGAAGGAGGTTAAGGTGAGGGTGATAGGCCAGAGTAGGGGTGAGGGCGGAGAGGTCAGGAAGAAGATTGCAGGATAGGAAGGCGGTGCTGAGTTCGAGGGTTGGGACTGAGACAAGGTGGGGGGAGGGGAAATGAGGAAACTGGAGAAGGAGGCCATCTGGATTGTACGGTATTCCTTCTTCAAAGACCGCAATTTCCTGCCAGACGTGATCGACGATGTTCTCCACTGGATGTCCTCCACTTCCCGCTCCTCCGTCCTTGAGCCCCGCCCCTCCAATCGCACAGGACAGAACCCCACTGGTCCTCACCTACCACCCCACCAACCTCCGTATACAGCGTATCATCCGCCGTCATTTCCGCCACCTCCAAATGGACCCCACTACCAGGGATACATTTCCCTCCCCTCCTCTCCCCTTCAGCATTCCAAAAAGACCCCTCCCTCCGTGACTCCCTCGTCAGGTTCACACCCCCACCAACCCAACCGCCACTCCCGGCACCTTCCCCTGCAATCACAAGAAATGCAAAACTTGCGCCCACACCTCCCCCCTTACTTCCCTCCAAGACCCCAAGGGATCCTTCCATATCCTCCACAAATTCACCTGCACCTCCACACACATCATTTACTGTATCCGCTGCACCCGATGTGGCCTCCTCTATATTGGGGAGACAGGCCACCTACTTGAGGAACGTTTCAGAGAACACCTCTGGGACACCCAGACCAACCAACCCAACCGCCCCGTGGCTCAACACTTCAACTCCCCCTCCCACTCCACCAAGGACATCTAGGTCCTTGGACTCGTCCATCGCCAGACCATAGCAACACGACGGCTGGAGGAAGAGTACCTCATCCTCTGCCTAGGAACCCTCCAACCACAAGGGATGAACTCAGATTTCTCCAGTTTCCTCATTTCCCCTGCCCCCACCTTGTCTCAGCCCCAACCCTCGAACTCAGCACCACCTTCCTAACCTGCAATCTTCTTCCTGACCTCTCTGCCCCCACCCCTACTCTGGCCTATCATCCTCACCTTAACCTCCTTCCACCTATCGCGTTTCCAATGCCCCTCCCCCAAGTCCCTCCTCCCTACCTTTTATCTTAGCCTGCTTGGCACACTTTCCTCATTCCTGAAGAAGGGCTTATGCCTGAAATGTCGATTCTCCTGCTCCGTGGATGCTGCCTGACCTGCTGCGCTTTTCCAGCAACACATTTTCAGCTCTGATCTCCAGCATCTGCAGTCCTCACTTTCTCCTCCAGGTGCCAGGGTCCATGATGTTTTGGATCTTGTCTTTGGGGTCCTGAAGGGAGAGCGTGACCAGACTCAAGTCGTGATCCAACCACATAGGTAGAAAGAGGGATTGGGATGTAAAGCATGATTTCAGGGAGCTAGGGTGGAAGCTGAGAGCTATACAAAAGAGTTGTTATCTCTGGTTTGTTACCTGTGCCACGTTATAGCAAGGCAAGGAATAGGGAGAGAGGTCAGCGGAATGTGTGGCTGCAGGGATGGTGCAGGAGAGAGGGTTTCAGGTGTATGAATAATTGGGGCACATTCTGGGGAAGGTAGGACCTCTACAAACAGGATGGTCTTCACTTGAACCAGAAGGGTACTAATATCTTGGGTGGGAAATTTGCTGGTACTATTCTGGTGGGTTTAAACTACCACAGCAGGTGGATGGGAACCTGAGGTGTCATTCCAGTGCACGGGAGAATGAGAGAAGTGAGGGCATGGACAGGATTTCACGGTCACAGGAATGTGCTGGCAGACAACGAAGTGATTTGAAATGTGTCTACTTCAACGCTAGAAGTATCTGAAATAAGGTAGGTGAGCTTGCAGCATGGATAGGTACCTGGGACTTCAAGGTTGTGGCCATTTCGGAGACATGGATAGAGCAGAGTCAGGAATGGATGTTGCAGGTTCCAGGTTTTTGATCTTTCATTAAGAACAGGGAAAAAAGTAAAAGAGGGGAAGATGTGACCTTGTTAGTCAAGGACGGTATAACGTTGGCTGAAAGAATTTTTGACAAGGACTCATCTACTGAGGTGGTATGGGCTGAGGTAAGAAACAGGATGAGAAGGCACACTGCTGGGAGTTCTTTACAGGCCTCCACAGAGTTCCAGCGATGTGGAGGAGAGAATCGACAAAATAATTCTGGGTAAGAGCAAAAGGAACAGAGTGCTCATTATGGGGGACTTTAATGTCCCCAACATTGACTGGAAATGCTAGAACTCTAATATATCAGATGGATCAGTTTCTGTCCAAATTGTACAGGAGGGTTTCCTGACACAGTATGTCGAAGGGCCGACAAAAAGAGAGGCCACAGTGGGTCTGGTGCTTGATAATGAACCAGGCCTGGTGTTTGATTTAGTGGTAGGAAGACACTTTGGTGAGAGTGACCATAATTCAGTTCCATTTAGTTTAGTGATGGAAACGGATAGGTACATGCCACAGGGCAACAGTTATAGATGGGGGAAGGGTAATTATAATCCGATTAAGCAAGACTTAGGCTACATAGAATGGGGTAGCAAGATGCAGGGGATGGGGACAATCAAAATGTGGAGCTAGTTTAAGGAATAGATATTGCGTGTCCTTGATAGGTATGTCCCTGTGTGGCAGGGGGAACTGATAAGGTAAGGGATCCGTGATTTACTAAAGACATTGCATCTCTTGTTAAGTGGAAGAAGGAGGCTTCTGTGACAATGAGATGAGATGATTCAGATGAGGCGATGGAGAGTTACAGATTAGCTAGGAATGAGTTAAAGAGAGAGTTAAGAAGAGCAAAGAAAGGACATGAACAGTCTTTAGTAGGTAGAATAAAGGAGAACCCTAAAGCTTTCTATAGACATGTGAAGAATAAAAGGATGACTAGGGTAGGAATACGCAAAAGTGAGGAGTGCAGATGCTGGAAACCAGAGTTTAGATCAGAGTGGTACTGGAAAAGCACAGCAGGTCAGGCAGCATCCGAGGAGCAGGAAAATCGATGTTTCGGGCAAAAGCCCTTCATCAGGAATAGATGAAGGGCTTTTGCCCGAAACGGCGCTTTCCTTGCTCCTCGATGCAGCCTGACCTGCTGTGCCTTCCAGGACCACTCAGACCTAAACTAGGGTAGGAATAGGGCCAATCAAAGACAGCAGTGGGAAGTTGTGTGTGCACCCTGTGGAGATCGGAGAGGTGCTAAATGAATATTCCTCATCTGTTTTCACTCAAGAAAAGGAGAATATTGTCGAAGAGAAGAATGAGATATTAGACTAGAAAGGATTGAGGTTAGTAAAGAAGAGATGTTATCAATTCTGATAGGAGTAAAAGTAGACAAGTTCCCTGGGCTAGATGGGATAAATTTTTGGATTCCCTGGGAGCCTTTGGCTTTGATCTTTGAGTTGTCATTGTCTGCAGGTTTAGTACCAGAGGACTGGAGGATTGCAAATGATATGCCCTTGTTCAAGAATGGCAGTAGAAATGACCCAAGTAATTATAGACCAGATAGCCTTACAACTATTGGAGGAAAAGTTTTGAAAAGGATTATAAGAGATAAGATTTATAATCATCCCGCAAGCAACAATTTGATTGCAGATAGTCAACATCGTTTCGTCAAGGGCAGGTCTTGTCTCACAAACCTCGCTGACATTTTTGAGAAGGTGACCAAGCATGTGGATGAGAGTAGGGCAGTTCACGTAGCGTACATGGACTTCAGTAAAGCCTTTGATAAGGTTCCACGAGGTAGGCTGTTGGAGAAAATGCAAGGCATGGGATTGAGGGTGATTCAGCAGTTTGGAGTAGTAACTTGCTTTCTGTAAAAAGGTAGCGAGTGGTGGTTGATGGAGAATATTCAGCCTGAAGTTCGGTGACTAGTGGTGTTCCATAAGGATCTGTTTTGGGACCTGTTTGTCATTCTTATAAATGACTTGGATGCAGGCAGTGGTCGATTTGTTAGTAATATTGCAGATGACACTGAAGTCAGCGGAGTAGTGGATAGTGTGGAAGAATGTTGCAGGTTGCAAGGGGACTTGGATAATTGGGCTGAAAGGTGGAAAATGGAATTCAATGCAGATAAATGTGAGGTGATTCACTTTCGGAAGAATAACAGGAAAGCAGAATACTGGGTCAATGGAAAGATTCTTGGTAGTGTGGATGTGCAGAGGAATCTTGGAGTGCATGTACATAGATCCCTGAAAGTTACCACCCAGGTTGATAGTTCTGTTAGGAAGGCACAAGGTGCGTTAGGTTTTATTGGTAGAGGGATTGAGTTCCAGAGCCATGATGTCATGCTGCCACTGTACAAAATGCTAGTGTGACCTCACTTGGAATATTGTGTACAGTTCTGATCGCCCCATTACAGGAAGGATGTGGAAGCATTGGAAAAGGTGTAGAGGAGATTTACCAGAATGTGCCTGGTCTGGAGGGAAGGTCTTAGGAGGAAAGGCTGAGGGACTTGGGTCCATTCTCATTGGAGAGAAGAAAGCTAAGAAGGATTTAACAGAGACATACAAGATGATCAAGGTAGGGTGGACAATTAGAGTCTTTTTCTAACCATGATAATGTTGGCTTGTACAAGCGGGCGTAGCTGCAAATTGAGGGGTGATAGATTTAACACAGATGTCTGAGGCAGGTTCTTTACTCATAGAGTGGTAAAGGCGTGGAATGCCCTACCTGCCAATGTAGTTAACTCAGCCACATTAGGGGCATTTAAACAGTCCTTTAGTAAGCATATGGATGCTGTTGGTATAGTGTAGGGGGATGAGCTTAGATTAGTTCACTGGTTGGCATAACATCATGGGACGAAGGGCCTGTTCTTCGCTGTACTGTTCAGTGTTCTGTGTTCTGCAAGTGTGGCTAATTTTGGTAAAGTACAGTTTTGCACACTTTGCTCAGTTCAGCTCTTTTGACCAATGTTCAGTATTGCAGGGTCACACTGTCTAGAGTGTTCCTGCATTCTGTTGTGTACTATTGTGTTCTGGGAGTCATGCTAGGGAAAGTATGTGAACACATTGGAGAGAGTCCAGAAGTGATTTACATGAATATTCCAGGGATGAGGTACTTCAATTGGGAAGAAAGATGGAAGATGTTGAGACTGTTTTCCTTGGAGAGTTGAAGGCTGAGAGGAGATTTGATTGAAGCTTTCAAAATCATGGAGGGTCTGGACAGAGTGACTAGGGAGAAAGTGTTACAGTTCCTAAAAGGATAAAGCATGAGCGGGCACAGACTCAAGGTTATTCACAAAGAAACAAAATTAACACAAGAAGAAAATCTTCTCACACAGCAAGCAATTAGCATCTGTAATGCACAGCCTGGAGCTGTGGTGGAAACAGGTTCACGTGGAGTACTGGACGGTTGGTTAAACAGAAACAATGTCTGGGGTCATTGGGAAGAGGCAGGAAATTGGCAGAGTCATAACACTCATTCAGAGAGCTAGTACATGCTCGATGGACCAAAGGACATCTCCTACACCGTCACAACTTCATGATTCTGTTGTTAATTTCACTTTTAACCCTTTAGTGCTATCCAATGTTATTTCCAATTATGTCACAGAATACAGGGTGGTCAGGACCAAAGTATGAAAATTGACAATAGTGACATTGCCAATGAAAAGTAAGAAAGGTGAGCACAGTGACTAAGGAATTACACTGGATCATTATCTACTGAGGAGGAAGATGCCAGCTGGCTGTTCCATGGATATTAATGTTGGCTCAGTGATGGGCACTCTTCAAAATTAACAACAGCAACGTAGTATATAATGTTACTAAATGATGACAAACCCTCAGGATTAGGTGGTTTCTATCATCAAATTTTGAAGGAAGCTGGTCAGAACATTTCTGATGCTCTGACTTTATAATCTTCAAAAGTTCTCTCCATTTTTTAGCATTCATTTAAATGGGAAAATTGTTCATGTCATTCCACTGTTTAAGAAAAGTGAGAGATTACAACGAAGGAATTATAGACCTGTTAGCACAACATCTGTTGCTAGAGAATTACTACAGTGGTTAAGTAAGGTTAAGGCGACTGTAAACCTTGAAAATGTTCAGCTAATCAGAGACAGGCAGTACAGATTTGTCAATTATAGGTCATGCCTGATGGAACTTGCCTGATTCTTTTTGAAGGGATTACTAAAGTAGTGGAGGAGGGAATTGAGCTTAAACATCTCAGTCCAAGGACATCACTGCAGGAGTTCCTCAGGGTAGTGAGTCAGGATCAACCACCAAGAAACTTTTCTGATTCGGTATGTGGATGTACCAAATAGAGAGGGTGATCTACGCTTGGGAAATAAGGCAGGACAAGTGACTGAGGTGTCAGTGGGGGAGCACTTTGGGGCCAGCAATCATAATTCCATTAGTGTTAAAATAATGATGGAAAAGGATAGACCAGATCTAAAAGTTGAAGTTTTAAATTGAAGGAAGGCTAACTTTGACAGTATTAGGCTAGAAAGGTAAAGGACAGTTGGGAAAGGGAAGCCAGAGACAGTGCATTCCTGTTCGGGTGAAAGGTAAGGCTGAAAGGTGTAGGGAATGTTGGATAACTCAAGAAATTGAGGCTTTGGTTAAGAAAAAGTAGGAAGCTGGTATAGACAGCAGAGATCGAGAGAATCCTTTCAAAAGTATAAGGCAATAGGAGTATATTTAAGAGGGAAATCAGGAGTGCGAAAAGGGGACATGAGATAGCTCTGTCAAATAGGATTGAGAAGAATCCAAAGAGTTTCTTTTATAAATACATTAAGGACAAAAGGATGAGAACTGGGGAGAGAATAGGGCCCCTCAAAGATCAGCAAGGCAGCCTATGTGTAGAACCACAGGAGATGGGGGAGATAGTAAATGAGTACTTTGCATCAGTGTACTGTGGAGAAGGAAATGGAAGAATGTGGGGAAACAGATGGTGACATCTTGGAAAATGTTCATATTTCAGAGGAGGAAGTGCTGAAAGTCTCGAAATACATAAATGTGGATAAATCCTAAGGTCCTGATTAGGTGTACCCTAGAATTCTGTGGGAGGCTAGGCAAGTGATTGCTGGGCCCTTTGCTAAGATATTTGAATGATCGATAGTCACAGGTGAGGTACCAGAAGCCTGGAGGTTGGCTAATGTGATGCCCCTGTTTAAGAAAAGGGGTAAGGAAAAGCCATGGAACTATAGACTAGAGAGCCCAATGTCGGTGGTGGGCAAGTTATTGGAGGGAATCCAGAGGGACAGGATTTACAAGCATTTGGAAAGGCAAGGACTGATTAGGGATAGTCTGTATGGTTTTGTCCATGGAAATCATGCCTCACGAACTTGATTGGGGTTTTTGAAGAAGTCACAAAGAAAATTGATGAGGACAAAACAGTGCAAGTGATCCAAATGGACTTCAGTAAGGTGTTCGACAAGGTTCCTCATGGGAGATTGGTTAGCAAGGTTAGATCTCACAGAATACAGGGAGAACTGGATATTTGGATATAGAACTGGCTCAAAGGTAGAAGACAGACACTGGTGGTGGAGGGTTGTTTTTCAGACTGGAGGCCTGTGACCAGTAGAGTGCCACAAGGATCGGTGCTGGGTCCACTACTTTTCATAATTTATATAAATGATTTGGATGTGAACGTAAGAGATATAGTTAATAAGTTTGCAGATGACACCAAAATTGGAAGCATGGTGGACAGCGAAGAAGGTTACAACAGAGTACAATGGGATCTTGATCAGATAGCCAATGGGCTGAGGAGTTGCAGATGGAGTTTAATTTAGATAAATGTGTGGTGCTGCATTTTGGAAAAGCAAATCAGAGCAAGACTTGTACACTTAACGGTAAGGTCCTACAGAGAGCTGCTGAATAAAGAGGCCTTGGAGTGCAGGTTCATAGTTTCTTGAAAGTAGAGTTGCAGGTAGATAGGATAGTGAAGGAGGTGTTTGGTATACTTTCCTTTACTGGTCAGAGTATTGAGTACGGAGAGTTGGGAGGTCATGTTGCGGCTGTACAGGACATTGGTTAGACCACTTTTGGAATATTGCATACAATTCTGGTCTCCTTCCTATCAGAAGGATGTTGTGAAACTTGAAAGGGTTCAGAAAAGATTTACAAGGCTGTTGCCTGGGTTGAAAGATTTGAGCTACAGGGAGAGGCTGATTTGGCTGAGGCTGTTTTCCCTGGAGCGTCGGAGGCTGAGGGCTGACCTTATAGAGGTTTATAAAATTATAAGGGGCATGAATAGGGTGAATCGACAAAGTCTTTTCCCTGGGGTCAGGAAGTCCAGAATTAGAGGGCACAGGTTTAGGGTGAGAGGGGAAAGATATAAAATGGACTTAAGAGGCAACTTTTTCACGCAGAAGGTGGTGCATGTATGAAATAAGCTGCCAGAGAAAGTAATTAGATTAGATTACTTACAGTGTGGAAACAAGCCCTTCGGCCCAACAAGTCCACACCGACGCGCCCCCTCCCAGACCCATTTCCCTACATCTACCCCTGCACCTAACACTACGGGTAATTTAGCGTGGCCAATTCACTTAACCTGCACATTTTTGGACTGTGGGAGGAAACCGGAGCACCCAGAGGAAACCCACGCAGACACGGGGAGAATGTGCAATCTCCACACAGTCAGTCGCCTAAGGCGGGAATTGAACCCGGGTCTCTGGTGCTGTGAGACAGCAGTGCTAACCACTGCTGGTACACCAGTGGTGGAAGCTGGTACAATTACAGCATTTAAAAGGCATCTGGACGGGTAAAAGAATAGGAAGGGTTTAGAGGGATATGGGCCAAGTGCTGGCAAATGGGACTAGATTAGGTTAGGATATCCTGCCAGCATGACAAGGTGGACTGAAGGGTCTCTATGATCTTCACTGCTACATCTTCAATCACAAGGTTGACCACGCTGCAATAAATCACCCAGATACTCCAAATCCATGGCCTCACCATCCAGAACGCCAAGGGCAGCAGAGGTGGAAATGTATCAGTGTTCTTCTACTGTGGTGAGATACAGATCTTGTAACTCCATCTCCAACAGCAGTGTGTGTACCCATGCAATGTACACTCCATATACCCCATTCTCCAGGGCTATTAGGGACAGGCAGTAAATGGTACCCAGACACCACAAACATGCGAGGGGAAACAGATTACGGGTTTTTACATGCCACATGACCTGAGGTAGGGTAAGGCAGGAGAGGAGAAATTAACTGCTGGGTGAACTGACTCAGCTGCTGGGAGATGGACAACTCATGCAGCCTGTCTCTTATTGTGGCTGTGCTACCTATTTATTTCACCATTGAAGACAGTCCCCTCAGCTGTCGAGGCCCTAAGCTCTGAAACTGCCTTTCTGTCTCTTTTTCATCCTTCATGCTGCTCCTTAAAACCTATCCTTCAATAAAGCTTTGGGTCATCTTGTTTCGTAATGCCTTATATGGCCTGTGGTGATTTTATTTTGTCCAATAACACTCCCACAAAGTGTCTAATCAAAACAGGATTGTCTGGAAGTATCCATGAAGTTTAGTCAGCATTTGTGGGGAAAGATACAGATAACATTTCAGGGCTGATGTTCTTTCAAACTCAATTTACTTTTTCTGAAAAGGGAAATGCTGTTTGAAGCTTTTAATTTTGTTCTGATCAGGACAGAATTGCAAGAATACCAAATCTCAAAGGATTATGTTGATTTTGTGGCAGGTCTAGGTCCTTGCGTTCTGGTTTTCTTTGTTTTGTTTTTGCATGTGCCTTCACGTTTTATGATGTTGGACTGAGTCCCCTGTGAGATAATGCACCTTTCCAGAGGAAAGATTCCTCTGTGGGTCAGCCTGGTCCTTTGTGGGTGGACTTGACCTTTGGAAAGACTGAACACCTGTGTGTGTGCTGGGAGGTGAGCATTTGCTGCTTCCTGGATTGGACCCTGGATTGGATGGGTCACTACTTCCTTGGGAAGAGCTCATTCATTCATCAGCGCTGCTGGAGGCGGGGCCAGTGACGTCACGCCACCCACCACGTGGTTATTGCTCACGTGATCACAGGGACCACCTCCTGCTGGTCTTACGCCTCAACGTGGCGCAAATGAATCGATTGGTCCTTATTCGGTAAAAAAAGTTGAACAGACTGAAGTAAAACCGCTTATTCAAGCTGTACTTATATTTAAAATAGTAGTTTATAATAATTGGAGTGCGACCGATTCCGTTGCCTTGCACGAATTCCTCCTTTTCCCTCAGTGGGGGAGGGTATTCTCTGTGTCCGTGTATTGTTTGGGAGGTGGACCCGCCGATGCCGGCTCCGGGGTTGACCGGGACAGCGGGGGAATGACGTTTTAGAGAAAGCCGTGAGGTTACCCGCTGCGGTGTCATTGCGCAGGCGCGGTACGATAGGACGCGGTGTCATTGCGCAGGCGTGGGATTATCGGCTTGGGTCGTGCGCAGGCGCGCCTCTGACGGCCAATGTGTCGTTGCGCAGGCGCAGCATGACCGGTCACGGTGCACGAGTCTTTGGATCGCGGGGAATTCAAATTGGAACGGCTCAGTGTCAGAGAGAACAGCCCAGTGAGGCTTGGAGCTCCTCTCAGAGTCAAATCTAACACCAAGACTGTCCAGACTGGCTTCACCTACTGTTGTAATGGAGACTGGATTCAAAGCAATTACTTTAATCTACAGTTGGAGGAAATCCCTGCTCATCTGTGATTACGGAAAACAAAAATGTAGTGGATGTGTGTGTCCTGCTGGTGCAGCATTATTGTTCACACCGAGTTACCTTTGAGTAGGTGGCAGTGGGCTGTCTTGAACCACTGCAGTGTGTGAGCTGTAGGTAGATCCGCAGTGCCCTTGGGTGGAGTTCCTGGATTTTGAACCAGTGATAGTGAAGGAGTGTCAGTATATTTCTAAGTTAGGATGGTGAGTGGCTTGAAGGGGAATTTGCAGGTAGTAGTTTTCCCATATATCTGACTTTGTTCCTTTAGATGGAAGGTTTTATTTTTGAGTAAAAAGTGAGGTCTGCAGATGCTGGAGATCACAGCTGAAAATGTGTTGCTGGTCAAAGCACAGCAGGTCAGGCAGCATCTCAGGAATAGAGAATTCGACGTTTCGAGCATAAGCCCTTTTATTTTTGAAGCAGCTGTTCAATAACTGTCATAGTTGAGGAGAGAATAAAGGTTAAATTCATTGGCTACAAACACATCCATAGAATTGGGACTAAATGAGACCAGCCCCTGAGCTGCCGGCTGGATACCAGAGGAGAGGTGTTTTCGGAGGATTGTGTGGTAGATGGAGCTGTGTGTAGATTGAGACGGAGAAAAATACAATTTACTTCGGTCATCGTGTTGGATATGACTTGGATAAGAGTCATTTAAAAATTGTGGCAAATTACGAACTTGATTGTAAGGATTTACATGTAGAATTTGGGAAAGATGAGCACAGATTTGAGGCAACAACATGTTATATGAAAATTAGCAGGCACTGATGTTAAAGTACAGATTTGAGATGGCCCAGGGAATCCCTTGTGACCTCAGACCTGTAAGCCTCTCTTGGTTTGTCCTGGCGATCGTACTGAGTCTGGCATAGCCTGGAATAAAACCATCTTACAGACAGTTTAGTTTAATTTTAGTCTTCCCCTTTATTTACCAATAACATCACTGTTACAACATAACACTGGTACTTATTAGCTAAACTAGTTAAGGTTCTAAACCTGAGGAGAGTAGTGACCAGCTCTCTCCTGTCACAAACAGGGTTCCTTGATACAAAATTTTACAAAAACACTGCATTTGATTAGATTTAAACACTTCATTAGACAGACAACATTGGAAAGGCAATAATTCATAAGGAAGAGAAGTTAATTGACAGGTCTGTGTGCGCCTAATTGATCACTCCTACAGCCCGTAGTCATCCATCAGGTGGGAAAAACAGATTCAGCCGAGTCAGGCACCTGTTGGTGAGACAAGTCCTTACTATAAGGAGGCACCAGTCAAAACTAAGTGGGAGAAGTCATAAGGTAACCTCGCATGTCAGGTCTCATGTTTCACAAAATGGCTTCTTAGCTAGGGAAGGCAAACTTTGAATGTTAAAAACTGGCTTCCTCATAGATTGTGTCAGAATCTCTTCAATGTTGGGTTAGAATAATTTTTAAACTAGGAGCAGACTCTTGCTTTTTATCTTAAGAAAACAATCATTCTGAACCTGAGGCTGAATTGTTTCTGTAAGGTTGTATTTCAAATGATTCATTTGTCTCGAATTAGACATATTTTTCTTTTCAGGGTTCTGATTCAAATTCAAAGAGGATATCAATCTGGCTTGTTAGAATTGACAGTGGGGCAGTCATGGTCTGTAAGAACAGTAAGTAAGTTAAAGCTTTGTCAGCATTACCTTTTACAGAATTTGCATTTTGTACGATGGTTTCTCAAAATAATCATAAAGTCCCAAAATACAATTAAGTTCAAAACAAGGGTTATAGAGATAACACCGGAATAGGATACTGATTGTGGATAATCAGCCATGGCCATAATAAATGGTGGTGCCAGCTCGAATGGCCGAATGGCCTACTCCTGCACCTGTTTTCCATATTGAATCCACAACAGGTAAGCGTGCATTCAAACCAAACCACAGTTAATTTTCTATTTGCTTTGGCAATCTCAGCGTTATAATGTTGTTGTTCTCTCATTCTCTCTCTCTAGTGTCTTTTTGAACACCCAGGTTAGGGACTGTAACAGAATAATGTTTTTCCCTTTCTGTCTACCGAGCCTGCAAGGGTAATAAGAATCCAGTATAATTGCTATGACCTGACCATTAATTACAAGGCTTTTGACATGCTTGCAGGATGATACCAAGTCAGAGATCAGAATTAAACACTGTCATTAATTTCACAAGTGAACACACGTGAATGTTATCACTCTGTGTCCTGTTTACACAGATTCATTCCTGTTAAGGCACATGTTCTTAATTACTTTGGAGCATCCTGTTACCACTTGGTGAGAACAGGTGTTTTTATCTTCTGCACATCCTGGGTTCCCCCTTTTGTGGCCTGGTGCCTCCCTGGCTTTCCTGTTTATTTTCTACGGTGCAACAAATATGTTTTATAATTCAACATTAACATTTAGTCGAAATGTTTTAAGGCTATAAATTTTCTCATTCCCTCCTTTTGTCATTTCATGACAACTACATAGCTCATTATACAAATATAATGAGTCCATTTAGTCTTTGTATTCTCAATAATTTGTGCTTCCTCTTGCGAGTCATTGTCCGGAGGATCAGAGCGGAAAGATACTGGATTTCAGTGGAGTCGTTCAGACGTGGAGCTACAGGGGTAGGCAAGGGTCGATTAACAAGATTGCTTTTCGCCTTAGCCAAAGAGGAATGTATGGTCCATTCCATGCACAAGTGGACAACACTGTATATTCCTCGGATGAGACTGAGGACTATCAGTACGTTCCACGTGATCCATCCACACAGCGACCAAAGCCAGCAAGTAACACTCCATCCATATGGATCGGACAATGGTTGGGCAGGTATCTTCCGTGCACCTTGACCCGTTTTGTTGATAACATCTATGTTGTCCAAAATGTCTTTAGAGAAATCATTGATGTAGATGCAACATTGCGGGCCAATAACAGAACAAGCACCTCCTCCTTTAGCAAGGAGGAAATGTAGCACTAGCCAATTCTGAAGTGTTACCATCCAGGTCTCCTGTACCTCTTTGTTCACCAGCTTCAAAGCGTGGGCAGTTGAGTTGGCAAGTTTTCTGATGTCATATGCAAGGTCAGTTGTCTGATCTCGGGCCTTCTCAACATCCCAGCCAGGAGTAAGGCCTCCCAGCAATTTGCATCACCAGGTTTATTGATGGAAAGTTGTGTAAGTCCTGTTTGTATTTCCTTATTTCCTCTACATTTTGTTCCATACTGCTTCACATGTTGGTAGGCGTTCATTCATCACCTACCTCAGGTACTTCATGGTGGAGGGTAACAAATGGTAAATTTTGTACTAGAGCACAACATTGGTACCAGTCATTGGGTAGATATGGGTAGCCTTTGTTTTCACATCGCCAATGAAGGCTAAAAGGAGTTCCAAAGGCGCACTTCTGTGAGTGAATGACGAGTCCACTCAGGGCGAGAGCTGACTCTTGTAAACAGCGGGTGCTATCAAACGTTTGGATGTCCAAGTGTATTAATGAATGAAGAGCAGGAGTATCACCAGTGTCTTTGATAACATTCTTACACAGTGCTGGCTTCACGTTCCCCATGTCGTGAGTGGCAGAAGTTCTTTCAACGCACCATTCTAGTGCACTTCACACAGCGACGTGCTTCTTCTACCGAATGGGTTTTGCCAGCATAAGTGAGGGGTTGCATAAGTGTGAGTGTCCTATTTGTACACTGGACATCAGAATGATGGAAGAGTGAGCAAATAACACACGGATCAAGGGTTTAGCTTGAATCAAGAAACCATTGGTAACAGATGGGAGATTGGGAGTACATAGTATTTTTGATCTTTCTTCAGCTTTCCAGCATGTCTTCTGAATTACAGTAGCTATTGAATACAGGAACTGCATACAGAGGAACCTCGATTATCCAAGTAAGATGGGCCGGCACTCAATCATTCAGATAATTGATTGATTATTTGGTTAATTGATTTCCTCTGGGTCTGTGAAGTCTGATCCCCGATCAGGAGACTCAGCAAAAGCACATTGCTTGCGAGAACCTGTCTGCCCCCAATCCCGCCACCCTCAACCCTGCCCACACCCCCACCCCAAACCCAAACCCATCGTCTGTCCAATCCCAGCCCGCCCCCCTCACCCGGTCCCACCCCCATCTATCCCCACCTACCATCCGAACCCCCGACTGCGTGCTCACCCCCCCTCCCCCACCCCCCACTGTGGGGCAGCCGGACTGTACACCAATAGTAAGACTGCTGCTGCCTTTGTGGGATAAGTCTCCAAATAGCGCGCGCAACATTTTGACAGGTTCTGCCTCTGCCCTGTACAGGGCAACGTTGGAGTGATAATCTGGGGATGGGGGGTGGGGTTGGCATTCACCCAATGTGTAGAAGTCCAGGGAGATTGTTGGGGGAGGGAGAGAAAAGGCAGGAGGTCAGCCATTTGGAGATGGTGCCTGGACTGTTCAGGACTGTCCTCGGCAGCATTTCAGTGAGCTGAGTTTGCTTTTGCTCATTTGTACCTGTAAACAGAAGACGTGATCAGGATTGAAATTGCTCTTTGATGTAATGTTTCTATCGGGACCTTAAGATCACCTTCGGATAATCCGATATTTGGATTAACGAGGAACCTATGTAAAGGTATTTCTGTCACTGGTGGTAGGTCAGATAGGAGAAGATGCCATTGAGAAGGCATAGGTTGTCTGTCTCATGGCGAAAGGTGCCTGAGGGTTTGGTGATTTTGGTATTATGTGCTCAATACTGCAATCTGTACGGTTCGTTTTGAGGGGAACAGACAAACATTTCAAAGTAACAGTTTTCGGTTGATGGAGTGGCTGAGGTTATGGAATTGTGCCATCTCATGATGGCTGGCTTGGAAGTGTTGCGAGGATAATGACAAGGTCGAGAGTGATATTTGGATACAAAATGTGAGCAGTTTAACTGAGTTTCAGCTGGGCAGCTGCATTCATAACTTCCAATGTATTAGTACAGGTTTCATATATACAGTACCTTGGAGTTTTAGCCAGTCTAAGATATCATCGGTCGGTTACATCTGGACGTATGTACTTGGGTTGGGTTTTCGTCGGATACCTGTATCAGTGCTAACACAGGACTGTGAGGGGGATACAAGCTTGCAATGTCCTTTGTTGACCCATGTTGAACATCCTTCTACCTTTACTGCAGTTTCAGTTGTCAGAAAAGCTTGATAAGGCCCAGTTTTTGATGATTAAAGTCTTTCAATCATACGTAGTCACCAGGGTTGATATTTTTAAACATTGGAGCTCGCTCTTCATCCTTCCCTGGTACTTGATAGGCTACTTTGACCAGTTGATGATATGACTGCAATGCTTTGGTCAACTTAATCAGGTACATGTGCATTTCTTCTGCCATGATATGCCCATCAACAGGGTGTTGGGGACTTAATGGTGCAGACCAGGGAGTCCTCAGGAGCTTTCCATATATCAGTTCAGCCGTTGAGAATCCCGTCTTTTTCTATGTCATGGTTTCCTCATATTAAACAGAGCTTTTGGGAATACTTGAAGCCAATTATGACCAGTTTCTTTCACCAACATGCTGAGCTGACCTTTTTAACTTACAATTGGCTCTTTCTACAATTCCCGCTGCTTGGAGATGGTTGGCACAATGGAATTTCTGACTTGTATTCAAACTCTTACATTGTGGGTTGGTTAGCTCCGCACAGAAGTGGGAGCCATTATCAGAAAAGACCGTTAATGGTATTCCAAATCTGGGTATGATTTCCCTTAACAGAATTTTACAAGTAGTTGTTGCTGTGCATTCAGTGCAGGGATAAACTCCAATCCATTTATTAAATACATTGATTATCACTCAGCAATACTTATAACAATGGCATCTTGGTGACTGTCTAAAATTTCACTGGATCGTGTCAAAAGGTACACTTGGCAAGGGAATTTCACCTGGGGGACACTTCACTCCTTTCCTGAGATTAATGTTTTGACAAATTTGGCAATTTGAAGCTGTTTGTTTTGATTTTTCTTGCAGGTGGGGATTCCACCAAGTTTGGAGAATTCTGTCCACCATTCCCTCCTTAATTCCATGTGCATGTGTTTGAACATGATCAACTAGGATAGGCAGAAGTGAATCGGGCAGACATGTCTATTCTACCAGCGTAACCCAAAGCTTATTGTAGCTATTTACATAACAACCATGGTTCATCCATTTTTGTTTTCATTAATCAGTGGTGTCCCCCTGTTGGATCCAAAGTTCTTCTAGGTCAGGCATGGTCGGGGTGTGAGAAGAGGAAATAGGAGAGTCTCCCTTTGGTTTCTGATTCGTCATTTGAGTAACCATGTCTTTTTGCTCAAAAGCTGTTTTCTCAGCAGCTGTGTCAGCGGCATTGGTGCTTTTAGTGACATCAGCAGCATCAGAGGAGTGAGCCGAACATTTGACAATTGCCGATTGAAAGGGAAGTTGATTAGCACTGAGGAGATTAGCAACATAGGCAGCATTGAGGCTCGGGGTTCCTGATGAGGTAAGGAAGCTGTGCTGCTGCCAAAGTTCCTCATGGGCACATCCAAAGGGAATCAGTATCGATATGAGGTGACTTTCCTTCAGCAGGTATGCAGGCACGGGTGAGAGCAAGGAGTTCATCTTGCTGGGCGGGGCAGGGTGGATCGACGGAATAATCTTCTGTTGGATGGGACAAAGTGACAATCGTGTATCCTGCCATGTGTTTGCCTTCTGGAGATAAAGAAGAAGAACCATCGAATGGAGCGTGGTTAATGTTACAGCAGTATTTAAAGGGGAGAAGTGGATTCTAAAGTAACTTAGATGAGCCACAGTTCGGTGTTGAGTATGTTTAGAAGTAAGTAAGGATACCACGGAATGCGAGATACAGACTTCTACATTTTGATGTAAAGTTATATTAGAGGCAGCCAATACCATAGGATGGATGGTGGGGAGAATCTGGGTGCAGGAAGGCATACCCTGCGCAGCAGGGTCAATCTCAGTGGAGTAATAGGCAGCAGGGCACCAAGAGGAGCCATGTTGCTGGGTAAGAACTGCTATAGCACAGGTGTCAAGGATGGAAAAGGGTTTTGTGCAATAAAAGGGCAAACCTGCTGAGGTCCCTGGGGAGGGTGACCAGGAGGTTGCCAGCTGCTTCCACTCCGGCGATCAACCGGGGGCTGCTTTGGGAAAGGGCAGTTCTTGGACCAATGTCCAGGTTGATTACGGTTGAAACAAACGTGTGATTGTTGGGGGACACGAGGGGCTGGGGGAGGCAGTGAAGACTAGTGAGAGAATGTATAAGGGGTAAGGGGCATCATGGACTGTTGGGGAGGATACAGAGGAGGACCCCAAGATCCATTGGGATGTTGTGAATCCACGGTATCAGTAAAATGCCCCAGGCCGTCTGTAAATACTAATTAGGAGTCAGGGTTGGAATTGCCAGCCTGTATGTTGGCCTAATCCTGCTCATCGGAATTTTAAATTGTATTAATTTGAATTCAACTTGCACTTCTGGTTGTTTTCAAGTCCAACTGAAATACTTCTCTTTGGAAAAACTAACAAGGTTTTGGTTCTTTCAGCAGGACGTCATTTCATTTCACCATCTCGTTAAAGTGCACGAGCTGGTTTTAAAAGCAGCAGTTAGATTTGATCAAAATCAGTGGCCTTAAGTCCATTTATCAGTGCAACTGTAGCACTCCTAACACACAGGGACAAATGATTCATTGGGGAAGGGCATTGCCCTTGGCACGTTCATCCTCAGTGGGGAGGGGAGGTCTGGCGATGTTTTGTTTTATGCAGTGTGTTCGCCTTGGCCGTACTGTGAGTGTGTTTTGAGGGGAAACCCGGAGGAAGTCGGCTGACAGGACGGGAGGCGTAAAATATTTCCTCCTCTGTATCAGTGTCCTATTCCTCATCCACAGATGGATCAGGATTCTTTAGTCATGGGTCTTTGGGAGAGGTGGGGTATAAGGAACTGTCTTTGTCATCAGTCTGATCCTGCGCGGCTACAGCTGCAGTCTGTTGTTTATTCACCGGGTTTCCCTTTTCTTTGGGGCCCCTGACATTTCAGCGTAGGTTCTGAATTTTTACTTTGTTTTATTTTCTCCCTCGCCAATTCCAGTTCTGCTTCGAAATCATGTGCTTCACATTTGCATTTTAATTCTGTCCAATCTAGTTCAGATCCTTCCTCAGTTAATGGACTAATTCCCCTCGTAATACAGTTTTGTCTCCATGATGATTGCATGGCTTTTTCCCATTTTTCCCTATCTACCTTTTCCCACGCTGATATGGCTTCTTTCTGTTTACTTCCCTTTTTTCCCAAATTCCTTGTTCACTTTTAATGCGCACCCATATTTATCCTATTTATTTTAAATCTTCACAGAACTGCTGATCTACAGGGGCTCCAACCCCACAAAACGCAGGGGCCTCTAACCCCACAAGATTCTGTTTTTAGTACCTACTTAAACAATCTCATTTAGGGTTCTGTCTGGGTACCTTGAGAATGAAATAGGGGAAGCAGCACACAAAGAAGCAGACCAAGAGCAATCGAGGTATAATCTTGCCTTGTGGACCCATTGGTCTCGAGACCGACCCTTGGGTGAAGGCTCCTCTTTTCCAGTTTCATTCAAACGCATCCCTTGTTGGAACCCTGCTTGCAGCGCCAAATTAATAAAGAACAGATTGAGATTGCCCAGGGAATCCTTTGTGAACTCAACCTGTAAGCCTCTCGGTTCATCCTGGTCATCGTACTTTTGGAAGTCTGGAATAAAACGTAAACCTCTTCCAGTTTAGTTTAATTTTAGTCATCCCCTTAATTTACTAATAGCATCACTGTTCCAAAATAACACTGACACCTATAAGCCAGGCTGACTGGATTCTAAAAACCCAGGGGAGTAGGATATCGCTCTTCCTTCAAGAGCCCTGGCAGGTTACTCTGTACTATCACAAACAGGCTACCATTATATGAATGTTTACATACGCTGTACTGTCAAGAATAGGCTTTCTTTGGACAAAAAGTTAACAAAAGCACTGCTTGTTCTAAATGAGACAGATAGCAGTGGAGGACAATAATTCGGTAGAGAAGTTAATTGACACCAAGTTATTAATTTCACAAAGGGTCAGCTGTGAATGTTATCACTTGGTGTCCTCTTCATGCAGATTCTCTGATGCTCAGGAAAATATTCTTAATTGCCTTACCCTCCTGCCTCTCTCTTTTCTGGTGGACAGCAAATGTGTTCGATAATTCAACATTACATTTTAGTCTAAAAGTTTTAGGACAAGTTTTAAGGCTATAGACTTTCTCAAACAAAACTTAAGAGAGCTTGCCCAAGTCTGGTAAGGGGGACTGATTGGCAAACTTGAATAAAGACAAGAATGAAGAACACATTAATGGACTGATGTGTTCAGAGAGAAGGCATCCAAGGCAGCACTGGAGACAGACACCAAAATTAACGCTGCTGTGTCTGTGTGTTCTTCCAGTACACAAAGGGAGGATTTTTCACTAAATATCCACAAGAACTCCAACTCGTCTGTTGGATTTACTGAACAGGGAAAAGGACCAACTCGAGGCTCAATTTAAAGTACCATTTCTCGAGCCTCAATCGGAGGAAATTCATGAGGAGCACGTGGACATTAAAGCAGAGAAACCCAAGGACAATCGTGAGAATAGTGAAGACTTTAAAGGAGATGATCTGAAGAGCAGTGATTCAAAGGCCAATTCTGTGGTTGATATGATACTATCTTCCTTTGTCAAGGACGCTATTGAACAATTGCTGAGAAGGTTTGGCTCACGAATCAATGATTACAGTTCAAATTGAATGTTGAATCCTGGCCCAGGTCACCTTCCAAGGATCTAGAGGAGGAACACAAGACTGATATCCCATTGCACACATTTGAAAGTGATGATGACAAGGAGCAAGTATTATCTTCAGATCTTTGTCCTCGACCTGTAAGTACCATGTTTTAACATACTTATAGGATTATCATTATTTCCCAGACAATATGTCAAAATACAACTCCACTTTTTTTAGGCACATGTTGCAGGTCATCATTTTTAGAAATTATCCTGAGTGTTCCCGTTTCCCAAGGACCCTTTACCAAAAGACTGTTGTGAGGAATATCTTGATAAATTGTGAAAGATATTTGTGGGTGATAAAATCGAGATGTGGGGAATATTCTTAAAATTTCTGGTGTCCTGGTGTTTTCTACCTTGCCCATCAATTCTCAAAGTATGTGTGAGTAGCCTGATTATTTCTCAAGGATTTAGTGACCATTTCCACTGTGTAATTATTGAGTTCAGAACTGAAAGATTGCTATTGAAATTCAAACCCTTTTCCTCCTGCACTTTTCTGTCCTTCGGTTAAAAGAAGGCAGTGTTTTTAAAGAGGATCTTTGAAACTAAGTTTTGAATCATGCTTTTCAATCTCTGGCTTTTTTAGTGCACACACTGTTTTTCCAGCGTAGTGTTCTGAAGCAAAGTCGAGAGACTGAATGACCATCTGATTAGAAGAACAGAAGTGTTTATGGTTTGCACATATTAACATTCATTGGACAAGTAGCATTTTTCATGGAAGTGTTTGACAGGTTCTCATACTGTCCATTTCTTTATGAGCATTGTGTAGGAAATCACAAAGAGGAGATTGGGTCACTTTGATTTGACACAGCAACATCCTGACTAAACTGACACATGCTCTTCTGATTTGTCGATATTTGTGTTTACCTATAAAATGAATTCCAGCCTGTGTCTAACTCGTCAGACATACTCTGAGATATAAAAAGAAGGTTCTCGTTTGTTTGTCTGCCGTTTTTATGCTTTGATTTCACAGTTTATTAAAACCATGTATTGTTCATTAATGTTTTGAAATGAATTTCATCATTTTTGTTCCTGACCTTCAGTTTCTAGATTGACCAACAGTTTGTGTACTTTGCAACAAGGCGGCCTGATGTTTGGCTCACGTGGGCAGGAAGAAGTGGCCAAACGCCTGGCAGAGTCGGAATTGAGTCGTGAGACTCTCGATGACCTGGTAGATGACCAAGATTGGTTTGACGAGGACTTTGGGCTGCGCTGTAGCAAAGTGCAGCAGCCAGTGCAGAAGGCCCAGTCTCCAAAGGATGTGCCTCTCAAAATCCAAAGGGAACCTCCATTTTGCTGTACATCATGATGCTTTAGAGGTTGAGATGATGGTTCATGCGGTGGCTGAAGAAGTTGCACGATCCAGGAGATCTACAAATACTCCCAGACTATCTTGAGAATAATAAATGGAAAGATGTAGAGAGTGTGAGCAAAAGAGTTTCTTGTGCGGTGAGATCCAGCTTTTGCATTTGAACACAAACTTATTTTTTCTCAGTTAAGCAAGAAAGCTATGGGTTAATAGTGCTCCACAGCAGCTCTGATTGATGATATGTATAACAGAGCATGTTAAAAACATTCTGATGACTGCATTGAATTCAATTTACCATTTTGCCCCTTCTCTAAAAGTCCAAACCACTTTCTCCTCCACTGTTTGGACTCTCCCATTATTAATTTAGCAGCATCATCATCATCATCCTGTTCTTCATTAAATCCCATCTGTCACAACTTTGCTCACTCTGAGAATCTATAGTTTCTGTTTCTATTTACATAATATATGGTGTCTCTTCCAGTCACTCATTTTTTTGAATTCTTCCGTATCATCTCTGTCTTTCCATTGGTGGCTAATACACTATATAGTTATTAATCATCTTCTTAAAACTCTCCAGAAACTTGATCTTCCACAGGTCACTCCATAATTTTCAGATGAAGAAAGCCTTAAAGGTTGCACTTTTCAGTCTGAATTTGTGCTGTGTTGAGGTTCCCAAAATTGACCAAAGTATTCTAAGATCTTAAGCAACTTAATGTGGCTTAAATTGTTTGTGTGCAGTTGGAAGAGCCAGGTTTCTTTTAATGGCCATATCTATCACTTTAAATGGCCTGTATGTTGGAATACTTTGTTTACTGAAGTTAAGATAAACTCATCTGTTAAACTGAGAATGATTTGACCTTCCTGAAATGCTGGGTCCGCTGTATGAATCCACATCATCCCCAGTGTTTATGGTGAGACTTCCCACAGCGCTGATCTTGAGTTATCTACCTCCAGTCTATTACAAAGGCAGAACATTTTTGGAATTTGCCTGAGCAGAGACCACTTAGAAAATGCTGTTGGCAAAGTGCTGAGTGAATCGTTAAGTGAATAATTAATCATTTCTCAGTCTAGGTCTGAGGCAAAGTAAAATGTCAAACCTTCTCACAGTCTGGGAGTGTTGCATATTCCTTTAAAGTTGTTTTGAATATGCTTTTGGATCTCACTGATATTGTTCACTTCAATTATTATTACATTTTCAAGCATTCCGTAGATTTTTTTTTAATAGAACATGCTTTGAGTTTCATCCACTTTTTACATCATTCAAAATGGGGGAAAGAGTCCAAAGGCCCAAGTGTCAAAGGCTTCACTGAGCAGTTTTGGACAAAGGTAATGGATTGTAGGTTGTTTTGTCTGTGTATTTAGGGTGTGTGCAACAACTGCCATTTCTCCTGGGCTTCTATCCACAGATCTCCATTTCTAATGAGGTTATGAAGTTGCTTGGATTCTACCAGGAGCAATATCAGAAGACAGACTGGCAGAAGATGAAGACATTTGACAGGAGAAAAAGTGATTGGATGGACCATATTTTGGTAAGTGCTTCAGTTTAGCAACTGTTCAGTTTTATATTGTACCACTGCATCATGATTATGAACTCTGCGTCCTACATCTGAATTTTCTATTATTTCAAATGACAAAGGCTTTATCTTCAACTTTGTGGTTGAATTGAAAACTTGTCCTCACTGCAGTAATTCGCTGAAAATCAAGGCCTACTTTTTCTTAGTTGCCACAAAAGTTTAAAAAAATTCAGAAGTACGTTGAATTCAGTGCAGTTGGCAAAGTAGTGTCATGTGTACTTCTTTAAATCCCAGTGTTTGATTTCACTTTCTCTCCATGTTTCTTTGTCGTATGGTGAATTTGTGAAGAAGACCGAAGCTGAACTCAGTAAAGATCTTGATGTTGCCAGCTCAACCTCCACCAAACCGCAGATTAAAATTCTGTACTCCACTGCTACTGAGAAGCTGAAGATTAAACCACTGTCTCTGCAGAAGTACTTTCAGTAATGGATGTTAATTGTGTAACTTTATGAAGGGATGCCTCTTGTATTTCTCTTTTATATCTGAGTGGGACCCCTTTTGTCCAAATTATTTGGTGATTAAATGTTTCTTGAGTGAAGGAGAGCAGTACTTTTGCAGAGACTTTACAGCAGGGAAATGTGCCGTTTGGCCCAACAGACTCGTGCAGTTATTTAGTCTCCATGCGAGTCTACTCCCATTTTGTCTCCTCCCATCACTGCATCCTTCTGGATGTTTCTCCCTGAAACACATTCATGCTATTCAACTGAAGCATTCCAGGTACTAGCAAGTTTCATGTTGTCACCTTTCTCAGGGAAGAATGTTTTGTTTTGAATGTCTGATTTGATCCACTGATGTTAACTTCCTATTCAGGACAGCTACGCAAGTGGAAACATTTCTCCCTCCATGTAGTTCAAGCACCTTCATTTTTAAAGTTCTCTATCAAATCTAATTTTTAAAATTCTCTATCCAGTCGCTAGCTTATACAGTTAATGGCCGGGCACTGGGTGTGTTGCTGCACAGAGACATCGGGATGCAGGATGCTTCAAGTACAAAGGTAAACAGTAGCAGTAACAGAGGACATCCCTGTCATCTGCTCTTCCTCCCCCCCCGCCCCCCCCATGAAAATTGCTCGATTTAACCCCATTCATGATAACTACCACCTTGGGGTCTTCATATAGCACTGCCACCCACCTGGTGAAGGCCCTTCCCACACCAAAACGATCTAGAGCAGCAAAGAGATACGACCATTCCACCCGATTAAAACCTTTTCTGCCTCCAGGGAGACCACCAAACCCGGAATCATTCTCTGCTGACATCGTTGCACTGTGTACAATACCCGCCTGATGTTGTTGGAGGAGCTGCAGCCCTTGATAAAACCCGTTTGCTCCTCTTTTATAATAACAGGCAGCACCTTCTCCAGGCTCAGAGTTAACACCTTTGATAGAATTTTAAAATCCACATTCAACAACAAGGTGGGTCTATACAATGCACAATGCTCAGGGTTTTTTCCTTTCTTTAAAATAAGAGTGATATTAGCCTCTGTAAGAGAGGGCGGAAGACAGTCCTGGCCATAGTAATGACTATACAGCTCCAGCAGTGGGTCAGCTGACATGTGTATGAGCTCCTTGTAAAATCCACATGGGAATCCATCTGGACCAGATGCCTTACCACCTTGGAGCTGCCTTACCGCCTCTTGCACCTCTTGTACTGTCAGAGGTACATTTAAAAGGGAGGCCTGATCTGGGTTTATACCAGGGAGGTCCAAGTTTTCAAAAAGGATTCCATTCTCGCTTCTCCATCTCCACAGCCCTCTGACCGGTATAACTCTGCATTGAACTCCCAGAATCTGGCATCGATCTTCCTCAGTTCACGAGTGACCTTGCCAGTTCTCTCCCTGATAAACACAATGGACTGTGGAGCATTTTCCTTCATAGCCAGGTAAGCCAGGGATCTACCTGGCTTATCCCCATATTTTAACAGCCTTTGCATTGCAAAGGAGACCCCTCTCTTTGCCACTTGTGTGTGCACTGAGTCCAGAGCAGCCCGGAGAGCCATGACCCGTTGCAATTTGACCCCGATGGTCTGGAATAATACGCTGATTTGGCTGCCTTCAGCCGGGCCTCAAGTATCAGCTGCTGCTGTCCTCTCTGCCTCCTTCTCATTGTCAAGTGTGAAATAGGTGGTCTCCCAGAGCACTGATGGGTACTGGCTGTAGCCTGATTGAAGACCCAAAAAACCCTGAACTCCCTTTGTGATATATTGTACAAAGTTGTCATCCTTCAACAGAAATGGGTTCGTGCACCATTGTCATGTGTCTCCTACACTACCTTTGATCTTAACATCTAAATAGACTGCTGCATGGTCTGAAATAGTTATGTTCCCAATCCTGCAGGCTAACACCAAGTCCAAACAAACCGACGGAACAAAGAACATTTCAATTCTTGTGTGGCACTTGTGCGGGTTGGAGTAAAAGGTAAAGTCCCTCCCATTTGGGTGGGGGCACCTCCACACATCCACTCGCCGCAACTCCTCACACAAGTCCACTAACTGTCTAGTCTGCAGAGGTGTACCTGACAGCCCCCTTGGCATCCTGTCCACCCCAGGATCCATGAGACAATTAAAGTCTCCTTCTATAAATATATGGTGTACCCCAGGAGCCATTAATTTAAAGACCGCATCAACTAAAAATTTGAGAGAATGCACCAGGGGACAGTAAATCGCTAGCCATGACCGCACACTACAGCCCGCAGTCCCCCGAGAGGAAGAAGCTCATTCAATGTGCAACAAGTGAGAAAAAAACAGGCTTCATCAAATCTAAATGATTTGTCCTTCAACTGATCTCATGACTTAAATGGGGAATGGTGTCTCTTCAGTTAGGTGATTCAAATCCACCAAATCAATTGCCACGTAAGCACTCCTTCCATAACAAAAGGATATGTGGGTCAAACACTAACATTCCTGATGAAGGGCTTATGCCCGAAACGTCAAATTTCCTGTTCCTTGGATGCTGCCTGACCTGCTGTGCTTTTCCAGCCACACACTTTCAGCTCTCCTCTCCAGCATCTGCAGACCTCACTTTCTCCTCAAATAGTAACATATCTTGCACTGATTTATTTCAAGATTCCTTTATTCAGTCATGTGCTTAAGCTATTCAATCCTAACTTTCTTGTGTTCCCCTTGGATCTGTGGTTATGCATAAGCAAACTTCCTCATGTCCCCTTCAACAATGTGTCATTCAACATAACAATTGTGTTGAATCAATAATTGTAACCCAACTCTGCTCCTTGAGCAGATAACTAATCCAAGGATTCTTGACCAGCCTTTAACTTCATGTTCAAGTTCTAAATCTTTCAGTGAGCAATGGAAAATAACAAAGAACAATGTAAATCATATATTGTCTCTCCAGACTCTGCTTCTCTTGCCACTGAGTACTCCCTTAAGTTCGATGAGTCAATGACTGAAGATGAGATTGAAGAGAAATCCTTCCATCTCCTTCTGCCATCAGAGAGCCATCGATGCTTTAATATGGGGAAGAAACGCAGCCAGCAGGATAATTCCGATGAGGACATACTGCAGGATCAATCGGCATCAATAGCTGTAAAAGTGAGTTCTCCCATGGGTTAACCAAGGGTGAGTAGTGGAGCCAATTAGTGGGATCTCAGTGTTTGGGTTAGTTGCTCCTCTCCATGTTCTAGGTATCTTGATATGAGATTCAGATGTTGAGGATGAGGACCAGATGGGGCAATGAGTGTTGGGCAGGGGCTTTTTTTTTAAAAAGAGAAGTACAACTCACTAACAATGTTGCCAGAGTTTATAAATCTTGAAGAGGAATAAATCTTTTGAATTGTTAATCTTTGTGATACAGTTACCATGTAGTGAAGACAGAGATCAATATTTACTGGGATTCCATGCTCACCTCGTCCGGTAAACACAAGCTAAATTTGACGGCTAAGAATGTCCCTAAATTTACAATTTTCTACTGTCCATTAAAGGTAGGAGTAGTAAGATGCAAAAGAGAAGTGGAGCTTGCAGAGGAATTTGATTTGAACAAGAGACATTTGTGCAGATAATAATAGATATTCTAATTGGAAGGATATGGTTGGTGATATTCTGCATGGATCTATGTTGGTGCCCTATCTATTCGCTATTCATGATGAAAGGAAAGCCACATTCAAAATTTGGGGCCTCTCTCCAGATTAGCAGCGATCTCGAGTGTAGGTAGATGGAAACATAAAATCAGAAAGCAATCTTGATAGATTAAGTAAATGAAAAATCTACGGATGAGTTTGATCGGCAAGTGAGAGGTTGGATCAAAATAGGATATTTCTTGATTGTGAAAATTGAGAGACAATGGAGTTCAAAGGAACCTGGTGGGGGTGATCCAGCTGTATGTAGTTCATGAAAATGTCACAAACAGGCTCAGAAAAGTGATCAAGGGGCCAGTGGAATGTTGACATTTATGTCCAAAGACTCGAAAACAAAGGATTAGAAGTCATGCTTCAGCAATTCAAAACCGAGTCAGACCAAGCCGTCAGGGCTGGGCACCATGGCTTAAGAAGAGTGTCACTCTTTGGAAGTGCAATGTAGACTTACTGAGGTGATACTTGGGCTCCGAGGCTTAATTTAAGAAGAGAGATTAAATAGATAACATGTTAGAGTCAGAACATTGAGGTGTGATATTGTGGAACACTTTTACACACAGAAATGGATGAAGTTTGAAACTCCCTTCCACAAACAGTGATTGATTTGAAATCAGTTACAAATTTTAAATCTGAGATTGGTAGATTTTTAACCAAAATGCTGAAGGATTATGGGACAAAGACAGGGATTTGTCATGATGTTGAAGATTACCATGATTTGGGTGAATGGTGGAATAGGCTCAAGAAGCTAAATAGCCACCTCCTGGCTAATGTTGATGTAACCATGACACCCTTACTCTCTGTATGTGCAACTCCTATTCTGTTTTTGGTTATTTATCAGAACCTGGCAGCAAATTAGTAACTGGAGTCCTGACCAGAAAATTATCAGTATGAGGGACTTTGCCAGTCTTAATATGTTTCACAGATGATGAAATGAAACAGTCAGCATTTACTCATCCTGATAAATATTGGGATAGTTTGATGGGATCACTTGTGATGCAGCATGATTGGGATGTCTGATGATACTCCAACTGCTTTTAATTGTTGTTGTTGTCTGCACTCAGTCCTGAGGTTTTGTGGATTACAGGACAAATTTTGCTTGGGTCAGGGGAAGCAGATCACCTCACTCTGTACTGTTTGTCCTCCTGTCTTTCACTGTTCAGCATAATTTGAGCATGTCCTTCTCTGGAGGTCAAGACAGTTTCTGTAAATTTACCATGGAGATGGTGTGACAATACATGGAGGAGGAGGAGATGCGTGCACAGCACCAGGAGTCACTCCTCAGACTGAGAGAACAAGCCTTGAAGGAAAAGACAAAAGCAGAGCTGGCCTGGTTGGTGCACCAGTGAAAGTGAGTAGTGATGTTAAGGTGAATAGCCTTTCAAAAATGCAATGTAAGAATGTGCACATATTTCCATTAATCCTTTCTGGAGAAGGGGGAAAGCTGTTGTCTTTTCTCATTGCAGTGAGGCTGTTGAGCAGAATCTAGGTATTCACATCATCTTTCCCCTTATCGCTGTTTGGAATGAGTAGAATGAATGCAATTTTGACTCTTTTTTTCAAATTTTTAAGTTTGTTCTTTGAATTTGGGCTGTTTGCAGTAATGCTGGTATTTATTTACTATCCCTCATTCTCAAAATGGTCATGGTGTTGAGCTGCCTTGAGCCACTGCAGTCTGCTTGGTCAATATAAACGTATCAACTCGCAAGTGCTGTTAGGTTTGGAGTTCAGGGCTCTGGAACAGATTGACGCGAGATCGTTGTCCGAACCCACAGATCAGGATTTTAAACAAATTATTTTAGTGGATTTCTTTGCTGCTGGTAAGGCCAGTATTGTTGTCCATCCTTCATTGCACTTGGGAAGGTGATAGTGAGTTTTTCCTCAAACATCTGCAGTTCACCTGCTACAGGTACAACCACAATGCTGACAGGAAAGGAGTACCTGGGATTTTGATCCTATAGCAGTGAAGGAAGGGTATATTGCTAAGTCAGGATGTTGTGTGGCTTGGAGAGAAGTTGACAAGTCATGGTGCTACCATGTTATCTACTGTCTGTGTCCTTTTAGATGGTAGAGGTCAGAGGCTTTGAAGGTGCTGTTGAAGGAATGGAGTTAGTTCCTGCAGTGCATCATATAGTGCATGTAGCTCTCTCTGTTCGTTGGTGAAGGACGTGAATGTATAGATTGGTGAATGTGATGCTGATCACACAGGTTGCTACATTCTATTTAATGTTATGTTTCTTGGGCATATACTGGGGAGACAGGAAGTAAGTTACTTAGTGAAGAATTTTCAGCTTCTGACCTGGGTTTGTTGACCCAGTATTGTATAGTTGATCCGGTTCAGTTTCAGGTCGAGGGTAACTCTAATGTGATAATTGTGAGGAAAGCAGTGATGATAATGCCACTTCATATCAAAAGGATTGCAAGAGATGGTCAATGCTTGGTAGGTATGGTGTGCATGCCATCCATGCTGCCGTAATACTGTAGTCACATATGCCATTATAGTTGTAGGCAGAAGATTTCCTTCTTCAAAGTCCCTCCATGAATTATTTAGGTTTATATGGCTGCTCAACATCTTTGTGGACACTTTTACTGACACCAACCTTTTATTTCCAGATTTTCTTTTAAAATACCCTTATTGATTTTGTGAGCATAAACAATATCTTGTTGAAACAAATTTTCTCCAAATTGAGTATGACAAGCATGGAAGGGCATTACAGTTATAAAATACTAAGAAGAATTTGCTGTTTAACAAAATCTTAAACCCTGATCATTCTCTTTCTGGTTTAGTTGCTAATTCAGCAGTGGTGACACTGTGAGATCTACTTGGGCAGATTTATCCAAGTTTGACTGTAAATTCCAGCATCATTATACCATGTGTCGGGAGCTGTGGTTTACTAAAGAAGTTGAATCTCTTGTCAAGAGGAAGGAAAGGCTTATGTTGAGACGTGAAACTCAGTTAGGGAGCTTGAGAGTTACAAGTTAGTGAGGAAAGACCTAAAGAGAGAGCTAAGAAGAGCCAGGAAGAAACATGAAAAATCACTGGCAGATAGGATCAAGGAAAACCATACAGCTTTCTGTAAGTATATCAGGAAGAAAAGAATGACGAGAGAGATCAGGGCCAGTCAAGGATAGTTGTGGGATGTTATGCATGGAGTCCGAGGAGATGGGGAAGCATTAAATGAATATTTATTTGTTAGTATTCACACCGGAAAAAGATCGTGTTGTCGAGGAGAATACTGCGATGCAGGATATTAGACTAGACGGGATTCAAGTTCATAAGGAGGTGTTAACAATTCGATAAAGTGTGAAAATAGATAAGGACTCTCGGCTGGATGGGATTAATCCGAGGATTCTCTGGGAAGCCAGGGAAGAGATTGCAGAACCTTGAGCTTTGATCTTTGTTGTCATTGTCAACAGGAATAGAGCCAGAAGACTGGAGGGGATAACAAATGTCGTCCCCTTGTTCAAGAAGGGGAGTAAAAATAACTCTGCTCTTATAAACGACTGAGCCTTATTTGGTTGTGGGTCAAATGTTGAAAAAGGTTATAAGAGATCGGATTTATAATCATCTAGAAATGAATAAGTTGATTAGGGATAGTCAACACAGTTTTGTGAAGGTACGGTCGTGTCTTACAAATTTTATTGAGTTTTTTTGAGAACACGGATGAGGGTAATGCGGTTGATGTGGTGTATATGGATTTCAGTCAGGCATTTGATAAATTTCCCACAGTAGGCTGTACAAAACTCTGGTGCGGCCAAACTTGGAGTATTGCAGCAGTTCTGGTCACTGCATTTTATAAAGGATGCAGAAGCTTTGGAAAGGGTGCAGAGGAGATTACAAGGATGTTACCTGGTATGGAGGGAAGGTCTTATGAGGAAAGGCTGAGGGACTTATGGCTGTTTTCATTAGAGAGAAGAAGGTTGAGAGGTGATTTAATTGAGACGTATAAGATAATCAGAAGGTTAGATAGGGTGGCCAGAGAGAGCCTTTTTCCACAGAAGGTGATGGCTAGCACGAGGGAACATTGCTTTAAATTGCGGGGGGGATAGATATAGGACAGATGGCAGAGGTAATTTCTTTAGTCAGAGTGGTAAGGGTGTGGAACACACTGCCTGCAACAGTGATGGACTCATCAACTTTAAGGGCATTTAAATGGTCATTGGATAAAGATACGGATGAAAATGGAAAAATGTAGGATAGATAGGCTTCAGATTGGTTCTACAGGCCGGTGCAACATGGAGGGCCGAAGAGCCTGTAGTGTGCTGTAATATTGTATGCTCTATGTTCATGTGACTTTGCCATGTTCTCTAACCAGACGCCTTCGAGGCAAGGGAGAAGATGACAAGATGACATCCATCCGAAGGAGACAACGTGGGCTTCTGCTCAGGCTGAAGCAGGAGCAGGTATGACCCACTGAATGACAGGAAAATGTTGGGCTATCATTAATACTTCATAAATGAACATGTTTCCCCAAGGTTCCAATTTGTTGCAAACCTTTTTTATATGGCAATCCAGCTTTTCCTTGAAATGCCAACAACAAATGCTGCTGTATGTAATGGATATGCTCGGCCTAGGGATACATTTCCATGGCATGGTGTTTCTGAATGCAGTTCTCCTACTGGCAATACTTTGCTATGATTATCCTCAATAGTGCACTTTCAGGGAAGGATTATGAACCAAACTTTGAGAAGAATGATTGTACAATGAGGCCACTGGGTCCAGGGGTGGGGGTAATGCTGCTTGTTGTCTTTTGAATTTGTTAATTTTCCCCACCTTATCCCTCCATGTGAACGAAATGAGCTACCTGCTGTTATTGCAATGGATGAGCTCTCACACATACAAATGAACAGATTCCAGCTCTCGCTGGTTGCCAAGTGCCCTGGATTTGTCTTTAATTTATGATGTTAATGGAAGGGATGCAACATTTATTGCCATTTAAACATTTTATTTTTCACCCTTGCTTTCCCCCTTGCCCTTGTAAGTAGTTTTAAAAAAAAATACAAGACATGGGATTGCTGATGAGGAGATCACTTAGTTTGTATTTCTAATTGCTTTGGAAAAGGTGGTGAGCTACTGTCATGATCCTGGTTAAAACATCTTTGTTTCATCTGACTTTGTCCTAAAGCCACCTTTATGGTTTTCCCTTTGTCTTGTTTTCTTCATGAATTGCAAATTTGAAGTTTGAGACTGAGACTATGAGCCAAGCCAAATTACATCACTACCATGAGTTGGGACACAGTGAAATTGAGATATTAACTAACTCTCAAAATTGCTCAATTGTTCCTAACCTGACTTCAGAAATAACAGATCTTGGACATCAAGGTTAGGACTTAAACAAAAACAAGCAACTTTAACAGAACGCTGATGAATTCCAAGGAAATCAAATCAGGATGTACAATGTGAACTCAAACTGCTTTGAACGTTTACCCGACTTACATAGAACATTACAGCGCAGTACAGGCCCTTCGGCCCTCGATGTCATGCCAACCTGTGAAACCAAACTAAAGCCCATCTATCCTACACTATTCTGTAATCATCCACATGTTTATCCAATGACCTTTTAAATGCCCTTTAAGTTGGTGAGTCCATGACTGTTGCAGGCAGTGCGTTCCACACCCCTACCACTCTGAGTAAAGAACCTACATCTGAGATCATTCCTATATCTATCACCCCTCAATTTACAGCTATGTCCCCTCATGCTATCCTTCTGCACTACCCACAACTCCACCGACTTTCGTGTCATCCACAAATTTACTAACCCATCCTTCTACGCCCTCGTCCAGGACATTTATAAAAATGAGAAGCAGCAGTGGCCCGAAAACCAATCCTTGCGGTACACCTCTAGTAACTGAACTCCAGGATGAACATTTCCCATCAACCACTTGGTTTTCTGCCTCTTTTTCAACATTCGCTGTGAGCAGGCCAGCACCGGTCCTTCCAAGATTGTTCAATTTAACATCCAACTCGTCTCTGAGCACAGCAGCACCCTGGGGCTGAAACATCTGGAGTGTTCTTAGACCAGTAATTAATCTGCATTGTCTCTCCAGGCCAGCAGATATTTATCTTTGTTCTCCCCCTTTTTTTGTTTTAAAACAAGTTGCTTTTCAAAATTCAATTCTTAACTTCAGCTCACAGTTCCAAACCAAAACTGAGAAAAACATAGTGATGGTCTCAACAAGTTGCTGATTTTTGTTGGCATAGGTGTTGCCAATCACGCAGTGTCACGCAGACTTGGAATGTTATGTTATGTGCTGTTGGACCCACTATAGATTTGCCAGATTCTGTACTCACTCAACCCAGGCACACTTTCCAACTTGCCCAGTAGCAAGAACTAATACGCAATTCTCGAAAATGGAAATCTGCCTATTCATCATCTTTCTCTTCTGCAAAGTACTTGGCAGCTGAGGACAGTTTTTCAGGTTTGAGAACTCAGGTTAACTCACCACAGGCCAGGAGGCAACCTCCTGAAATAAAATCAGAAATGCTCACTCAAAGTTAGGCATCAGCTGTCGAAAAAGAACGTGAGTAACTCTTTCATGATGATTTTCCACCTGGAGTATTTGAATGTTTGAGTTTGTGTTGACAATACATTTTGTCGAAGAAAAACACAAAGTTTTCATCAAGGAAAGCATTATAAGTTGTAAAAGTTGCACAGTGCCACCTGGAAACTGTGCAACTTAGAACTTAATGGGTGATGGAGTTGCGTGCCCTGACTTCATTTTTGTCTGCAGTCTGTTGTCAAAATAAATTTATTGATGATGTAAAGACGGGTTTGGTTGGTCTCTAACATGGTAATACATTGTATACAATTTCACCACAGGCTGAAATCAGGCATCTTCAAAAAGCCAACAAGGCTGCTCACAGGGAGAGGCAGCTGATCCTGAAACAGCAGGAGGAGATTCAACACATGCTCCAGACCACCAGGGAAATTCAGGAGAGGCTCAAATCAGTTGGGGAGAGCAAGTTGGTTAGTATCCCACCATTTGCAAATTCCTGAACTGTTCAATGCAAGGTTACTATTAAACTTAGGAATTACTAACTCAGCAGCATGAATGATGAGTAATCACTTTCAACCCAAACTTGCTATCAGCCAGGTTTCTGGTCTATATGACCAGCAGCATCATGCAAAAACTGAAGAAGATGCGCAGTCATGTGGATGAAAAGTAATATCTGTTATGGCTTCTTTTAAGGCATATTGCTGTGAAAGACTGGCAAGCCACCCAGCTCATTTGTCAGCTGGTGATGTTATAGAGAGGATGAGAAAGAGTGGCTCTGAGCAGAGGTAAATATATGAAATCTATTTGACTGCTTTCAAAGGCAGTGTGTTTGCTGAATATGGTGTTTCTTTGAGTCCCCAACGGACTGGTGGGAAACAGTAAAAGGGAACATCAAGAGGTTTTTCATCCTCAAAGGTGTTCAGGAGGCGAGACAGAGGCGGGGAAAACTGTCTCAACTCCAGGAAAGTATGCAGAATGTGCTCCTGCTGCAGACGATGGGGTTCGATGTCACGGAGGACCTCAAGGAGGTGAAGGGCCAGCAAGCCTCGATCTTTGCCTCGGAGGCCTCCAAGATAATCTTCCGGTCCAGGGTCCGCTCGGTGGAGCAGGACGAGACGGGCTCACGTTTCTTCTTCCAGAAGGTGCAAGAAGAGAGCTCTGTGCTCAGCAGCCTGAAGGAAGAAGATGGCTCGATAACGTCATCTCAGGCTGAGGTCATGAGAATCAGTAAATTCTTCTATGCCAGTCTGTATGACTCGAAACCGACTGACAGCGCGGCCTCCCAGTCGTTCCTGTCTTCTATCACGGAGGTCTTAGACGACAGAACACGCGAGAGCCTGGACCAGCCGCTATCTCTGGATGAGCTGACCAAGACCCTCGAGTCCTTCGAAAAGAATAAAACTCCCTGAAGTGACGGCTTACCGGTCGAGCTCTATTCTGCTCTGTGGGACTTGATTGGCCAGGACCTGCTGGAGGTGTATGTCAGTATGCTTCGGGCAGGTACCATAGTGAATCCATGAGGAAAGGCATCATCACCTTCATCTACAAGCAGAAGGGGGAGAGGGAGGAACTCCAAAATTGGAGACCAATCTCACTGTTGAATGAGGATTACAAGATTCTGTCAAAGGTAATCGCCAACCGGGTCAGGTCTGCTCTGGGGTCAATGATTCACCCTGACCAAACCAGTGCTGTGCTGGGCAGGAAGATCGCTGAGAGTCTTGGACTCCTCAGGGATACGATCTCCTACGAGCAGGACAGAGGGTTGGAAACTTGCCTGACCAGCCTGGACCAAGAGAAAACCTATGACAGGATATCACACAGGTATATGAGAGATGTTCTCTCCAAAATGGGCTTTGGGGAGGGAAGCTGCAATTGGAACAGAATGCTCTACACCAACATTGTCAGTGCAGTCTCAATCAATGGGTAGGAATCAAATAGCTTCCCAGTCAGATCTGGAGTCAGGCAGGGCTGCCCTCTCTCTCTCTCTCTCTCTCTCTCTCTCCTGCCTTGTTTGTGTGCTGCATAGAGCCATTTGCCGAGTCCATCAGGAAGGATGCGAGCCTGAGAGGGGTGACTATTCCTGGCAGCGGGGGCATGCAGGTTAAGGCCTCCCTGGACATGGATGACGTCGCCGTTTTCTGCTCGGATCCCCTGTCCGTGCGCAGACTCGTGCATATGTGGCCAGTTCGAATGGGCCTCGGAGGCCAAGGTAAACCGAGGCAAGAGCGAGGCCATGCTCTTCGGGAACTGGCCGACCAATCCTCGATCCCATTCACCGTCAGGACCGACCACCTGAAGGTGCTGAGTATTTGGTTCGGGAGGGCGGGGGCATGCACCAAGTCTTGGGAGGAGCGTATCAGCAAAGTGAGGCAGAAACTGGGCAGATGGAAGCTACGGTCGCTCTCCATCAGGGGAAAAAATCTGGTCATCAGGCACTGTCATTGCTGTTATACGTGGCACAGGTCTGGCCTATTCCCAGAACCTGTGCCGCTGCAGTCACCCGGGCCATCTTCCAGTTTATATGGAGATCAAAGATGGACCCGGTCCGAAGGGACTCGCTGTACAAAGATCTGGGCAACGGGGGAAAAAATACACTCCATGCCACCCTCACCCTGATGGCCACCTTTGTGTGTGGCTGCATCAAACTGTGCCTGGATCTCCAGTACGCAAACACCAAGTGTCACTACGTACTGAGGTTCTACCTGTCCCCGGTGTTGCGAAGGATGGGCCTGGCCTCGCTGCCGCGGAACGCTCCGAGTAGATGGACCATTCCATATCACTTGTCCTTCGTGGAGAAGTTTATGAAGAAAAACACCTTTGACCACAAGTCAGTCAGGAAGTGGTCAGCACGTAGTGTCCTTGAGACCCTTTGGGAAAAGGAGTGGGCGGATCTTATCGAGCAGTTCCCTGAGCAGACTGTCAAAGCCATTTGGCAGAATGCCTCATCGCCAGAACTTTCCAACAAGCACCAAGACATGGCTTGGCTGGTGGTGAGAAGGGCTCTGCCTGTGAGATCCTTTAAGCACACACGGACACTCAGCCGCACCACACGCTGCCCTCGAAGCGGTTGCGGGGGGGAAGAGACTGTCACGCACCTCCTTCTGGAATGTGCCTATGCAGAGGAAGTCTGGAGAGGAATGCATTGGTGTTTGTCGAGGTTCTTCCCGAGCAACGCCGTGACGCGGGACTCCGTGCTCTACGGCCTGTTCCCCAGGACGCACACCGAGACGAACATCAACTGTGCCTGGAGGATCATCAACTCGGTGAAGGACGCTCTCTGGGCGGTCCGAAACCTGTTGATCATCCAGCTGAAGGAGTTGACCCCGACTGAGTGTTGAAGACTGGCACATTCCAAGGTCCAGGACTACGTGTTGAGGGATGCGCTGAAGCTTGGGGAAACTGCCGCCAAGACGCGGTGGGGAAAGACCACCGTGTAACATCTGCCTGCCTAAAGAAGAACAGGGGGGTCCATGCAGTCATTTGGGCTCTGCTGATGCCTCAGCTAAATATATGGGCATATGATTGAAAAATGTACAGACCTGTATATAAAAATGATAAATTCTGATCTCTATGTAAATGTTTACATATGTATGGCATGACCAACTGTACAGACCATCAAATTATTTTATGAATAAAGTATATTTTTGAAATAAAAAAAATATAGAGAGGATGAAAAAGAGAGAGACCAAGTGACTCTGAGCAGAGATAAATATATGAAGTCCATTTAACTGTTTTTCAAAGGCAGTGTGTTTGCTGCATATGGTGTTTCTAATTATCCCACCTGAGGTGTTGTCATGTTTGACCCTGAGAGTGGGGCAGCAAAACATCAATATGGCCTCACTGCTACTGCTCTCCAAGTAGGAGAGCTTTTTTCTTACCCTTATCTTTTTTTATTTACACCCATTGCCCTGGTGTAACAGTCTCAGAGTCGAAAACTAGAGAGCATAAGTAAGAAAGCACGGTGGCACAGTGGTTAGCACTGCTGCCTCACAGCGCCTGTAGATCCGGGTTCAATTCCCGACTCAGGCGACTGACTGTGTGGAGTTTGCACGTTCTCCCCGTGTCTGCGTGGGTTTCCTCCGGGTGCTCCGGTTTCCTCCCACAGTCACAAAGATGTGCGGGTCAGGTGAATTGGCCAAGCTAAATTGCCCGTAGTGTTAGGTAAGGGGTAAATGTAGGGGTATGGGTGGGTTGCGCTTCAGCGGGTCGGAGTGGACTTGTTGGGCCGAAGGGCCTGTTTCCACACTGTAAGTCTAATCTAATCTAAAGGAAAAATTTAAAAGTTACCTAAGGGGCAACTTCTTCACACATGTTTGGAATGAGCTGCCAGAGTTGGTAGTGAAGGTAGTTGGCAGCAATAATGACAACACTAAACAAACATCAGATGGGTTTGTAATCTGTGGTTGGACTGTTCGGAAGGCAGTGCTTGAGATTGTCCCACTATCTAAGTCAGAAAGAGAAATGGAGCTGGGGTTGGTTTTGATTAGCTCTGTTGCCATTTGAAGTTAATGAATCGAGCAGAAGGGGTTGTGTTGAGGTTGAGGTGTAGGGAAGTTGGCTCCAAATGTTTTGATGGAATATTTGTAATTTCTCCTTAATAATATGAGGTTTTCTTGAGTATCTAAAGATAAAGCAATTTTGGGATGATACTCAGCTGTTTTGTTTTTCTTATATTGCTCCTTTTTTGTAAATTTTGCTCTCCTGTCTCACTACTTCTTCTCTGTCTTTACGTCTCATCACTGGGCTTCTCTCAGTGCCTGTTTTCCCAACATGCATCCCAAATTCCAGCTGTCCATCTTCAACCAGCTGGTCAGGTACTTTGCAACCTCTGCTTCTCACTGATCGAGCATGCTCTGTTTCGAGGGTCAAGGGAAAGGAATTGTGTCGAGAAATGGCTTTGGCTTTGTTGTGGCTTCACATAGATGCAGCAAGCTGCTAGTTGGCAATGTACTGCAGACTTTATAATTAATCTGGAACATGCTTTTAAATTGGCATTACTGTGAAAGCAAGAAGTTGAAGTTACACAAATAATCTTGAGCTGCTCATGCTAACAGGGTACAACAAAGATTGACCTGTTTTACGTTGAGTTGGACTTTTGCAAATCGTCTGGCAGAGTTAGCAGCCCACTAACCTTGATAAATGTAGCTTTAAGAAATCTGAAATTTGAGTTGCAAGGTTGAATTTTCAGCTGGCACTGCCTCTTTAAGAGGGCAAATGTGTCTTTGGTGAACAGTGAGGTATTCTTATGGATGTGAAAACTTAATTGGTATGTAACCGTCAGAGTAGACATGAGTATCTCCAACTACATGCAGCTAATTTTGTTAAAATGCCTGTCAGTTTAATAGTGCTGTCAGATCTCAAATCTTTGTTTAAAATTGAAAGTACCAATAAGAAATAATATTCAGGGCTCAGTGCTGCATTTAGTAGCAACTGGACAAACTCAGGAACATTTTGGATGATTTTAGCTGTGGCAGGAATTCTGTATTGATTTCGAATTTGAATTTAATCTTGCTTCAGAGCTATTTGATTTCCCTTTTTTATTTTTTATACTGCATTCGAAATTAAGTTTGTTACTTTAATACTTTTCTGCAGCTCCTTCGTAGACTCCCACAGAAAAGACAATCACATCTCCCTCTTTTTACTTTGTTGACTGTTGGTATTTCTACCGTACAGGATCTGTTATGGGGTAATCAACCATCTTCTTCCTGTTCAGATTTTAAGAGAAAAGGGCTTGGTATTGATGGCAGGGTAACTTAGCTGAGATTTTAACTGGATCAGCCACATAAATACTCTGGCTGCAAGAGCAGCTCAGCAGCTGGGTGTTCTGCAAAGAATAACTTACCAAAGCCTGAGAGGCACTTTTTGGGAGTGTGATGGAATACTCTCCATGTGCTTGCATGAGTACTGCTCCAACAACAAGGAAAATGCTTGTCATTGTCCTGAGCAAAGCAGCCCACTTGGTTGACATCCCACCCCATTGATTTCCTCCTCAATGGCACACATTTGCAGCAGTGTGTACCAGATATGAGATGCACTACAGCAACTAACCAAGGCTGTTTTGACAGCACCTTCCAAACCCATGATCTGTGCCATCTGAAGACAATGGTAGCTATTGCTCCCTTACTAATGCTGCCACCTCCCAATTCCCTTCCAAGCTGCATAACATTTTGAATTGGAATTATATCACTAAACCTGGAACACATCCTGACAGCACTATGGGTGTACCTTCAAGAGGGCAATATACCACCACTTATGGGCAATTGGGAATGAGCAACAAATGCTGGTTTCATTGGCACCATTCTTATTCCTTGAAACTATCTTCAATGAAAGCAAGTAACACAAATATACCCTGTGGTTACAGTGCAGCTGTGTACACAATCTGCAGACACTGTGCTATAAACTTCACCTGTTCTAAATAGTATTTTCGTTAAAACGCTGCATCTAACTGAATATTTATTCATTAATTAATCATGAGAGAGGAAAAAGTTTTGTCATTTTGCAGCAATGCAATAGTATTTTGTGATAATCCAGTTTAATTGAAGATCTCTTTGTCTTATACAATGTGATGTGAATGTTTAGATTACATGTAGGCTGTACTACATTTCTGAATGAAATTCACCCAGAATTAGTGAAATTATTGAAAAATATTGCAGAATTTGAAGTGTGAGTTATATTTGCTGTGTGAATGTTGTAATATTGGAAAGCTAATAGAAACTAGCACGTTCTCCCAGGGTGAATTAAATACCACTGGAACTTTGTAGCAGTTATGCTTGTGTAAACCTTTAAAGGCGCGTGAAAAAAAAATAAGCTTTTTGTTTTGTGATCCAGGTAAGCAATTAACATGTTTTAGAAGTATTTGTATATTTTTCCTGTTATTCACAAGAAAAGCCTTCTGTCATTCGGTATGACCATGACTGATCATCCAACTCCATATCCTGGTCCCACTTTCTCCCCATGCCATTTGATCTCTTTCACCCTAAGAATTATATCTAACCCTTGAAAATATTCAATGTTTTGTCCTGAAATACATTTTGTGGCAGAGAATTTTGTTGGTTCAACACTATCTGGATGAAGAAATTTCTCCTCCTCTCTGTTCTGAATAGCCTAACCTATATCCTTTAGACTATGACCACTGGTTCTGGCCTACCCCACCATGAAGGCCAAGATATCATTTGCCTTCACCACATGCTGCATCTGCATGCTTACTCTCAGTGACTGGTGAACAAAGACACCCTTTGTTGTAACTTTCCCTTTCCTAACCTATTCAGATAATCTCGCTGTCTGTTTTTGCAACCAAAAACTTCACATTTATCACAATTATCTTTCATCTGCCATGCATTTTCCCAATCACTCAACTTATGTAAATCACACTTGAAGCATCTCTGCATCCTCCTCACAGTTTACCCTTCCACCCAGCTTTGTGTCACCCACAAACTTAGAAATAGTAATAGTTCCCTCATTTAAATCATTTTTATGTATAGTGAATAACTGGGTTTGAACCATTGATCCCTGTAGTACCTCACTGGTCATTGGCTGCCACTCAGAAAATGGCCTGTTTATTCCAGCTCTTTGTTTCCTGTCTGCCAACTAGCGCTCTGTCCATGCAAATACACTCCCCCCGATCTCTCACATTATATGCTAATTTCTTATGTGGGACCTGATCAAAAGAATTCTGAAGTCAAAGTAACTCCCACGGGTTGTCCCTTATCAATTCTACAAGTTAGACCCTCAAAATTTCAGTAGTTTGCTAAGTATGATTCCCCTCTTTTAAATCCATGCCAACTCTGTCCAATCCTGTCACTGTTCAGTAAGAACCTTGACTGTACACCAATAATCTGCTGCCAGAATTTGGACAGCGGGCACACTGCCCTCCAAAGAAAAATCTGCTGTCACAGGCTTCACTCTTATCGCATACGTTTATTGTCCAATTCTTTCATGTGATCATTGATTTTACAAACAATTTCTAAAATTCTTTAAATCTTGAAGAAATCTGATGCTAGCCCATTGTAGAAGTGAATGGAAAGTGTGATGCTTGCTTGACCTTTGTCTCTATGGATCAGACCTAACCGAACCTTTAGCAAGGTGTGGGATGTGTCCCACAAACATTTTTTAAAAAGCAAAGATTATTCTGAGATTTAAGTGTTCAATAGGTATGATCAAAAAACTTCGCAAAATTAAGAGTTTGTTTTCAGCTACTTTGAAGAGACATGCTCTAGGCTGACAATTTTGTGACGTAGTCATTCTATGATAAAGGTGGCTGTGTCCAACACTACAGGATGTTGTGCTGAAGTGTCTAATTGGCTGGGTGAGCTTTATTACTGGTGTAACTTGGCTCATGTTGGGATGGAATGCTCCTTTGAATTAAATCTTGTTTTTAAACTGAGGTGTCCTTGTGTCACTCAAGTGTGGAAACTACGCTCAAGTTTATGCTTTTGTTTCACTTTTACAGATTAATATTTTTCTGATCTGTTTTATAAATAAAGTTCAATATGGAAAATGTAGTGCTGGCGAAACTCAAGTCCAGCAGCATCAGTGAAGTGAAAAAAAAAACGTTTTGAGTTTCAAGTCCAGTGACCTGTTGTCCGTTCAGACGAAGAGTCAGTGAACATAAAACATAACTTTTGTTTCTCTTCACAGATTCTGTCAGACCTGCTGAGTTTCTCCAGCACTTTGTTTCTTTGGTTCAGATGTCCAGCATCTGCAGCTCTTTGTTTTATTACAGACCCTAGTAATTTGACTCGGAGCGAGAGACAGCAACTGTGGTAAACTAGGATAAAAATCCCCCACCATGGCAAAAAGAAAACGCATAATTCCTTATATTTTGCATAACACCATAAAATATAAATAGGAAATGCTATTGAGCTATATGCAAGAAGGCGTATCATCTGACTTGTCTCAAACCTCTGACGAAACTTTGAGGACCAGGCTATCAGAATTGTATTTACTTGCTTCCTTTGAGATCACAGTCCACAAATGTCCCAGTTCCAGTCCCTTGGCCGGGCCAGGTTACCAATTGCGGTGGGGTGGGGAGCTCTGTGTTAAACTGAAGTTTTATTTAAGAGCAGCTTTGCAGATTGAAGTTGATGGTTTTGACTAATATTGCGTCAGCAAACTTGGAGGAAATCCTTCTGCACTGAGTCTATTTACATGCAGTAGTGCTACAATGTTCTCGGATGCATGAATTGTACAAGGAGACATTGCCCTGAATTTTGTTTGTGTTGTGCAACTATAACCCAAACAGTGTTGAATTTAAAAAGTAAGAATTATACATTTTGAGCTGCAGGTTAATGTCCAATTTTAGAAATGAATATCAGCGCTAGCTGACACTTTCTTTCGCTCTCCCCCGTCCTGCTTGCATGTCCATCAGGTTCCTCACTAAACGGGAGCAGAAACTGCTGCATCGGCGACGGCGTGCGGAGGAGCTGCTGGAGTGGAAGCGGCGGCTCGATGCTGAGGAAGCTGTGATCCAGCACATGGAAGAACAGGCTCAGGCTGCTTGGGACCAGCAGCTCAAAACAAACATGATAAAGGGAGAGGCAAGCAAGAAGATTTCCGAATCAGAAGGTAATGTTAGCCTCTGTTTCTTGTTTGTTTGTTTTCTCTTCAAGACAGTAATGCATTTACTGTAGTTCTGACTGCTTTCAAGTGCACTTTGGTATCGCTGACTGTCACGGCACGTGTGAGGTGGTATATTGATGTGTAAATGTCATCAGTCTGCATTAATGCAGAAGAAGCAAGGTGTAAACCTGGCCTTTTATTTTGCCTGTCTCATTCATTCAAGGAAATCCTATTTCCCAAGCATCTGCCGTGATCCATTTAATCAGCATAGCTCAGATATTGGAATTATCATCTTTCTCAATGGGACCTTGACACAATAGCCCAGTGTAGTTTCCCACTCACCCTCTCGTGGGAGGCTGAAGTTTCAGATTTTAATTCCTTTCACTGCTGGTCGTTGCGTATCACTTGCAGAGTTGAGAAGCAGCAAAAGTTGTAATCAGTGTGAGAGCTTGGATGTTGTTTACAGAAGACTATGTGGCCACTTTGTTTACATGGAAAAATCTAATTTTCTTTGCAATATTGATGATTAACTTCATTCTTCACCATTAACAGCAGCATGAAACTGTAACAACGGGACTGCACAGAATGTTGTATCGGAGTATTTTGACGATCAGCATCTATGTCTGATAGAATCTGAATTAGCTCAAAGTGCTTTTCATCAGTGACCTGTGCATACTTAACTTTCTCTGGTTAATTGTTTCTAACCTACTCCCCTTATGATACTGTTACATGCATCTGAAGTAAGGAATATATTGAAAGGAGGATGAAGTTGTAAGACAGTCATACTGAATTGTGCATCTCACTTTAAGCACTGTTAATCCATTGCTGTATAAATGTTCTAAGTATTGTTATTTTCTGTAGACACAGGCAGTGAGGAAGAATGTCCTGTGCCGCCTTGCTCCCAGCCCCACAGGGACAGTTCAATTCCTGAGGAAGTTAGATGTTCACCTGCTCAGACACTGGAATCACCATCAGCAGCCCTTCGGATGACCACCAGTCCTGACCATCCTATTTTCACAGATGGTGTTTATTCCCAGGATTTTGTCACAACACACAGTAAAATGGTAAAAGATGTTTTGCATTTTTTTGCTACAAAATATGTTCCTAATGAGTAAAGAATGTCATTTAAGGCTGCAGAGAATGGAAAATCCTTGGTTCGCTCAAAATCAGTCCCAGGGAAACTGGAAGTGGAGAGAATGGGAAACAGTGTGGGGAGAGGGAATGGGAGATCTGAGGGAATGGGAGTTCTGAGAATGAATGGAAAATATAAGTGTGGGGGGGAATGGGAATTCTGAGTGGGGTTGGGAAACATGGGAGTGGGATGAAATGGAAATTCTGAGAGGGAATTTGAAATGGGAATGGCAGAGAATGGGAATTCTGAGGGGGGAATGAGATGGGGCTCTGGTCCTCAGGGGGTTATATGGACTTAAAAGGCCAAATGGCTTGCTTTGACACTTTATGGAATCTCCGATTATCTGTCTCTGTCCTACCTCCATTCTTCCACTGCAGGAGCCTCGTCAATGTTTTCTTTAGATTACTTAGATTAGATTAGATTAGATTACTTACAGTGTGGAAACAGGCCCTTCAGCCCAACTAGTCCACACCAACCCGCCGAAGCGCAACCCACTCATTCCCCAACATTTACCCCTTACCTAACACTACGGGCAATTTAGCATGGCCAATTCACCTGACCCGCACATCTTTGGACTGTGGGAGGAAACCGGAGCACCCGGAGGAAACCCACGCAGACACGGGGAGAACGTGCAAACTCCACACAGTCAGTCGCCTGAGTCGGGAATTGAACCCGGGTCTCAGGCGCTGTGAGGCAGCAGTGCTAACCACTGTGCCACCGTGCCGCCCACAATGTCTGTCTTACTTCCAGACTTGACGATTGTACTATACTACTTGTTCTATTCCAGAAAGCCAGTTGGCGAAGGATAAGACTAGAACCAGTCTTTGCACCATTTAAATTAATTTAATTATTCCCTTAATGAAATCTTTGAGAATTTCAATTTTAATTGCTCCATTAATGGAAAAGCCTTCAGTTACTAAGACAGTGACCTCTCTAATCCCCTCCCTGAACTTTACTTCTGTCTATGTCACTTTCCTCCTTCAAGACACTCGAACTGTATGACAGATTTCACATCTGCCCTTGCATCTCTTTGAGGCTCAGTATCATGTTTTATTCTATTTCTGTGAAGTTACTTGATTTGTTTTATCGTATGAAAGATTTGTTATAAATGCAAATTTTTAAAGATAAAACAGGTAACTGTGAAATAAAGCATCAGAGCAGATTTCAAAAGTGATGACTGTGCTTAAAAAAACTCAACTTTCAGATGTGGAGATATGATGGGTGGGTACATGCACTTTTTAAAGAAAAACATTTGACGACGCGTCATACATGAGATTAATTGGCAAGGAATTAAGGCAGGGATAACAAATGGGATTTAAATAGATAAAAGGGTGGAAATATAGAAAAGGACTTGGGGAAGTTCCAGAGTGGTTCACGAAAGTCGCAGTTTCTGGGTTTGCTTCTGGGGGCACTTTTGTTTTCGGTGTTCATTTAATAATTTGATTATATGCCAAGAGCGTGTGGTGTTGAAAATCAGAATATTGTAAAATAAGAAGATTTATGAGTGTTTTGGAAAAGTTAAGGAAGCTGTGAGGAGGTTTGAGAAGAAGCAGGAATGGTTTAAAGATGACCGGTAGAATTGTGTTGGCGGGTGCGTGTGTGGCAGGGTATTTTTTAATTTTAGATTAAACGTACCAGCAGCAATTGTAATTTGAGTGGGAACAGGCCTGGTGCTATGAAGGATGGTGATTTGTAAAAGCTGTGCTTTTAATTATGGAGCAAATAGAATTCTAGAACTTAGGAAGAGAGATTGTTCAATCTTCCAATAATTCTAGCTGGCCTAGTGGTGGTGTCACTAATCCATCTAACTGCACATCTTTGGACTGTGGGAGGAAACTGGAGCTAGAGGAAACCTCGAGGAAACCCATGCAGACACAAGGAAAATGTACTCACTCCACACACACAGAATTGCTCAAGAGAGGAATGTGAACCCAAATACATAGTGCTCAGAGGTAGCAGTGCTAACCACTGAGCCACCATGACACCCAGAGGTAGGCTGGCAATCAATCTCCTGGCTTATCCCACCTTCTTCCTTTTTCATAAACTTGGAAAATAATGTCGGACTGGAATTAATGTTTGCTTTCTCCTCTGGTTTTTCAGTCTCCTTCCTCAAAAGTGACTGAGAGTACATCGAAGCAAGATGGCCAGAAAATCAGCTCCAGCGTCCATGTGCATGACAGACCTATTCTAAAATCCCGCCAAGCATCTGGCAGCTGGTCTGATGAAACTGTTTCTGAGACACAGTCAGGTAGGAAATTTCAAACATGACCAAGATTCACAGAGGCTCTTCAAATTATTTGATGTGCTTCGAAACTCAAACACGATGTGCAGTTTTAAAAAAATATGTTACATGGCTGAGAGTATAGCACAACACCGAGGGATGGTGATTCTTGAGACTTTGTCTTGTGTGAAAGTGAAAATAGCACCTGAAATGGCCTTAATAAGTTAAGGGAATTTTGTTTTAATTCACTTGTTGGATGTGGGCATTGCTGGGTGGCCAGTATTTATTGCCCATCCATGATTGTCCATAGAACAGTTAAGAGTCAACCACATTGCTGTGGGTCTGGAGTCACAAGGAGACCAGACCAGGCAAAGATGGCACTTCTCTTCCCTAAAGAACGTGAGTGAACCAGATGGGTTTTTTCTGACAATTGACAATGGATTCATGGTTATCATTAGATTTGTAATTCCAGTTTTTTATATTTTATTGAATTCAAGTTCCACCATCTTGCGTGGTGGGATGATGATATGAGTTCTGTCACAGGAGATTTTCCCTCTAGTTTTGCTTATTGCTGTTTTGTCACTGTAATTGAGGCCGACAGCCCAGAGTTAAGTCAGCATCGGTGTGATAGATTGTCTGTTAACATCTGGTTCTGTCAGTTTCCTTTGGAATCTCTTAAATTGAAACAGTAAGAGCTGAATGCCTGTGCAAGTTTGATTTCATTGGTCTGTAACTTCGGTCATGTTACATCTGACTAAATTGGAGAAAACATTGCGTACCACTGAAGTATTCAACAAAGAAAAGTCAACTCAAGCAGGTTTTCCTGTTTCTGACTCTCCAACTGTGTCCCTTTGCCACTCCAGCCCCCTGGTCCACACCCTTTATATCTCAGCAGCAGTACAGTGCAGTGCTGAAGTATTGTTTTCAAAGTGAGGCCCCTTCTTCCTCCTTGGGTGAGTTTTTTTTAAAAAAGATTTTTAGAGCTACTTTGAAGAGGAGTGGAGTTCTCCCTCATGGTCCTGGTCAGTCTACTACATGAGTCAGTATGGCTGAACGTTTTGTGGGAACTTGCTGTGTGAAAGTTTGTTGCAGTTTTTGACGATATTATAATTAGTGGCTATACTTCAAAGGTTGGGAGCAACATGCTACAAGTGTGAAAAGTTACATATATATTGCAAGTTTTTTGGCAATTTGAGGTTAAGGTGGGTGACTTGAGCATTGGTTACAAAGTATTGTCCAGCACGAAGACCAAGTTCTTTACAATTCCAACAATGCAACTTCTATTTTACTATGGCACTGACATTGAAGTGTACACTGGATGACTCCTCCCAGTAACTCAGACTTGCAACACTGCAATGTGAACTTTTTACCACGGTCTAAAGTCAACATCAAGCTGCTCATTGTCTAGCCTGACTTCACTTTGTGCACAGTTTGTGAAGTGTTGCACTTTGCCAGGGACTGAGAATGGGCATGTGTAAATCAGCTTTTCATCCACAGAGCAAATTTGAGACTGTTCATTTCCTTTGTTTGGTCTTTTTAACTCGACTCTAATATGTCTTCAGTCTGAACTGTACTATTTCCCACACCAACATTTCCAGGCGTGTTACTTGCCTTTGACGGTGTTAGCCAAGATACCTTTCAAACACTTCCTGTCTGGAGCCATGTGAGGCAGTGGTCATTAGTTAGATCATATAGCTTTGATGAACTCACCTGTTAAACTGAGAACGATTTGACCATCCTGAAATGCTGGGTCCACTGTATGAATCCACGTCAACCCCAATGATTATTGTGAGACCTCCCACAGTGCTGATCTTCAGTTGTCTGCCTACAGTCTATTAAAGGCAGAACATTTTTGGAATTTGACAGAGCAGAGGCCAGCACTTGTTGGCAAAGTGCTGAACCATGTAATGCGGTGAATTGATAAGTGAATAATTACTCATTTCTCCGTCTCGGTCTTGGGCAAGGGAAAATGTCAAACCTTCTCACAATCTGGGAGTATTGCATGCTACCTTAAAGTTGTTTTGTATATGCTTTCGGATCTCACTGATGTTATTCACTTCAATTATAATTAAGTTTTAAAGCATTTAGTGATTTTTGTTTAATGGAACATGCTTTGAGTTTCATCCAATTTTACATCATTCAGAATGGGAAAAGAATCAGCAGGTCCACGCATCAAAGTCTTCATTGAGCAGTTTATGGGAAGGATAATGGATTGGAGGTTGTTTTGTCTGTGTATTTAGGGTGTATGCATTAGTTGAAAATGTGTTGCTGGAAAAGCGCAGCAGGTCAGGCAACATCCAAGGAGCAGGAGAGTCGACATTTCGGGCATGAGCCCTTCTTCAGGAATCATGCCCGAAATGTCGCGCCTCTCCTGCTCCTTGGATGCTGCCTGACTTCCCGTGCTTTTCCAGCAACACATTGTCAGCTCTGATCTCCAGCATCTGCAGTCCTCACTTTCTCCTATGTGCATTAGTTGCCATTTCTCCTGTGCTTCTATCCCCAAATCTTCATTTCTAATGAGGTTAGGAAGTTGTTTGGATTCAACCAGGAGCAATATCAGAAGACAGACTGCAGAAGATGAAGACATTTGACAGGAGAAAACGTGATTGGGTGGACAATATTTTGGTAAGTGCTGCAGTTTAGCAACTGTTCATATTATATTGTACCATTACATCACGATTATGAACACTGCATCCTACATCTGAATTTTCTATTATTTCAAATGGCAAATGCTTTATCTGTTTTTGGCTTACCTGTCTGGCTCTGCTGCACTCATCCAGAAAATGCTTCAACTTTCTGATTGAATTGAAAACTTGGGTCCTCACTGGAGTAGTTTGCTAAAAATCAAGACCTGCTATTCCTTAGTTGCCAGAAAACTTAATTAAAAATTCAGAAGTACATTGAATTCAGTGCAGTTGGCAAAGTAGTGTCATGTGTACTTCTTTAAATCCCAGTGTTTGATTTCCCTTTCTCCCCATGTTTCTTTCAGTCCTATGATGGGTTTATGACGAAGACCGAAGCTGAGCCCAGTAAAGATTGTGATGTTGGCAGCTCAAGCTCAACCAAACCGCAAATTAAAACTCTGTACTCCACTAATACTGAGAAGCTGAAGATTAAACCCTGCTCTCTGCAGAGGTACTTTCAGTAATGGATGTTAATTGTGTAATCTTATGAAGGGATGTCTCTTGTATTTCTCTTTCATACCCCTTTGGTCCAAATTAGTTGGTGATTAAATGGTTCTTGAGTGAAAGAGACCAGAACATGTACAGATACTTTACAGCAGGGAAGTGTGCCTTTTGGCCCAACAGACTAGTGCAGTTATTTAGTCTCTGTGCAACTCTGCTCCCACTTTCTCTCATCCCGTCTGTGCATCCTTCTGTATATTTCTCCCTGAGGTACATATCTAATGTCCCCTTAAACATATTCGAGCCATTCAACTGAAGCATTCCTGGCATAAGCAAGTTCCATGTTGTCATTCTTCTCAGGGAAGAATATCTTGTTTTGAGTTTCTGATTCGATTCATTAATGTGAACTTCCTGTTCAGGTCAGCCTCACAAGTGAAAACATTTTTCCCTCCATGCAGCTCAAGCACCTTCAGCAAGGACCAGAGGCCTGACAGGAAGTTAACTTTAAAATATGCAAACTTACCTCTGGGGATCAGTGTTCTTCATTATATGGGCGGCAGTGGGAGTGGGAGGAGCGACAATGAGGACCAGAGACCCGATGGGATGATAACTTTAAAATATAAAAACTTAGCTTGGCGGAGCGAACACTGAGCAGGAACGGACGTGAGACTGCTTGATAAGTGAGGCTTTTGAAGAAGCAGCAGAGCGACAGGCCACAGCGAGGCGCAGAGGTCTGTTGGGTATATATTTAGGCAGCAACTGAATCCCGATATACTACACGTGTCATGTCTCCCCCTGCCCTCTCCTCTCACCAAAGAAAAGGACTCCCGTGTGATGCTAAGGTAAGGCGTTTCAATTGATATTTCTCGTGTATCGTGTGATTGATTAAAAGTTCGCTATTAGTTGGTTAGTTGAATAATATTTAACTTATCATTTTGTATAAATGAATTAAATAAGTAGAGATGGCTAGACAGGTGATGTGCTGTAGCTGTATGTTCTGGGAGCTGGCTGATCCCATTGTGAAGGGCAGTGACCACATCTACAGCAAGTGTTGGTTGCTGAAAGAACTCTGGATCATAATTGATGATCTAGAATCTGATCATCAAACACTGCGGCACATCCAGGAGGGAAGAGTTACCTGAACGCAGTGTTTCAGGAGGCAGTCACACCCGGTAGATTAAGTAATTCAAATTCAGTTAGTGATCAGGAACAACAGGGGGTGACTGTAAGTGAGGCAGGTAGGGGGATTCTGAGTTCAGGAGTGGAGGAGCCTCAGCCCTTGAACTTGTCCAACAGGTATGCGATTTTTGCTCCTGTATGGATGAGGAAAAGGGCTGTGGACAGGATGAGCCAGCTGACCATGACACTTATGAGTCTGGGGGAAGGGAAAGGGAAAGCAACAGGGAGTATGGAGTCAAGTAGAACAATAAGCGGCAGGTTAGCATGTGTACAGGGTTTCAGTCCAAGGCAGATCAGGAATGAAGCAAAAACGAAGGATAACTTTGGACATATTACGCGAGATGTTGGAAATCATGAGGTTAGGAAAATTAGCATTAAGGCACTTTACCTGAATGTTCATAGTATTTGTAACAAAGTAGATGAATTAACAGCACGTATGATGATGTGGTAGGCATCACAGATACGTGGTTGCAGGGCGTTCAGGACTTGCTGTTAAACATCCAAGGATTTACAACTTATTGAAAAGAGAGAGCAGAGGGTACAGGGTTGCCTTATTAGTTAAGAATGAAATTAAATCCATGGCACTGAATGACATAGGATCAGATGATGTGGAGTTGAGGAACCACAAAGGGAAAAAACCATAATGGGAGTTACGTGCTGACCTCACAGCAGTGGTCAGGACCAAGGGCGCAAGATGTACCAGGAAATAGATAGGGCATGTCAGAATGGCAAGGTCAAGGTGACCATGGGGTACTTGAATATGCAAATGGCCTAGTTGAATAATGTTATCGGGGGATCCAAACAAAGGGTATTCATGGGATGCTTACAGGATGGCTTTTTGGAACAGCTTGTGATGGAGCCCACAAAGGAGCAGGCTATTCTGGACTTAGTGCTATGTAATGAACCTGACTTCATAAAAGTTCTTAAAGTCAGGGAACACTTAGGAGGCAGCGATCATAATATGGTAGGGTTCAGGCTGCAGTTTGAAAGAGAGAAGGCAAAATCGAATGTAATGGTGTTACAGTTAAATAAAGGTAATTACAGGGGCATGAGAGAGGAACTGACGAAAATCAACTGGAAACAGAGCCTAGTGGGCAAGACAGGAGAGCAACAATGGCAGGAGTTTCTGGGTGTTTCCGGGTGGGGGGAGGTGGATTTAGAGAGCCATGGCTGACAAAGGAAGTCAGGAAATGTATCAAAGAGAAAGAGAGAGCTTATAAAGTGGCTGGGAAGACTGGGAAATCAGAAGATTGGGAAGACTACAAAAACAAACAGAGGATAACGAAGAGAGAAAAACGGAAGGAGAGGATCAAATATGAAGGTAGGCTCACCAGTAATATTAGAAATGTCAGTGAAAGTTGCTTTCAATACATAAAAAACAGACGAGTGGCAAAAGTAGAAATTAAGCTGATCCAAATTGATGCAGGAAGGCTAGAGTTGGGAGTTAATAGCTGAAGAACTTAATAAGTACTTCGTGTCAGTCTTCACAATGGAAGACATGAGTAATATCCCAACAATTAAGGAAAATCAGAGAGCAGAGTTGAGTATGGTTGCCATTACAAAAGAGAAAGTGCTAGAAAAGCTAAAAGGTCTAAAAATTGATAAATCTCCTGGCCCGATGGGCTCCATCCTAGAGTTCAGAGGGAAGTGGCTAAGGAAATAGAGAAGGCGTTGGTTGTGATTTTTCAAACATCAATGGAGTCAGGGAAAGTCCCAGATGATTGGAAAATCACCGTTGCAACCCCCTTGTCCAAGAAGGATCCAGGCACAAGTTGGAAAATTGTAGGCCGTTTAGCCTAACCTCGGTTGTCGATAAAATTCTGGAATATGTTGTTAAGGATGATATTTCTAAATTCTTGGAAGTGCAGGGTCAGATTAGAACGAGTCAGCATTGATTTAGTAAGGGTAGATCGTAACTGACAAACATGTTTGCATTCTTTTGAAGAGGTAACAAGTCGGTTAGACCAGGGAAACCCAGTGGGTGTTATCCATCTCGACTTCCAAAAGGTCTTTGGTAAGGTGCCTCGTGGGAGGCTGCTGAGTAAGGTGAGGGCCATGGTGTTTGAGGTGAGCTACTGGTATGGATTGAGGATTGGCTGTCTGAAAGAAGGCAGAGAGTTGGGATAAAAGGTTCTTTTTCGGAATGGCAGCTGGTGACAAGTGGTGTCCCGCAGGATTCAGTGTTGGGGCCGCAGCTGTTCACTTTATATATTAATGATCTGGATGAAGGGAACTGGGGGCTTTCTGGTAAAGTTCACCGATGATAAGTAGTTAGGTGGACAGGCAGGATGTTCTGACAAGGTGGGGAGGCTACAGAAAGATTTAGACAGTTTTGGAGGGTGGTCCAGGAAATGGTTGATGAAATTCAACGTGTGCAAATGCAATGCCTTGCACTTTGAATAAAAGAATACAGGCATGGACTATTTTCTAAACGGTGAGAAAATTCCTAAAGCCAAAGTACAAAGGGATCTGGGAGTGCTAGTCCAGGATTCTCTTAAGGTTGAATTATAGGTTGAGTCCGTGGTTAAGAAAGCAAATGTAATGTTGTCATTTATCTCAAGAGGATTGGAATATAAAAGCATTGATGTGCTTCTGAGACTTGATAAAGCTCTAATTAGGCCCCGTTTAGAATGCTGTGTCCAATTTCGTGCCCCACACCTCAGGAAGGACATACTGGCACTAGTGTGTGTCCAGCAGAGACTCTCACAGATGATCCCTGGAATGGTAGGCCGAACATACAATGACCAGCTGAGGAGCCTGGTATTGTATTCATTAGAGTTTAGAAGGTTGAGGGGAGATCTAATAGAAACTTACAAGATAAAGCATGGCTTAGAAAGGGTGGAAGCTAGGAAGTTGTTCCCGTTAGGCAGGGAAACTAGGGCCCGTGTGCACAGCCTTAGAATGAGAGGGCGTCAATTTAGAATGGAAATAAGACATTTTTTCAGCCAGAATTCATTGCCATGGAGCACAGTGGAGGTTGGGATGTTGGGTGTCTTCAAGGCAGAGATTGGTAAATTCTTGATCCCACATGGAATTAAGGGCTATGGAGGGAGTGCGGGTAACTGGAGTTGAAATGCCCATCAGCCATGATTAAATGGCGGAGTGGACTCAATGGGCCGAATGGCCTTACTTCCACTCCTCTATCTTATGGTCTTCTTTTTTAAACTTCTCTATCAAATCTCATTTTTAAAGTTCTGTATCCAGTCACTAGTTCATACAGTTAATGGTCGGGCCCTGGGTGTGTTGCTGAACAAAGAGACCTCGGGATGCAGGTGCATAGTTCCTTGAAAGTGGAGTTGCAGGTAGAAAGGGTGGTGAAGAAGGCATTTGGCATGCTTGCCTTCATTGGTCAGAACATTGACTGTCGTGGTTGAAGTGTAACGTTGCAGTTGTACAGAACGTTAGTGAGGCCTCGTCTGGAATACTGCATACAGTTCTGATCACCTTTCTGTAGGAAGGATGTTAAATCTGAGAGTGCAGAAAAGATTTACAAGGATGTTGCCGGGACTGAGTTGCAAGGAGAGGCTGAATAGGCTGAAATATTTTTCCCATGGAGCATCGGAGGCTGAAGGGGTTTTGTAGAGGTTTATTAAATCATGAGGGGCATGGATCGGGTGAATAGCCAAGATTTTTTTTTCCCAGGGCAGGCAAGTTGTAAACTAGAGGGCATAGGTTTAAGATGAGAGGGAAAGATTTAAAAAGGGTCTGACGGATAACTTTTCAGGCAGAGGGAGCTGCACACATGGAATGAGCTGCCAGAGTGGTGGAGAGGGGAATAATTACAACTTGCACCTTTTAAAAGGCATCGGGATGGGTACATGAATAGGAAGGGTTGAGAAGGATTTGGGCCAAATGCTGGCAAACTGGGACTAGGTCACGTTGGAATATCTGGTTGGTGCGGATGAGCTGGGTCTGTTGTATAACTGACTCTATGACCCCATGCATTTTGACGTCAATGCTGAATCAACCTTTTGAGATAAAATATTTCATTGTCAGAGCTATCTGGAGTTTAATGTCTTTTTTTTAAAAAAATGTATTTGTAATGAAGTCCATCTGTTTACTCGATGTGAAAAAGCAAGAATGGATCTTTATTTTTAAAGAGGAAATGATGGCTGAAGGTTGCTTTGACATAAAACTTGCTGCTGCAGAATATTATATGTTCATACAGAATATAATCAGTTCTGTTGGGTGAGTTTTTGAGATGTGCCTTAAAGCAATCAAGTGGGTGAAAGATTTCTACAAAGTATTGAGTATTGTTGGAATAGAGAACTGCCACATATACTGTGATCCGACTCCCATGCTGGAAGTTTTCAAACAATTAAATCACTGCCCATTCATATTCAATCCCCTTTTGTACATGAAATGTGTTTTGCTTCCCACTTCCTCCTCATTTCCATTCCAAATTGACACTCTCTCATTCTAAGGATGTGCGCACGGGCCCTAGTTTCCCTGCCTAACGTGAACTTCCTAGCTTCCACCCTTTCTAAGCCATGTGTTATCTTGTAAGTTTCTATCTACTGAGGATCTGAATCCTGAATGCAGACTGAGGTAACCAGTTGTTGTCAGGAACAACCACTTCACACATGCTCTTACTCACTAAAATGGGAACAAAATGGCTTCTTAATGCAAATAATATGACAAACTGGCTTCTAGGCTGCAAATTGACAAATCTACTAAAAGCTGCATAAATGGCTTTTAACGCTGTTAGAGCTGCATAATTGACTATCACAGTCTGCCTCAACAGAGATTAGCAGACAATGCTTCCTTTACAACATAGAAATAACTAGACTAGATGAGACATTACTGGCCAATCTAACTGACCTTCAAGTGCTGGTGCAAAGATTCCGTTAGTCAGATAAGAGGGCCTTAAGTGTTGGAAAATAAAGTTGATTCCCAGGAAATATCATTGGACCAAGTTGCTGTCAGTTAAGCTTATTTTGTAACTTGATTGGTAATTGTCTGAATGTACTACACGATAATGGCCTGTACATTTCTTTAAGAAAAGTATAAAAATATCTTTGTTTCAAGCCATGCGTGCAGCTCCTCTGAGGAACACCGAAGTGTATAACCTCTGTGTTTCTGGGCGATCTGTGCCCGGACGTATGAAAACTAAAGAATGAAGTCTTAAAGAACCAGACCGAATGTGAGTGCTTATTGACCGATCATGGAACAGAACCTCCCCTGCCCCCCGTCCACTGGGGTCCAAATCCCATCTGGTGCTATGACTCGGACTCATTACGGACAGATTATGGGAAGCGGTGTAAGTGCCTTGAGTCCTCCGCTATTGAGTGTAGAGGAATCGGCCAGCCAGGCGTGAGTATTTTGGTCGTTTGGTTTCCCTCTCATTCATTAGTGCGTCACTTGACCCCTCGTTACTTACTAGGGATCGGCCTTGGTAAGAATTAATTCAGGAAAGATTAAAGAGGAGGTGGGGACACCCACTAACAGGTCGGGGACCTGTGGATCCAAAATAGAGTCCAGGGCACTATTTTTTAAAAAAGAGAGAGGAGTCGGGGACTCCGATTCGGTCGGATTGGTGCTGTCTAAATTAACTCTGAAATTGTTCTGTGAAAGACAAAGCAAAGAAGTATCACGATATAACCAAACTGTCGGGTTTTATAATGTCGAGAATGTTTTGCAGAAAGTATCAGTGTGGATGATGAAATCAGGGAGCGGCTGGGTGAGAAATACTCTCCCAGCTGTTCTAGCGTACGTTCAGAACAACTTGTCGACTTGAAATCACCAACTGAGAAGAGCAAAGTGATGCTAGCAATGAGGATCAGACTCCCACACCATCACACTGTCTCTGTCCGTGTCACACTCAAACAGCCATGTTCCTGAAACCGATGAGCTGCCTGAATTCCAAATTGGTGCAAGAATTTTAGTTAGCAGCATCCAACCGGGGACACTTCGCTTCAAGGGCAGAACTAGCTTTGCCAATGGCTTTTGGGCTGGATAAGCCAGAAGGCAGTAATAATGGGACATGCGATGGAGGTTGAGCAAGAGCTTTCAAAGGAATTAGCAGAACTGCAGGCGGAAGAGTTTGGTCGAAGTAATACTCCTGCAGGGCAAGTAGACTTTAAGCTCTGTTCATTTAAAAACTACTTGCATTTTGATCATTCAAGTTATCAGTTTTCTGAACCAAGTAAGTTTGACTTGCTGCACGTTATTAATGAATCTAGCAAGGTGGTGGTAACTTTTGGTGATGGCCAAAATTGAAAAGAGACCTTGTCCAAGTCTGGTGAGGAGGAACAATTGGCAAACTTGAGTGAAGACCAGAATGTAGAAAACATGAACTGGAATGATGTGTTCACAGAGAAGGCATCCAAGGCAGTACTGGAGACAGAAACCAAAATCAATACCAATGTGTCTGTGTGTTCTTCCAGTGCACAATGGGAGACGTTTTCACTAAATATCCATGAGATCTCTTCAACTCCTCTGTTGGACTTACTGAACAGAGAAAAGGACCAACTTGAGGCTCAATTTAAAGTACCATTCCTCGAGCCTGAATCTGAGGAAATCCATGAGGAGCACGTGGATATTAAATGAGAGGAACCCAAGGACAATTGTGAGGACAGCGAAGACTTTAATGGAGATGATCTGAAGAGCAGTGACTCAAAAGCCAGTTCTTTGGTTGATGTGATACAAGCAGACAATCCTTTAACCTGAATCCAGAAATCCGAAAAGCTCAAGTCCGAAGTTGTTTTTGTGAAGTTGTTTTCTCATTAACATGGCTGTTTGGCGCATCACTGAGAAGGGACAGAGTGGGGGGTGGGGGAGCAGCACTGGCAAACCGCAATTCTGTTTCATCGCCCCCTTTTACAGAGTGAGTGTGCTCCTCTGGTATGATTTTTAATCATTTCACCATCAAACTGTCACCTTATTCTGAAATTTGAAGAGTTCTGAATTCCGAGAACCAGCTGGTTCCGAGCATTTCAGAGAAAGTTCAGATGCACAATCCTATCTCCCTTTGTCAAGGACACTGTTGGACAATTGCATTAAATCTCAAAGTCTCGAACTGAGAAGATCCAACATACTAACCGAGGATTACAGTTCAAATTGGATGTTGAATCCTGACCCAGGTCATCTTCCAAGGATCGAGAGGAGGAACACAAGACTGTTATCCAATTGGAGACATCTGAAAGAGATGACCATGATGATGATAAGGAGGAAGTATTATCTCCAGATCTTTGTCCTCGACCTGCAAGTATTAATTTTGAACCTGTTTTGGGATGGATTTGAATTTCAAGAATTGGAGATGTGTTATGGTCTTGAAGCATTGATGCAATTGTTTTATTAATAATTCCAGAGCTTCTTAAATTCCCACGTTTTAACATACTTCCAGGATTGTCATTGTTTCTCGAGCAATATGTCAAAATACAACTCCACTTTTTTCAGGCACATTTTGCAGGTCACCATTTTCAGAAATTACCCTGAGTCTTCCCCTTTACAAAAAGACTTTTAAATTGTTAAATATATTTGTGGGTGATAAAATACAGCTCTGGGCAATATGAATAAAATTTCTTGTGTCTCGGTGTTTTCTACCTTGCCCATTAATTCTCAAAATATGTGTAAGTATGTCTGATTATTTCTGAAGGTTGAGTGACCATTTCCACTGTATAATTATTGAGTTTAGAACTGAAGGATTGCTATTGAAATTCAAAACTTTTCCTCCTGCACTTTTCTGTCCTTCCCTAATAGGGAGGAAGTGTTTTTAAAGATGTTCTTTTCAACTAAATTTTTAATCATGGTTTCCAATCTCTTGCTAAATCAGTTCACATAATTTTTCCAGCGTAGTGTTCTGAAGCAAAGTCCCGAGCCTGAATGACCATCTGATTAGAAGAACAGAAGGGTTTATGGTTTGCACATATTAACATTGATTGCACGAGCAGCTGTTTTGATGAAAGTGCTTGACAAGTTCTCATACTGTCCATTCCTTTCTGAGCATTCAGTGCAGGAAGTCACTGGGTCAGTTTGATTTGACACAGCAACATCCTGACTAAACTGACACATGCTTTTCTGATTTGTCAATATTTGTGTTTCCCTATAAAGTGCAGGAATCAAAAGGGGTGCAGCAGTCAACTGAAAGTGATCTGACTTTGGAAAGCTGAAGCTCAGAACATTCAGTCTGAAATCGTTCATTCCCCTAAGTACACGACAGTTAGTAGATGAAGAGATTCTCCATACTTATACTCTGAACCAGGAAAGATTTGAACAGTCTGTATCAATTTCCTAAAATGGACATACTTTCTCCATGGTAACTCGTAACTAGCCATATTTCTTGTGATTGCATAGTTTGAAGAATATTCACTGATTTTATCACAATGTATCTGACCCGAAACTGTTCAAAAGCTGTATTCTCCCCATCCTCCACACTCCATGATAGTCAGCAGTGGGATCTCTGCCTTTGTGAGCCTCATGAAATATTGCTCAGTATGATGTGTTCTTTTCATAACAAATGTATTTTTAAAGCTCAAGAAGACCACTTGGGATACTTCGCAACTTTGTAAAGATGATTTTTTCCACCACCTTGGTCAAGTCAACTATTTTTAAAAATTGAAAACGCATATAAATCATTTCTCCTGACTCCATTAACTGAATTGTACTCAGTCTGATAAAATATACTGTTTAATGTCACTCCATGTGGAAAGCTTAACTTTCATTGCATGGCTGAGAATAAATTGGAAATGAATTCCAGCCTGTGTCCAACTCGTCAGACATACTCTGAGATATAACAAGAAGGTTTTTGTTTGTTTGTCTCCCTGTTTTCATGCTTTGCTTTCACAGTTTTGTTCCTGACCTTCAGTTTCTAGATTGACCAACAGCCTGTACTTTGCAACAGGGCAGCCCAGTGTTTGGCACAAGGGGGCAGGAAGAATTGGCCAAACGCCTGGCAGAGTTGGAATTGAGCCACGAGGCGCTCGATGACCTGGTAGATGACCAAGATTGGTTTGATGAGGACTTTGGGCTGCGCTGTAGCAAAGTGCAGCAGCCAGTGCAGGAGGCCCAGTCTCCAAAGGATGGGCCTCTCAAAATCCAAAGGGAACCTGACTTTGCTGTAGCTCCTGATGCTTTAGAGGTTGAGAAGATGGTTCATGCAGTGGCTGAGGAAGTTGAAGGAACTTGGCCACGATCCAGGAGATCTACGAATACCCCAGACTATCTTGAGAATAATAAATGGCAAGATGTAGAGAGTGTGAGCAAAAGAGTATTTTTGTGAGGTGAATGTAGCTTTTGCGTTTGAACACAAAATTATTTTTTCTCAATTAAGCAAGAAAGATATGGGTTAATAGTGCTCCACAGCACCTCTGATTGATGATGTTTTTAACATGCTCTGTTATGCATATGATCTCGATCCTGATGACAGCTTTGAATTCAATTTACCATTTTGCCCCTTCCCTAAAAATCCAAAGCCCCTTTCTCCTCCACTGTTTGTACTCTCCCATTGTTAATTTATCATCATCAACCTCCTCCTCATCCTGTTATTCACTAAATCCCATCTGTCACAACTTTGCCAACTCCGAGAATCTATAGATTCTGTTTCTATTTACATAATATCTAGTGTCTCTTCCAGTCACTCATTTTTTTGAATTCTTTTGTATCATCTGTCTTTCCATTGGTTGGTAATACACTATATGATTATTAATCATCTTCTTAAAACTCTCCAGAATCTTATCTTCCACAGGTCACTCCATAATTTTCAGACCAAGAAAGCCTCAAAGTTTGCACTTTTCAGTCTGAATTTGTGCTGTGTGGAGGTTCCCAAAATTGACCAAAATATTCTAAGATCTTATGCAACTTAATGTGGCTTAAATTGTTTGTGTGCAGTTGGAAGTGTCAGGTTTTTTTTTAAATGGCTGTATCTGTCACTTTAAATGGCCTGTATGTTTGAATACTTTGTGGCCTTTTTCTCTGGTCTGATTAGGATCTTACCATTTCAGGTGTAATTCCATTTCTTATCCACTTAAAGTATTACTTCATCTCACTCTCAACTTCAGTTCCATCTTCCGGAAAATGTTCTTCTGTATCTGTCACTGCAGTACAATTCCATCTCTGTCCCTTCAACCCAAGTTGGAATCATTTAGTTTCCTTCTCTTAAATTCCCAAGTCAAGATTGTGTTTATTACTATAACAATTAAGGGCAATCTGAGCATGGGCTCCTGTGGGCCCCTTCCATTCTCCCCACCTTTCTCATGTGAAATCTTTATTTTACCCGAACCTTGCATTTTCCCAACTACCTCTATCCATTTGACTGTGCTCCCCTTCGTTTGAGGTGTTTTTGAATTTTGCCATTGGTCGTCTCAGAGGCAACTTGAAATAATTTCTGAAAATCCATGAAAACCATGTACACTTTTTTTTCATACTAATCTGCTCTTTTATTAATACATCCTTGTCAAATTATTTGATAGTTCACAACCTGCTGATTAGAAATTCATGCTAATTGCTCCTGATTAGCTACTGTCTCTTGAAGTGCTCGTATTTATCTCCATATTTTTTAACTCTTAATTTACCAACAAATGAAGCAAAACTAACTGAGAAATTCCTGTTTTTCTTATTTTGATCGAGGAGTTAGCTGCCCGACAATCCTCTGGTCAACTTTTAGGAGGTAATGGTTGGAGCCATGATAGTTTGCTTTCTATTTACAGCATGTCGCACAGATGTTATTCATTTTGTTTCAAAGATGTGCCTCATTTTATGTTGTGGTGCCTTTCTCAGTATTAAGCAGGAAATCTTGTCTAATACATCTGCACTTACCCTTGGTAGTTCTGCAATCCTATTAAACTGCTGTGCTTTTCCAGCAACACATTTTCAGCTCTGATCTCCAGCATCTGCAGTCCTCACTTTCTCCTAATCCTATTAAACCCCTTCTTGAATCTCTCTTTTGCCTTCTCTCCTGCAATCAATGATATTCTAAATTTAACATTGATTCAGATCATGGAGCAAACCGTTGCTCTTTTCTATATTTTGAACAGTATTCCTTTTTGTTTTCCATGTAGCGATCTAACGAGCTTTTTTTTTGGCAGGGAGGGCGTATCTAATATAATTTTTTTCTCTTTTATCCTTTTAATTCTTCCAGCTTATATTTAACGTGATGAGAGAAATTCTCACTGAGATGCTTTCTGAAGACCCCAGTGCCAGCCAAGCCCCATGGATGAAGCCAAGCCGAATTCGCTCTGCTTTCTTCAAACGAACGAGGAATTTAAATGAAGTGAAGGTAATATTTCCATGTTATCCTTTTGTCCTACTTGTCAGGAACAATGTTGCAAATGCACTGCTGGTTGGAGCCTCGGATGCTACCTGACCTGCTGTGCTTTTCCAGCACCGCTCTAACCTAGACTCTGGTTTCCACCATCTGCAGTCCTTGTTTTTACCTGGAGCTAAAATATGTAGATTGTGCAAGTGAGTGAGGCACCCAAGGAATAGGAAATTCGACGTTTCGGGCATAAGCCCTTCATCAGGAATGAGGAGAGGGTGGCAGGCAGGTTAAGATAAAAGGTAGGGAGGAGGGACTTGGGGGAGGGGACCTGGGGGGTGCAGTGAGAGAGAGACTCACTGAAATCCTTGTAGAGGGAGGAAGAGAGCTTCTTCAAGGAAGGCATCCTTGCAAGAGGATTCGCAGAAGGTTAAAATCTTCGGGTAAAAAATGAGGTCTGCAGATAACGCATTTTCAACTGTGATCTCCAGCATCTGCAGACCTCATTTTTTACCCGAAGATTTTAACCTTCTGCGAATCCTCTTGCAAGGATGCCTTCCTTGAAGAAGCTCTCTTCCTCCCTCTACAAGGATTTCAGTGAGTCTCTCTCTCTCACTGCACCCCCCAGGTCCCCTCCCCCAAGTCCCTCCTCCGTACCTTTTATCTTAACCTGCCTGCCACCCTCTCCTCATTCCTGATGAAGGGCTTATGCCCGAAACGTCGAATTTCCTATTCCTTGGATGCTGTCTGACCTGCTGTGCTTTAACCAGCAACGCATTTTCAACTGTGATCTCCAGCATCTGCAGACCTCATTTTTTTATCTGTGCAAGTGAGTGACTCAATTTGTAAACCGTGGCCACTATCCTGACTTGGAATTCTGCCACTGCTTCTTGCAAGTCCTTCTCTAATGAGATTGTGGGTCTAGATTAGCACCATCTTGTCAAGATGAGAGTGGTACTGGTGTAGCACAGCAGGTCAGGCAGCATCTAAAGAGCAGGAAAAATCAACGTTTCGGGCAAAAGCCTTTCATCCTCGGATGCTGCCTGACCTGCTGTACAACGCCAGCACCACTCTAATCTTGACTCTGATCTCCAGCAATTGCAGTACCCACTTCCATCTACCATGTTCTCAAGGACAATTAGGAAGGGGCAATAAATGACAGCCCACATTTATGTAAACACCCACATTCCATGAATGAACAAAAAAAAATTACTCAAAGCTCATTGAGCACCAAGGAACTCCATTTTAATTCTAAACTCCTCAATAAACATTTTTTAAATGACTCCTCGGCTGGCCAAAATTTATTGACTGATCCGAGTTGCTTTTGAGAACCTGGTGAGCTATCTTTTGTAACCAATGCAGTCCATGTGTTGTATGTAGACCCACAATGCCCTTATGGAAGGCATTCCAGGGATGTAATACAGCAATCCTGAAGAATCAGTGATATTTTTCTAAATCAGAATGGTGCGTGGCTCGGAGGGGCTTTTGCAAGTGTCAGTCCTGTGTATCTGCTGTTCTTGTCCTTCTAAAGCTAAATGGTCATAGATTTGGGAGGATCTGGCTAAAGATCTTTGAATTTATACGATGCATCTTGTAGATTGTACACACTGCTGCTACTGAGTGGGGGGTGGTGGAGGGCCTGGCTGCTTGCGGATGTGGTGCCAATCAAGTGGGCTCCTTTGTCTTGGATGGTGTCGAGCTTTTAGTGTGTTACTGGAGCTGCACTCATCCAGGCAAGTGAGGCCTATTCCATCAGACTCCTGACTTGTGCTTTGTACTCGGTGGATTTGCTATGGGGAATCAGGAGGTGAGTTATACACAACAGTATTCCAAGCCTCTGACCTGCCCTTGTAGCCCACAATATTTAAATAATCAGTCCAGATGAGTTCTGGTCCATGTTAATCCCCATGATGTTCATAGTGGAGGATTCAGTGATGGTAACACCATTGAATGCCAAGGGCCATTGATTAAATATTCTGAGAGTTATAGCGTTGTATAGCTCAGAAACAGACCCTTTGGTTCAACTTGTCCTTACTGACCAGTTATCTGAGATAAAATCTAGTCCCACTCACTAGCATTTGGCCCATTTTCCTCTAAAAACCTTCCTATTCATATACTCATCCAGATGCCTTATAAATATCTTTTTACAGTCGCCCCTCAGCCTCCGATGCTGCAGGGAAAATAGCCCCAACCAAATCACCCTCTTCCTATAGCAGAAACCCCCCAACCCTGGCAATATCCTTGTAAAGCTTTGCATAACCCTTTGAAGATTCACAAAATCCTTACGAAAGCAGGGAGTCCAGAATTGCACACGGTATTCTAAAAGAGGCCGAATCATGTTCATGTACAGCCTCAAATATGATGTTTCAACTCCTAAACTCAATACTTTGACCAATAAATGCAAGCATAACAAACACCGCCTTCACAATCCTGTCTATCTGTGATTCCACTTTCAAGGAATGATGAACATACATTCCAAGGTCTCTTTATTCAGCAACACTCCCCAGGCCTTTACCATTGAATGTATACGTCTTGCCCTGATTTGCCTTTACAAGATGCAACACTGTCCACTACACCTCCAATTTTGGTGTCATCTGCAAACTTACTAACCATACTATGTTCCATGTTCACATCCAGATCATTGATATGAACGACAAAAAGCAGTGAACCCAACACCGATCCTTGTGGCACACCACTGGTCACAGGCCTCCTACTGGAGATGGTCATTGACTGGCAGTTTTGGTGCAAAACTTACTTGCCTCTTGCCACTCCATCCTGCATATTGTCCAGATCTTGTTGCCTTTGAACATAACCCCTCAGATACTGAGTCTATGAATGGTACTGAATATTGCGCAACCATCCGCACTTCAACGTTTTGGGCAAAATCCCTTCATCAGGAATAGAAGTAGGGTGCCTGCAGAGTGGAGAGATAAATGTGAGGGGGTTGGGGAGAAAGTAGCATAGAGTACAATAGGTGAATGGGGTGGGGATGGAGGTGATAGGTCAGAGAGGAGGGTGGAGTGGATAGGTGGAAAGGAAGATAAGCAGGTAGGACAGGTCATGAGGATGGTGCTGAGGCTGGAACATTGGAGCTGGGGTGAGGTGGGGGAAGGGGAAATGAGGAAGCTGGTGAAATCCACATTGATGCCATGGGATTGAAGTGTTCAGAGGCGGAAGATGAGGTGTTCTTCCTCTAGATGTTGGGTGTTGAGGGAGCGGCGGTGGAGGAGGCCTAGGACTTGCATGTCCTCGGCAGAGTGGGAGGGGGAGGTGAAATCTTGGGCCACAGGGCAGTGGGGTTGATTGGTGTGCTTGTCCCAGAGATGTTCCCTAAAGCGCTCTGCAAGGAGGTGTCCAGTCTCCCCAATATGGAGGAGACTGCCTCGGGTGCAACGGATACAATAAATGATATTGATGGATGTGCTGATAAAAATTTGATGGGTGTGGAAGGCTCTTTTGGGGCCTTAGATGGAGGTGAGGGAGGAGGTGTGGGCAGAGGTTTTGCAATTCCTGCGGTGGCAGGGGAGGGTGTCAGGAAGGGAGGGTGGGTTGTTGGGGGACGTGGACCTGACCAGGTAGTCATGGAGGAAACGGTCTTTGAGGAAAGCAGGAATGGGTGGGGAGGGAAATATATCCCTGGTGGTGGAGTCCGTTTGGAGGTGGCGGAAATGTCGTCGAATGATGTGGTTTATGCAAAGGTTGGTAGGGTGGAAGGTGAGCACCAGGGTGATTCTGTCCTTGTTACAGTTGGAGGGGTGGGGCTTGAGGGCCGAGGGGTCGGATGTGGACGAGATGCGTTGGAGCGCATCTTTGACCACGTGGGAAGGGAAATTGTGGTCACTAAAGAAGGATGCCATCTGGTGTGGTGGTGTGGTTCTGTGGTGAAACTGGTCCTCCTGGGAGCAAATATGGTGGAGGCGGAGGAATTGGGAATACGGGATGGCATTTTTGCAGGAGGTAGGTTGGGAAGAGGTGGAACCCTCGGTGTCGGTAGATTTGTAAAAAATGTCAGTGTCAAGTGGGTCATCATTAATGGAGATGGAGTGGTCCAGGAAGGGGAGGGAGGTGTCAGAGATGGTCCAGGTGGTCATTAATGGAAATCTGTTTGGAATCTTGTAACCTCCAATGATTCCAGATCAAAGGGATCATTTGAAAGTGATTGATGATTGGCTGTCAGTATCCTCTACAACGGATGTGTCATTGATTGACAGGCGAATAGCCAATTGTGACAATGCCATGCTGAAATGTAGCCAATCAGCTGAATGGAGTGGTCAATCTCCAAAGCACACAGACACAGAGACTGAATCTTCTTCATCTTTATTCCCTTTTCCAGATTGACATTGACAGAAAACAGTCAGCAATTAACAGCCCAGACAGAGGAAGCTGCTCAAATTCACAGCCACAATGGAGCTTGAGGAAAACACTTGTGGAGGTTTTCTCAATAGCACGAGAACCCTGTCCCTTCAAACAGTGACAAAACCTTAAATTGGAACTGGCGACTGAGCAGGAAGGAGATCTGGTTTACTGAAACAGAGACTTCTGAGGTTCACATTGCTTTGTACAGCTCTTTAGCAACTTCAAGAGATTTTACTTGGCATCTCAAGTCAACTCTGTCCCCATCAAACACTCCCAGAACAGGGACAGCATGGGGTTTGACACAGCGTAAAGCTCTGTCTACTCTGTCCCAATGACATGCCATAACCCCTGAACCTCAGAAATGTCTCTGAGCCGGTCCTGAGAAGGAAGAGAGTTGAAATTCAGTGCTGACAATGACCTTTGTCCTGCCAGCTCAGCCCTGTTCTATTTAAAGTTGTGTCTCCTCTGTGGACTGTCTCCGATACTCTACACACATTCTGATCTCCTGATGCTCTTGCTGAGGGGAGAGGGGAGGGTCACGTGGGTGAGGGCACAGGAGAAGCGAGCGTCGGACTCCCAGTCAGACCCAGAGAGGGTCAGCAGGCTGCTGACACTGTAGGTGCTGTCCGAAGCTCGCAGGTAGTTGCTGGTCTGAACCCCGTCTGAAATGACTGCACCGTCCTTCTTCCACTGCACCTCCAGCTCATCGGGATAGAAGTGATTGGCAAGGCACACCAGGGTGGCAGTGCCCTTGGCATTGACCTGCTCCGGGGAGGGGGGCAGCAGGGTCAGCTTGGGCTGAGAGTTGTCACCACCTGAAAGACAAGAGAAACAATTTTAATCCCTGTTATTCGAAGGGATTTTAACTCTCTGAACATTCACTGGCAAGACAATCCATTTGAACATTTGTAGCCAATACCTAACAAACCCCAGTAAAGAACAGGCATTGTTCAAATTGCTTCTTGGGATGTGAGTGTCACTGCTAGGATCAGCATTCATTGCCCATCCCTAATCACCCAGAGGGCAATTTAGAGTCAACCACATCGCTGTGGGTCTGGAGTCACATGGTGAGGATGGCAGTTTCCTTCCCTAAAGGACATCAGGGAATCAGATGTTTTTTTCCTGACAATCAACAATTGTTTCATGGTCATCATTAGACTCTTAATTGCAGATTTTAAAAATTGAATTCACATTCCACCATCTGCTGCGGCAGGATTCTAACCCTGGCCCCCAGAACATTAATCTGGATCTCTGGATGAACAGCTCAGCAATAGTACCATTAAATCATCACCTCCTTTATCTGATTTTTAGTTGCGAGTGAAAGCAAGAAGTTTGTTTCTGAACAGGGTGCTTAGGAAAAGTACAACTGAAAGACTCCCAATTCATCCCAAAAAAGATTAGTTCCTTGAAAGTGGAGTTGCAGGTAGGTAGGGGGGTGACGAAGTCATTTGGCATGCTTTCCTTTATTGGGCAATGCATTGAGTATTGGAGTTGGGAGCTGTTGCACCTGTACAGGACATCAGTTTGGCCCCTTTTGGAATACTGTGTGGAATTCTGGCCTTCCTGCTTTAGGAACATTGTTGGGAACATTAAAATGGTTCAGAAAAGATTTCCAAGGATGTTGCCAAGTTGGAGGGTTTGTGCGATCAGGAGAGGCTGAATAGGCTGAGGCTATTTTCCCTGGATCGCTGGAGGCTGAGGGATGACCATATCGAGGTTTCTAACATCATGAGGGGCATTGATCAAATGAAACAAGAAGATATTTTGCTCAGAGTGAAGGATATGGGCCAAATGCTGACAAATGGGACTAGATTAATTTAGTTTATCTGGTCGGCATAGATGAGTTGGACAGAAGGGTCTGTTTCTGTGCAGTACATCTCTCTGACTCTATGACTCTATGTCTCTGTGGCTGGCATGGATGAGTCAGATCAAAGAGTCTGTTTCTAATTGTGACTCTAATTGTGTTTCAGTCAAGCCCTCAGCACCTCAGGCTCTCCCAAAACATTTACATTTTGTTTGAAAACCAGTCAATTTTGCAATTTCAGGAATGGGCAGACAATTTCTACACAGCAAGATCCCACTGGAAGCAATGAGATCAAAGAGCATTCTTCATGATTTTGGTTCAAGGATAAATATTGTCCTGAACTCAACCCAAAGAGAAAGTAATTTGGTTCAGTTGGATGGAAATTGAGAAAACGGAAGGGAAAGGAGAAGGTAGGATTGTAGTTAGTGATGGGATTGATTGTTACCAGAAAATAAAAGGAAGGGACAGGAGTTTTGAATATCAAAGGGATCATAAAAGTGCAGGGAAATCAATAATAGATCAAACTTAAAGACTTTGTGTCTAAATGCACGAAACATTTCGAGTAAGGGAGAAAAATGATGTCACAAATCCAGGTAAATGTCTTCAAGGCCGAGATTGATAGATTCTTGTTGTCTCGAGGAATTAAGGGCTGCGGGGAGAACGCTGGTAAGTGGAGTTGAAATGCCCATCAGCCATGAGTGAATGGCGGAGTGGACTCGATGGGCCGAATGGCCTTACTTCCACTCCTATGTCTTATGGTCTTATGGTCTTATAAATTGAGTTTCCAAGGAATTTAAACTAGTTAAAGTGGAGGAGGGCTCTGGAGAGATTATTCAAGATTCTAGAAGATGTAAAAGGACAGAGAGTGTGGAAAGGATCAGGTATCGAACGTAAAGCACAGCAGATAAGAGGACAATGATGGGAAGGAGGGCAGTCAATGCAGGACTGAGGGTGTTGTACTTAAATGCACACAATATACACAATGAGCTTGTAGTGCAGATTGAAACTGGCAGGTACGATGTTGTGGGTATCACAGAGACATGGCTGTAAGGGGATCCGGGCTGGGAACTAAATATCCAAGGATACATTTCCATCAAAAGGACAGGGAGATGGGCAGGGGGGAAGAGTTGGCTTGTTAGTAAGAAATGACTTTAAATCAATAGCAAGAAATGATACAGTCAGAAGGTGTAGAATCTGTGTGGGCAGAGTTGAGGAACCCAAGAAATAAAGAATCTGATGTAAGTTATGTTCAGGTCTCCAAGCAGTAACCAGGGTGTGGGGAAGAAAATCAATCAGGAGACAGAAAAGGGTAAAAACAATGACTGCAGATGCTGGAAACCAGATTCTAGATTAGAGTGGTGCTGGATTGGTACAGCAGTTGAGGTAGCATCCGAGGAGCAGGAAAATCAACATTTCAGGTAAAAGCCCTTCATCAGGAATAAAGGCAGACAGCCTGAAGGGTGGAGAGAAAAATGAGAGGAGGGTGGGGCTGCGGACAAAGTAGCATAGAGGACAATAGTTAAGTACAATAGGGGGTGGGAGGGTGGAGTGGATAGGTGCAAAAGAAGATAGGCAGGTAGGACAAGTTATGGAGACAGTGCTGAGCTGGAAGTTTGGAACTGGAGACAGAAAAGCCAAATACAAAATGTTATGCAGACTTCAATGGATAGGTGGACTGGGTAGAGCATCTCAACAAAAGGATTTCATGGAATGTCTATGAGATGGTTTTTGAAACAGCTTGTGGTTGATCATTTGGAACAGGCAGTTTTGGATTCAGTGATGGGTAATGAGGCAAACTTGGTTAGTGAGCTGAAAATGAAAGTATCCCTCTGGATAAGTGACCATAATACGATAGAATTCCCCCTGCAGTTTGAGAGGGAGAAGCTGCAATCAGATGGAACAAGATTTCAATTGAGTAAAGGGAACGACAAAGACATGAGGAAGGAGCTGGCCAGAGTTGATTGGAAAGGGAGCCGAGCAGGTAAGATGGTGGGGCAGCAAATAGCAGGGCTTCTGGGGGTAATTCAGGAAGCAGAGCAGGAATTCATCCTGAAAAAGAAGGCACAGACTAAGGGGTGGACAAGGCAACCATGGCTGATGAGGGAGGTCAAGAACAGCATAAAAACAAAAGGAAAATGCATACAATGTGGTGGAAAATAGTGGGAAGCCAGAGGATTAGGAAGTCTTTAAAAACTTGTAGAGGATAACTAAAAAAAAACATTCAGGGGACAGAAGGTGAAATGTGGGAGAAAGCGAACCAGTAATATAAAAGAAGATCGCAAGAGTTTCATCAGATATATAAAAAGGAAGAGGGAGGCAGAAATAGACATTGGAAAAAGAATAATAGGAAAATGAAGAAAAAGCCGAGGAATTGAATACATACATGACATCAGTCTGCACAATGGAAAACATCAGCAGTGTCCCAGTACTTCAAGACTGTCAGGGGTCAGAGGTGAGTGTAGTGGCCATCACTAAGGAGGAGGTACTGGGGAAGCTGGAAGGTCTGAGTGTGGATAACTCACCCAGACTGGATGAATTACACCAGTGTGTTCTTAAGGAGATCACCGAGGAGATTGTGGGGACATTGATTCCTGAAAGATCATCACCAATGGAGTCAGGGTGTGGAGGTATTTTCTAAATAAGGAACGCCTTTGGAGATCTAAAGCACAAACCTTATTCAGGTTTCTCTTAAGGTTAACAGGCAGATGCAGTTTGTGCTTGGGAAGGAAAATGAAATGTTTGCATTCATTTCAATAGTGCCAGAATACAAGGGCAGAGATGTACTGCTGAGGCTGTGTAAGGCTCTGGTCAGACTGAATTTGGAATATTGTGAGCAGATTTAGGATCCATATTGTAAGAAACAATGTGCTGGCATTGGAGGGGTTTACAAGAATGATCCTGGGGATGAAGGGTTTGTCATATGAGGCATTGTTGAGGACTCTGGGTCTGTACTCAATGGAGTTTAGAAGCATGAGGAGGGACCTTATTGAAATTTACAGAATACTGATAGGCCTGGATAGAGTGGATGTGGAGAAGATGTTTCCAAAAACAGGAGAGACGAGGTAACCAAGGCACAGCCTCAGAATGAAGGGCCGACCCTTTCGAGCTGAAATGAGGAGGAATTTCTTCAGCCAGAGGGTGGTGAATCTGTGGAACTCATTGTTACAGAGGGTAGGGAGGCCAAGTCACTGAGTGTATTAAAGACAGAGATAGATAGGTTCATGTTTGTAAAGGGGATAGAATGTTCCTGTGGAGTAGGCAGGAGAATGGGGGTGAGAAGCATATCTGCCAAGGTCAAATGGCAGAGCAGATTCCATAGGCTGAATGGCTGATTTCTGCGCCTATTACTTAAAGTCTTCTGGAGAATTTCCCCAAAACCCCGGAACACTGAACCCACTGGACTGTGAGCCCTGCTGTAGCTGTTTGTCATCAGAACTCTGCAAAGAGATAATCCAAGAGTGGAAAGAGTGTGCATCCATGTGGGAACTTCAGAATGTTTCCCCGGTCCTGGAATACCATGAGCACAGGAAGTGAGGTCAGTGACAGCAGTTGGAACTCCGGGTTTCGGAGCTTGAGCAGCAGCTGGTGTCAGTGAGGAACGTCCGTGAGGCTGAGAGCTCCGTGGAGAGCACGTTTCTAGATGTGGTCACTCTGCAGCTTCAGAATATGCAGGGAGAGAGGGAATGGGGAAGCAGCAGACAGTCCAAAAGTCCCCTGAGTGCATCCCACTCTCCAACCAGGATTCAGTTCAGAATCCTGATGAGAATGTTGAGAATAGGGGTCTTTAGTTTCTGAATATAGTTTGGGGTAGCAGCAGTGTAATGGGCAGAGAGGGGCCAGAGTTGCGAGAGTGTGTTCAGGTGAATTTTCAGGAGGCATCGGTGGCTTTGTGATGGTTCCGGTGGGGCAGCACGGTGGCTCAGTGGTTAGCACTGCAGCCTCACAGTACCAGGGTCCCAGGTTCAATTCCAGCCTTGGGTGAGTGGAGTTTGCACATTCTCCCTATGTCTGCGTGGGTTTCCTCCGAGTGCTCTGGTTTCCTCCCATGGTCCAAAGATGTGCAGGTCAGGTGAATTGTCCATGCTAAATTGTCCATAGTGTTAGATGATTTACAGAGAGGGAAATAGGTCCGGGTGGGTTACTCTTCGGAGGATCGGTGTGGACTTGTTGGGCCGAAGGACCTGTTTCCACACTGTAGAGAATCTAATCTAATTAGTGGCAGCGAAGAAGGCTGTCTAAGAATACAATGGAATCTTGACCAACTGGGCCAGTGGGCTGAGGAATGGCAGATGGAGTTTAATTCAGATAAATGTGAGTGCTATATTTGGGTAAGACACAAGACGTGGGTGAGATCCCAAACAAATATTTCAGGTCAGTATTTGTTATGGAGAAAGCTAGGGAATTTGTAAAAATAGTGATGACTTGAAAAGAGACCACACACAAATGAGGAGATGCAAAAGATCTTAAAACACATAAAGGTAGATTAACCCTAGGACCTGATCATGTGTATCCCAGAACAGTGTGGGAAACTAGGGAAGAGATTGCTGGGCCCCTTGCTGAGATATGTGTATTACTGACAACCATGGGTAAGGTGCTAGAGAACCAGAGAGGTTGGCTAATTAGATTAGATTAGATTAGATTACTTACAGTGTGGAAACAGGCCCTTTGGCCCAACAAGTCCACACCGACCCCCCAAAGCACACCCTCCCAGACCCATTCCCCTACATTTACCCCTGCACCTAACACTACGGGCAATTTAGCATGGCCAATTCACCTAACCTGCACATTTTTTGACTGTGGGAGGAAACCAGGGCACCCGGAGGAAACCCAAGCAGACTCCGGGAGAATGTGCAAACTCCACACAGTCGGTTGCCTAAGGCGGGAATAATGTTATGCCATTATTTGAGAAAGACTGTAAGGAAAAGCCAGGGAACTATAAACCAGTGAGCCTGATGTCAGTGCTGGGTAAGATGTTGGAGTGGATTCTGTGGGTTAGGATTTACGTTCTTTGGATAATCAATGTGGTTTTATGCATAGAAAATCATGTCTCCTGAATTTGATTGAGGAAGTGACAAAGAAGATTGATGAAGACAGAGCAGTAAACATTGTCTATATGGACTTTAGCAAAGTGTTTGACAAAGTTCCACATGATAGACTGGTTCGCAAGGTTAGACCACATGGGATCCAGTGGGAGTGAGCCATTGGGGTAAAAAAATTGGATTGAAGATAGGAGACAGAGAGTGTTGGTAAAGGGTTGTTTTTCAGACTGGAAATCTGTGAATAGCTGTGTGCCACAAGCATTGGTGCTGGGTTCACTGCTTTTGTCTTTTAAAGAAATGATTTGGATGTGAATATAGGAGTTACAGTAAGTTTGTAGATGACATCAAAATTGGCGTGATAGTGGATAGTGAAGTAATTCATCTCAGGGTACAGCGGGATCTTGATCAGATGGGGCAATGGGCAGAGGTGTAGCAAATGGAGTTCTGTTTAGTTAAATGCGAGATGTTACATTTTGGAAAGGCAAACCAAGGCAGGAGTTATACAGTTAATGGGAGGGCCCTGTGGAGTGTTGCTGAACAAAGAAACCTAGGGGTGAAGATGCAGGTGGATTATTCCTTGAAAGTGGGGTCACAGGTAGACAGGGTGATGAAGAAGGTGTTGGGTACGCTTGCCTTTATTGGTCACTGCATTGAGTACAGGAGTTGGGACATCATGGTGCAGCTGTACAGGAGATTGGTGAGGCCACTTTGGGAATGATGTGAACAATTCTGATCATTCTGCGATAGGAAGGATGTTGTTAAACTTAAAAAGCTGCAGGAAATATTTACAAGGACATGGCCTGGAATTTGAGGGTTTGAGCTACGGGGAAAGGCTGATGAAACTGTGGCTATTTTTCCTGCAGCATTCAAGGCTGAGGGATGGCCTTATAGATGTGTATAAAACCATGAGGGGCATGGACAGGTTGCATATCCAAGGTCTTTTCCTTTGGAAAGGGAGTCCAAAACAAGAGGGCATAGGTTTAAGGCGAGAGGCAAAAGATTCAAAAGGGATCTGAGCGGTAACTTGTCACACAGAGGGTGGTATGTGTATGGATCGAGTTGCCAGAGAAAGTGTTGGAGGCAGATACAATTACAGCATTTAAAACACATTGGGTTGGGTACACGGATAGGAAGGGTTTTGAGGGATGTAAGCCGAATGCTGGTTAATAGGATGAGGTCATTTAGGATATCTGGTTACCACGGACAAGTTGGACTGAAAGGTCTGTTTCCACGCTGTATGACTCCATGACTATAAGACGCTGGAAAAGCTGAGACTTTTTACTCTGATGCGTAAGAGTCTGAGGAGTGACTTATAAACCTTATAGAGGTTTATAAAATCATGAGGGTCATAGAAAATGTGAATAAATCAGGAAGGAGGTGACGTTTTGTAGAAATGGCAAAAGAAATTCCCAAAGATCATTTCAGGGATGAGGAACATCAGTTATGAAGAGAGATTGGAGAATTTGGGACTGTCTTCTTTGGAGAAGGCTGAGAGGAGATTTGTTCGAGGAATTAAAACCAGGAGGGGCCTGGACACAGTAAATAGGGAGAAAATGTTCCCAACTGAGAAATAATTGAGAGGGAGAGGCCATGGATTGAAAATAATTGGGAAAAGTAACAAAAGTGAGATAGGGAACAACATTTTCAGGTAGTGTTTGGTTAAGGTGTGGAATGCACTGCCTGAGAGTGTGGTGGAGGCAGCTTCAATTGAAACATTCCAAAAGGAATGAGACTATTATTCAAAAAGGAACAATGTGCAGGTGACAGGGAGAAGGCAGCAGAATGACACTCAGTGAATTGCTCATTCGGAGAGCCAGTACAGACAGGATGGACAGAATGGCCTCCTTGTGCACTGTAACAATTCTCTGATTGTGTGATTGAGCAGAGTTAAAGCTGGGGGAGGTGGGAGCTCGGTGTCTCACTGTGCTGCTGCTGCTGCTGCTGCTGCTGCTGAGGTCAGTGAGATCAGAGACTGGGACAGGGAGCCAGAGCTCACATCAAACTCTACCCGTGTCCGTCACACTGAGACTGGCAGGAGGCTACTCACTGATTTCACTCCATGCTGCAGGAATGGGACCACAGGCTGCAAATGGACAGAGCTCCTCCACACGGTGAGTAAAACTTACTGACTTATATCTTGCTTTTAAAGGGGGCAATGGAACTAAAGAAATACAGGTGGATACGCTGTTAGACACAGTGCTCTTCAATCAACCATTTCATTCACTGCAGCTCCCTACTAACACCGTCAACAATTCAGCATTTGTGTTTTAGAAAGTGTGTTTCAGTATTGACAGGGTTACTAACATTGGATTGAGGTTTACTTACTCAGTCTGAGCTTGGTTCCTTTACCGAACGTAAGCCACAGTGAGAGCTCCCAGTGCAGAGGCTGTACAAAAACCTCTGCTCTCTGCTTCCCCCCATCACTCTCAACCTCTCCCAGTCTCTCGTTCACTCTCACCCTCTTTCTGCCCCTCTCTGTCTCTCCCTCATTCATGTGTCTTTGTTTCTCTGTCTCTGTCTCTTTCTCTCTGGGTTGTGTGCAGCTGGGCTTGGGAGAGTTGTGAAATTCGATGTTAAATCTTGCAGCTGTTCTTCACACGCGGCCACGAAGTGTAAGAGTGAAACTTGAGGCCTTCAGTGAGCGGTGGACACCACAGGGACTGGAGTGTGTCGTGGACAGTGACAATCCCAGCATGGGGTAATTTGCTCAGTTTCATTTACATCTAACTGTCGGATATGTCAGTTCAGATGGTGGGACTGTATGTGTCCAATATTATTCATTTTATATAACTCTGGGATGTATCAGTGCAGGAGTTGGTGCTGTGTGTGTTGAGGTTTTTGTATGGCTCTGTATCACTGTGAAGGCCAGCTGCTATGCTGCATACAGTAATAGTCAGCGACATCCTCATTCTGAACGTTGCTGATTTTCAGGGTAAAACTGGTCCCTGATCCACTGCCGGTGAATCGATCGGAGACTCCTGTGAATCGATTTGTTGCATAATAGATCAGGAGAGAGGGCTTCTGACCTTCTCGTTGTTGGTACCAATCAAGGGAGCTGCTAATGCTTTGACTGGCCGTACAGGTGAGTGTTGCGGTCTGGCCCCGTCCCACTGACAGCACCGGAGGAGACTGGGTCATGGTGATGTCCCCACTGATACCTGAGGGATCAGAGAGAAACACAGTGAAGTCAGAACTGTCACAGAAAGAGCCTGTCAAATGAGAGATTGTTGGAGACACTGAGCATTCCTCTGGTTTCAGCATTTTCCCTTCAATCACAAGTCAGTGGAATTGGAGTGAAATGGAGAGCAGCTAAAGATTCAAGGTGGAAGGAGAGAGATTTGTACCTGCGACACAGAATGCCAGGGGCCAGATCAGCTGGATGTGTGAAATCATGGTGTGTGCTCCTGTCCCTGTGCCTGGTTCCTAATAAACTCTCCCTTCACTGGGCTCTGCTTTATAAAGCTGCAGCCTGTGAGAGTCTGACTGGGTGTTCCTCAGTATGTAAATGGCATCAGGCAGGGAGGGCCATGTCAGTCCCTCACACTTCCTCTCTCTCTCTCTCTCTCTCTCTCTCTCAGAGAATCATTGATGTGAACAGCACTGAATGAGGCCATTTGGCCCATTGTATCTGTGCTGTTAAAGAAAGATCTGATGACACTAATCTCATCCTCCAGCTCTTGGTCCATTATCCTGGAGTCTGCAGCAACACAAGGGAATATCTAATCACTGCTCCACTGTCACGAGAGTTTGTGACTCAACCAGCCTTTCAGGCAGTGAGTTCCAGACTCCCACCACCCTCTGGTTGAAAACATTTCTCCTCAATTCTCCTCTCTCTCTCGAACTCGACTGGGCTTGGACTCACTCGAATTCAGATGGATGTATAAAATTCTAACAGGGCTGGGCAGGGACGAGGTTTCCCCTGGTTGGGAAGTCTGGAACCAGGGGACACAGTCTCAGGGGGATACAGGGTAGTCCATTTTTGGACTGAGATGAGGAAACATTTCTTCACTCAGAGGGTGGTCAACCTGTGGAATTCTCTTCACTGAAGGCTGTGGAGGATAAGGAACTGAATATATTCAAGAAAAAGAGAGAGATAATTGTTTGCATTTTAACAGCATGAAGGGAATAGGGAGAAAGCACGAATATGGCTTTGAGATAGAGGATCAGCCATGATCATACTGAATGACAGAACAGGCTCAAAGGGCTGAATGGCCAACTCCTGCAGCAGTTTCTATGTGTCCATGTCTGTGTTACCTACAATCTCTGTCCCAGGTTACTGAGTCCTTGTCTCATGCAAAAAGTGTCTTCCTACCCACCCTATCACTGCTCCGAATATTCTTATCCCTCTCTATCAGGTCCCATCTCAGCCGTCACTGCTCCAAGGAAAACAACCCCAACCTTTCCAATCTTTTCTCAAAGCTCAGATTCAGTCAGCATCCTGGGAAATCTCCCCTGTACCCTCTCAGGTACAATCACATCCTTCCGAGAATGTGGTGACCAGGACATGTCCCTCTCTCTCTGTCTCACATCTGCCACATCTTTCTCTCCACCACTCTCTCCCCCACTGTTAATCGCTCATGTTTTCTCTCTCTCTTTCTCACACTCTTGTCTCATAGTCACTCCCTCCAACTCACTGATGATTGCTCACTCCATTTCATAATCTCTGTTTCTCCATCTCTCTGTCTCTGTCACTCGCTCCCTCTCTCACTTCAATTAAAAGCCTCCAACTGTTATCTTTCCCTCTATATTCCTCCCTCTGTCTCTCTCCCTCCCTCTCTACATCCCAATCTACAGTCGCTCTCCCTCCCTCTCTATCATTCTGTACCTACCCATACTCATCTCTCTCTCTCTCTCTCACACACACACTCCACCCTACCCTCTCTGTCAATTCTCTTCATGCTTAGTCTCACACCCATCCTATCTCTCACTCTCTCTCTCTCTCACCTTATCTCTTTGTCTCTCTCCATCCCTATCAGTCACACTGTCTCACATCTTGTTTCTCTCTCTTTATCCCTCAACTTCACCATTACGACCTCCCTTTACCTCTCTTTTGGTTTCATCACATATCTCACACTGTCTCAGATGTTCCTCCCTCCCTCTCTCTCTCTCACTCAAACACAAACCCAGACACTCTCATTCTATCTCTCTCTCTGTCTCGCTTCTCTCTCTTTCTGACAGTGTCCTGGGTGGTGACAGTTAAATGCAGGATAAATCTCCCTCTGCTCTGCCCCACAAATGGATGTTACCCCTTGACCCCTGTCTTCTCCTGGAATAAAGCCCCATTTCCCACAATGACCAGGGTTTGGTCTGTCTCGGGAAGATGGACGATTCTTGTGAAATGAAGGGCAGTTCTGTGCTGTTCTGTTCTGTTGGCCTGTTCTCACTGGGGACTGGTTTGGACACAAACCTCATTCCATGAAGGCCCAGCAGAGAGAGGAGATCCTCAGGCCATCAGTGTGAGCTGGAGGGACAGGACAGACTCTGACCTACTGACCCATCCTGTCCATTCACAACATGTTCCAATCCCTTCCCCTCTCCTTCCCCTTCCACAGTCAGTCTTTTCTGAAATGGAGTGGTCCCTTCCCTGTCTCACACCAAGGAGGAGATGGACAGATATTTAATGGGTAATGGGTTAAAGGATGATGGAGAGTGGGCAGGAATGTGGAGTTGAGTCTGAGATGGGATCAGCCATGATTGTATTAAATGGTGGAGTGGGCTCTAGGGGCTGAATTGCCTGCTCCTGCTCCTAGTTCTTATGTTCCTCACCCCCTCCCCCATTCCTCTTACTGCAACTTTGTGAACCATCTCGGACCGTTTTGAACATTGAAGGTGCTATGTGACTTCAAGATTTGTGTGGATTTAATGTGGGGACAAAATTGTGCAGGGGGCTGTGATAGCTCCTGCAGTTGGATATCCTACTGGCAACCTCCAGCCTTCCACATTAACAATGGGGAAGTGGGAGAGGACAGAATGTACTGCAGGGTCCATGGAACTGTACCCCAGCAATGTGGTTGACCCTTAACTGCCCTCTGAAATGGCCGAGCAAAGCTCTCAGTTGTATCAATTATGACAATATTTCAACAAAGAAATGAGACCGGACGGACCACAGGCATCGATCTAGACACAGAAAAGACAATGACAGAAACAGTCCTGTCTACCCTGCTCCATCCTCCTTACTGACATCTGGGAGCTAGGGCCAAATTCAGGAGAGCTGTCTTACAGACTAGTCAAGCAACAGCCTGACACAGTCATACTCACAGAATCATACAGACAATGCCCCAGACACTACCATCACTGTCCCTGCATGTGTCCTGTCCCACCAGAAAGGCAGACCCAGTAGAGCTGATGACACAGTGGTCTACAGCCAGGAGGGAGTTACCCTGGGAAGTCTCAAAGTTGGCTCTGGACCCCGTGAAGACTCATGAAACTAAGTTAAACATGGGCGAGGAAACCTCCTGGTGATTACAAGATATCTTGCTCCCTCGGCTGATGAATCAGTCTCTCCTGGATGTTGAACAACATTTGGAGGAAGCACTGAGGGTGATGACAGCAGAGAGTGTACTCTGGGTGGGGGGGTTTCAATATCCACCACCGAGAGTGGCTCGGCAGCAGCATTACTGATCGAGCTGGTTGGTTCCTCATGGACGTAGCTGAGGACTGGCTCTGCAGCTGGTGGTGAAGGAACCAAAAATTTGGAAAAAGATGCTTGACCCCACCCTCACCAATCTTGTGGCTGTAGGTACATCTATCCTTGACAGTATTGGTAAGAGTGACCATCACACAGTCCTTGTAGAAACAAAGTTTGACCTTCACATTGAGAATCCCTCCATTGTGTTGTGTGGTACTATCACCGTACTGAATAGGACAGACTTTGGACAGATATTGCAACTAAAGTCAAGCTCATAAATGGGGATGATTGCCAAAGATTTCACAATGTTCAGCACCATTCTCAACTCCACAGATACTGAAGCAGTCCATGTTCAAATACAACAATATCTGGACAATATCCAGGTTTCATCTCAGGAGCAGTCTTTCCTATCGGTGTCATGCAAATGCCAGCCAATGACCATCAGCAATAAGAGACAATCTAACCATCGTCCCTTGACAGTCAATGCTATTACCATCACTGAATCCCCACTATCAACATTCTTGAGATGCCATTGACCAGAAATACAACTGGACTCACCACAGAAGCATAGTGGTTACAAGAGCAGGTTAGAGGCTAGAAATACTGTATCGAGTAACTCACCTCCTGATTCCCCCAAAGCCTGTCAACCAAGTCAGGAGTGTGAGCAAATACTCCCCACTTGCCTGGACAGGTGCAGCTCCAACAACATTCATAGACTGATAGTGTCACAGAGTCATATGGCAGAGAAACAAACCCTTAAGCCAAACTATTCCATGCTGACCAGGGTTTCTGAAGTGAACGAGTCTCATTTGCCTGCATTTGGCCCGTATCCCTCTAATCTATTCCTGTCTATGTCTTTCTCATCCAATCGAAAAGCTTGATACCATCCAGAGCCAAGCAACCTGCTTGATTGGCATCATATTCTCAAAGCATCCACTCTCACCATTCCCGATGCTCAGTAGCAGAAGTGTGTATTATCGATAAAATGCACTGCAGAAACTCACCAAAGGTCCTCAGATAGCACCTTCCAAACCCATGGACAAACATAGAAATCGCAGGAAAAGCTCAGTAGGACTGCCAGCATCTGGGGAGAGAAATCAGAGTTAATGTTTCGTGCTTGACCTGTGCATCTCTCTTCACAGATGATGCCAGACCTGCCGAGCTTTTCCAGCAATTTTGATCTTTATCTCGGATTCACAGCATCCGCATTTCTTTTGGTTTCCTTCCAAACCCACATCCACTTCTATTTCGGAGACCAGGAGCGGCAGACACATGGGAACACTATGAGCTGCAATTTCCCCTCGGAAAAGCTTAGCATCCTGACTTGGAAATATGTTGTTGATCCCTCAGCCTTGCTGGGTTAAAATACTAGCATTCCCTCCTGAAGAGCATTGTGAGTCAACTTACAGCTTGTGGACTACAGTGATTCAAGAAGGCAGCTTCCCACTGCCTTCTCCAGGGTAACTAGGGACAGGGTAGAAAATGCTGGGACAGCTGGTGAAGCCCACTTCCCACGAGTGAATATGCAAAACCGAATGAAGTGTTCCTCAGGAGGGGAGAGGGAATGTTCAGGATCCTGAGCTCCATTTCCCAGCCCAGGCAGTTTGTCTCCCAATGAATGAATGAGATACCAATTTGGAACCCAGATTAAGGGCAGTCTTGCGCTGTCTACCCAGGTCTACAAGAGACAATTAAGATCGAGCTGAAAAGGAAAGATTTGCTAGATTATGGGGAGAGAGAGGAGTAGTAGGACTGCTTGGGTCACTCACAGACACAATGGGCTGAATGGCCTCCTCTTGTGCTGTCAGATTCCAGGGAGTGCAGATGGTTCACAGTTTTCTCCCGTCTCAGTAACAAAGGTCCAGCTGCTCTGAGCTCCTTCTTTCACTTCCTCTCTTGGTGAAGTTTCAACCTTGCGATCTGACAGTCTTTGCAGTTATTTTTTGCACTGGGGCTTTCTGCTGTGGTCAGAATCTCTAATAATAAGTGTCCAATCAGTGACAATCACAGCAGCTAAGAGCAGTCAGGACTGAGAAGCCAGGCTCACTGGGAAACACATTGAAAAGATCAAAGCCATCCCCTTCAGCTCCCAGACTCTTTACTACCTTAGATTCATCTTTGAGGCTGATCTGATCTCCACATCCTCCACATCACAAAGATCAGACACTGCAAATCTCAGCTATGTGATGGGGACTCCAAACATGACCATTCCAATGTTATCCTGGCCCACATCACAGCCACCACCTTCGGTAAACATCAACTCATCCCAAACTCTGCTGCCAGTATCCGAACTCCCACCAAGTCCCATTCCCCCATTCCCTCCCCTTGTGCTCACTGACCAACATTGGCTCCTAGTCCAGCAACATCTTGATTTGCAAGTTCTCATCCTTGTTCTCAAACCTCTCGCCTCCTTCCACCCTCCCCATCTCACCCTCCAAACCACCTCACTCAGAGTGATCAACAATCTTGGAAATATGGTTCTCTATTTCTTCATCCAAGTCATTGAGAAATATTGTGTGAAGCTGAGGTCCCAGCACAGATCCCTGGGGACACCACTATTCACATCTTGCTCATTGGAGGACGTGCACATTATCCCTCCTCTCTGTCTCCTAGCTCTGGACCCAAGATAAATGCATTTCTCAAATTCCATCTGATTCCATGTCTCTTTTTAAATGTCTTGTGGAATTCCCTATGGACAATAGCCATCAACATTCCCTTCTATCCCACATTAGTGAGCTCCTAACAAAGTGTAATCAGGTTAGTTAAAGATGTTTGAACCTTTGTAAATCCATGCTGACTCTCTCGGAACAGTTCATGTTAGTTAATCATTTGTTAGTCATCCTGTCTCTAAAAACAGATTCAATCAATTCCTGACAACAGACATTCAATGGAGATGTTCATTGTGAATGAGGTTAATATACAGCCAGCACTGACACGAGGGGCTGAACAGCCTCCTCCTGTGCTGGAGCCTTCTCTGTCTCCTTGACAGAAATATTTTACAGATTAAAAAATAAAGACCAACAGGAAATTTAAAAATACAAATTAAAACCGCCTCAAACAATTTCTATATACAGGGCCAGGTGACGTGTAATTGCGATGGGGAAGCTGGTGGAGCCCATTGTAGCTCAGAGTGACCACATCTACAGCAAGTGTTGGTTGCTCAAGGCACTCCAGCTCAGAGTTGATGAGCTGGAATCTGAGCTTCAAACACTGTGACACATCAGGGAGGGGGAGAGTTACCTGGACACTGTGTTTGGGGAGACAGTTACATCTTGTAGGTTAAATACTTCAAATTATGGCCAGTGGTCAGGGACAGGAGGGTGTGACCAAAAGTGAACAGGTCGATGCAGCCTGGATTTAGCCTTTCAGGTGCCTCAGCTCCTTGTCCAACAGGAATGAGGTACTTGCTCCCTGTGTCAATGAGGAAAAGGATTGCTTTTGGAAACTAATGTGGATACACTGCAGAATGGTCAAGCGTGGTTTGGAGCATTTTGGCGATAGTGACCATAACTCTATCAGGTTCAAAGTCATTAAGATTAGATTAGATTAGATTCCCTACAGTGTGGAAACAGGCCCTTCAGCCCAACAAGTCCACACCAACCCTCCAAAGAGTAACCCACCCTCGTCTGACTAATGCACCTAACAACCATGGACAATTTAACACGGGCTATTCACCTGACCTGCACATCTTTGGAATGTGGGAGGAGACCGGAGTACCCAGAGAAAACCTATGCAGACACGGGGAGAACATGCAAACTCCACACAGACAGTTGGCCAAGGCCAGAATAAAACCTGGGACCCTGGCGCTGTGAAGCAGCAGTGCTAACCACTGAGCCACTGTGTCACCCTTTACTTATGTTAAGTAAAGAGATAATGATAGAGCAGAAATTAAGTGTCAAAACAGGGGGAAGGCCAATTTTGACACCATTAGCTAGGCTAACACAGGGGGAGACAATGGCCATTGGTATTATCGCTGGACTATTAATCCAGAAACTCAGCTAATGTTCTGGGAACCTGGGTTCAAATCCTGCCATGGCAGACAGTGGAATTTGAATTCAAGAATGGTTCTGGAATTAAGAAGCTATTGGTGATATTAATCCATTGTTGATTGTGGAGAATACTCATTCAGTTCACTAATAACCTTTAGAGGAGAAAATCTGTCATCCTTACCCAGCCTTAAATGTGACTCCAGACACACAGCAATGGGTGGTATTGTGACTTAGTAGTTAGCACTGCTGCCTCTCAGTGCCAGGATCCCGAGTTTAATTCATTCTAGGGCGACCGTCTGTGTGGAGTTTGCACGTTCACCTGATTTCTACAGGTGCTTTGGTTTCCTCCCACAATTTAAAGATGTGCAAGCTAGATGGATTGGTCATGCTAAATTACCCATAGTGTTCAGGGATGTGTAGATTAGGTGCATTAACCATGGGAGATGCAGGGATAAAGGGATACATCTGAATGGGATGCTCCTCAGAATGTTGGTGTAGACTCATGGGGTTGAATGGCCTGTTTCACACTGTATGGAACCTATGATTCTATGATTTCATGTGGTTGTCTGTTAACTGCCCTATGGGCAGGAAATGCTGGCTTGGCCAGAGATGCCCATATCCTATGAATGAATGAAAGAAAACCACTGCACCGTGGGCCAGGAGGCCATTCAGGCTGGGGGACCACAAAGGAAAGAGGGGGATTTGATAATGAGGGGCACTGATAGCATCCTTTGTGAACAGGATTGAGTGTCCTGCATGGTGTGTTGCCTGCCTGGTGCCAAGATAAGGGGCATCTCGAACCGGCTTGAAAGTATAATGGAGTGCGGGGGTGGGGGAAATGGGGGAGGATCTAGTTGTTGTGTGTGTTGGGACCAACAACCTAAGTGAAAATTGGCAAAAGGTCATATTTGGGCAATATCAGGAAAGCTATCAGAAGAGAGAAGTAAGAAAGAGGTGAATACAGCATCAGTGCTGAGGAACAGATTCCAGTGAATGGACCAAATAAGAGTTTGAAATATACGAATGCACTGAGTGTAAGGAATATATTCAATAATCTGCACGCACAAATTCAAATTAAAGATTTTGCTATAGGATCAATTACTGAGACATATTTACAGAATCGTTAGGATTGGGAACTAAATTTATCCGGTTAGAAGGTTCACAGGATGGACATGGGGAAATGACAGAAGAGGTGGAGCAGCTATATTGATTAGAAACACAAAGACTTCAATGGTGAGGGAGGTTATAATGAGGGGAAAGCATTCAGTGCAACTGAGGACCAGAAAGGGATCTAAAACTGTCATAAATATTGTGTGCATCCCACCACCCCCCACCCCCCAGACACACACACACTCCGCCAACAGCAGCTCTGAGGTGCTGGATTGTAATATATACAAAAATTAGACAAGTGTGTAGCAAAGCCAGTGTATTATTAATGGGGAAGTTTAACTTTAACTTAGATTGGGAGACAGACAAGCCCTCTGTCAGAAAGATAGTGAATTGCTGCTGAATAGTTTCCAACAGCAATAGGTCCTGGATACAACAAGGGGACAAGCAATATTGGAATTAGTAATGAATAATGAGCCAGATTTAGTTCGTAACTATTTGTGCATGAATATTTATCAAATAGTGATCATAACATGATCGAGTTCAGTGTCGCATTTGAAAGTAAAAAGCATGAATCAGCTGCTAGAGTTTGAGATTAAGGTAAGGGCCGACTTTAATGAGATGCGACAGAGACTGTCCACAGTAATCTGGGAAAATCTGCTCATGGATAAAACAACTGAAGAACAGTGGGGAATATTTAAAGGAACATTCAACTCAAAACAAAGCCAGTTTATACCTGAGAGGGAAAAGGTCCACTTCTTAGAACAAACAACAAAGGACAATTAAAGAGATAAGGAAAAGACAAGGGTTTACAATAAAGCAAATAAAATAACAGGTTCTGCTGAATGGGAAAGATACAAAGGGCCACAATGTAGCTAAGAGCCACCAAAAGGGATGCTGAAAGGGAACATATAAGGGAAATCAAAATCAATAAGGAGAAATGCTACAGTTCCATAAAAGGGAAGCTGGGAGGTCAGGAGCAATGTTGGCCATTTTAAAACTGAAAGTGAGGGATCTTGTCAGTGACAATGGGGAGATGACAGCCATGTTAAATAAATACTTTACCTCAAGATTTGCAGTAGAAAAGGAAAAGGATTTGCCTGAATTCCCAAAGGAAATAACAGAGGATCAGGCACAGGGATTGAATAAAATTTCATGTCAGTAAAATATCCATAATGAGGAAATTAATCGAACTAAAGAGTGACAAATTCTCAGAACCTAGGTTTCCATCTGAGGGTGATAAAGGTAGTAACAGATCACAGCGTAGACACCCTGACTATAATCTTTCAGAATGATTCCTGAAGAAGGGCTCAAGCCCGAAACATCGATTCTCCTGCTCCTTGGATGCTGCCTGACCTGCTGTGCTTAACCAGCAACACATTTTCAGCTATAATCTTTCAGAGTTCCCTGGATACAGCAGTCATACCTCTGGATTGGAAAATTGCAAATATCACCTCACATTTAACAAGGATGTGAGAGAAAAACCAGGAAATTACAGGTCATTAAGCCAATATTTGTGGTGTGGAAATTGTTGTAGTCTATAATCAAGGATTGGGGGTAACTGAAGACCTTGAAAATGGTCAGTTAACCAGGGAGAGCATGGATTCATGACAAGTTGGTCACGCTGAAAAAATCTCATTGAACATTTTTGAAGAGGATACAAAAGTCTTGGACACAGTAATGTCAATGGATGTTGTTTACAGGGGCTTCCCTCTCTGCCCCACCTACCCCCCCCCCCCCCCCGCAGTACTCCAGGTGTGGCCTCACCAACACCCTGTACAGCTGCAACATAACCTTCCCGCTTTTTAAACTCAATCCCTTTAGCAATGAAGGACAAAATTCCATTTGCCTTCCTAATTGTTTGTTGTACCTGTAACCAACCCTCTGTGATTCATGCATAAGGATACTCAAGGCACATGCCTTTCATTGTGTATATCCTTCCCTTATTAGACCTCCCAAGTTAGATCACCTCAGAGGTATCAGGATTAAATTACATCTGCCATTGCTCTGCCCAAGTTACCAGCTGACCAATATCAGACTGTAGCCTGAGACCCGGTAATCCAAGATGGCAGCAGAGTAGGATGCTTCAGCCCGAGTTCATCTGCTTCGTCTGTTTCCTTTTCTTCTTTCTATTCCACTTCTCTTTTCCTTTTCTTTTGTGTTTTTCTTTTGTTCTTCTCCCTTATTTCTTCTCCTGGGCACCGACTCCCAGCCTCAGTCGCCAGGCCTCTGACCAAGTGCAGACCTAATGATGTGGCCTCCTGGCTTGGTGTGGCAGTGTCCTGGCCTGGCAGGGAGATCTTCCAGCCCAACAAGACAGACTCTTGGTCCAACATGATGGCCTCTCAGTTCAATGTGGTGGCCTCTCAGCCCAGCATGCTAGACTGTCAGCCCAGCGCGATGGTCACTCGGCCTAGTGTAGCGATTTCTGAGTGGCCCAGAGTGGGTGTCTCTCAGCCCACATAGTGGTCCTTTCTGTATATGGTGGCCTCTCCACCAGGGAAGGCCTCAGCCAGGACTTCTGGACTCGAGATGATTACTTAAAGTATGATCCCATGGTTGCTAAGTTCTAAAGAAAGGCTATAATTCTTGAACTTTCAGCTTTATTTCTTCATTTTCTACTTAAAACTAAAAAGATCTGCAACGTGTAACTTTGAACTTTATTCTTTCTTTCTACCTTGTTCTTACGATTCTGTACTGAGGTCCTTGTACCTAAGATGGCACCTTGTGAGGTGACGTTACACACTTTTCACTGTACTCCAATACTTTTGCACTCGAGTACATGTGACAATAAACTAAAATAAAAATCAAATCAATATCAATAACACCACCAATTTATGTGGCCTCTGAAAACTTTCTAATTATACAATCACAGTCAATTTGTTAATGTACATTACAAACAGCAAGGGTCCCAGCCCCAATCCCTGCCTAAAACCACTGGTCACAGGCTTCCAATCACAAAGACAACCCTCCACCATCACTCTTTGCCTCATATTTGGATCCAATTTGCCAAAATGCCTTGGATCCCATGGGCTCTGACCATAACTTCAGGAAAGGCCAGAGAGGTGCAGGTGTCTTCTGTGGCTATTCCCATTTCAAACAAGTATGCTGCTTTGGAAAATGTAGGGAGTGATGGAAACTCAGGGGTACTGAGCATGAGCAGCCAAGTTCCTGGTATTGACACTGGCTCTAATGTAATGGGACGTACGTCGGGTTCCAAATGATCGACTGTGTTAGGGGACTCTCGAGCCCGAGGAACAGAAGACGTTTCTGTGGCCAGCAGTGAAAAATCAGAATGGTGTGTTGCTTCCCTGGTGCCAGGATCAAGGATGTCTCAGGGAAGGTGCAGAATGTTCTTAAGGTGGAGAGGGACCAGCAGGAGGCCATTGTACACTTTGGAACCAACGACATAGGAAGGGAAAAGGTTGAGATTCTGAAGGGAGATTGCAGAGAGTTAGGCAGGAATTTAAAAAGGAGATCCTCGAGAGTAGTAATATCTAAATTACCCCCAGTGCTATGAGCTAGTGAGGGCAGGAATAGGAGGATAGAGCAGATGAATGCATGGCTAAGGAGCTGGTGTATGGGAGAAGGATTCACATTTTTGGATCTTTGGAAGCTGTTTTGAGGTAGAAGTGACCTGTACAAGAAGGACAGATTGCATCTAAATTGGAAGGGGACTAATATACTGGCAGGGAGATTTGCTAGAGCTGCTCGGCAGGATTTAAACTAGTAAGATGGGTGGGAGGGACCCAGGGAGATAGTGAGGAAAGATTTCAATCTAAGATTGGTACAGTTGAGAACAAAGGCAAGTCAAACAGTCAGGGCAGGCAGGGACAAAGCAGAGAACAAGGTAAGACTGATAAATTAAACTGCATTTATTTCAGTGCAAGAGGCCTAACAGGGAAGGAAGATGAACATAGGGCGCGGTTAGGAACATGGGACTGGGATAGCATAGCAATTACAGAAACATGGCTCGGGGATAGACAGGACTGGCTGTTTCATGTTCTAGGATACAAATGCTACGGGAAGGACAGAAAGGGAGGCAAGAGAGGAGGGGGAGTGGCATTTTTGATAAGGGATAGCATTACAGCAGTACTTAGGGAGGATATTCCCAGAAATACATCCAGGGAAGTTATTTGGGTGGAACTGAGAAAAAAGAAGGGGATAATCACCTTCTTGGGATTATATTATAGCCCCCCTCCAGTAGTCAGCGGGAAATTGAGAAATAGATTTTTAAGGAGATTTCAGTTATCAGTAAGAATAATGGGGTGGTTATAGTAGGGGATTTTAACTTTCCAAACATAGACTGGGACTGCCATAGTGTTAAGAATTTAGATGGAGAGGAATATGTTAAGTGTGTACAAGACAATTTTCTGATTCAGTATGTGGATGTACCTCCTAGAGAAGGTGCAAAGCTCGACCTACTCTTGGAAATAAGGCAGGGCAGGTGACTGAGGTGCAAGTGGAGGAGCACTTTTGGTCAGCGACCATAATTCTATTCATTTTAAAATAGTGATGGAAAAGGATAGACCAGATCCAGAAGTTGAAGTTCTAAATTGGAGGAAGGCTAATTTTGCCAGTATCAGGCACGGTGGCACAGTGGTTAACACTGCTGCCTCACAGTGCCAGTGCCCCGGGTTCAATTCCCACCTCAGGCAACTGTCTGTGTGCAGTTTGCACATACTCCCCATGTCAGCGTGGGTTTCCTCCCCAGTCTAAAAAAGTGCAGGTTAGGTGAATTGGCCATGCTAAATTGTCCATAGTGTTAGGTGAAGGGATAAACATAGGGGAATGGGTCTGGGTGGGTTGCTCTTCGGAGGGTCCGTCTGGACTTGTTGGGCTGAAGGGCCTGTTTCCACACTAAGTAATCTAATCTAAAACTCTGAAAAGCTGATTGGGGGAAGTTGCTCACAGGTAAAGGGACAGCTGGAAAATGAGAAGCCTTCAGAAATGAGATAACTTGAGTCCAGAGAAAGTATATTTTAGTTCGGGTGAAAGGAAAGGCTGGTAGGTGTAGGGAATATTGGATGACAAGAAACATTGAGGGTTTGGTTAAGAAAAAGAATGGAGCATATGTCAGGTATAGACAGGATAGATCGAGTGAATCCTGAGAGGTATACAAAGGCAGTAGGAGTATTCTTAAGAGGGAAATCAGGAGGGCAACAAGGGGACATGAGAATGTTTTGGCAAATAAGGTTAAGGAGAATCCAGAGGGATTTTACGAATACATTAAGGACAAGAGAGTAACTAAGGAGAGAATAGGGCCCCTCAAAGATCAGCAAGGCGACCTTTGTGTGGAGCCGCAGGAGATGGGGCAGATACTAAACGAGTATTTTGCTTCTGTTTAACTGTGGAGAAGGATATTGAAGATATAGAACGTAAAGTAATAGATGGTGACATCTTGAAAAATGTTCATATTTCAGACGAGGAGGTGCTAGATGTCTTGAAATGCATAAAAGTGGATAAATCCCCAGGACCTAATTAGGTGTACCCTAGGACTCTGTGGGAAGCTAGGGAAGTGATTGCTGGGCCTCTTACTGTGATATTTGTATCCTCAATAGTCACAGATGATGTGCCAGAAGACTGGAGGTTCACTAATTGGTGCCACTATTTAAGAAAGGTGGTAAGGACAAGTCAGGGAATTGTAGACCAATGAGCCGGAATCCTGAGGGACAAATTGTCCATACATTTGGAAAGGCAAAGACTGATTAGGGTTGGGCAGCATGGTTTTGTGTGTGGGAAATCATGTCTCACAAACTTGATTGAATCTTTTGAAGAAGTAACAGAAAGAATTGATAAGGGCAGAGCATTAGACAGGATCTGAATGGACTTCAATAAGGCATTCGACAAGGTTCCCCATGGGAGACAGGTTAGCAAGGTTAGATCTCATGGAATACAGGAGAACTAGCCATTTGGATACAGAACTGGCTCAAAGGTAGAATACAGAGGGTGGTAGTGGAGGGATGTTTTTCAGATTGGAGGCCTGTGGCCAGTGGATTGTCATAAGGATTGATGCTGGGTCAACTACTTTTTGTCATTTACATAAATGATTTGGATATGAACATAGGCGGTAGAGTTAGTAAGTTTGCAAATGACATGAAAATTGGAGGTGAAGTGGACAGTGAAGAAGGTTACGTCAGATTACAATAGGATCTTGATCCAATGGGCAATTGAGCTGAGGAATGGCAGATGGAATTTAATTTAGATAAATGTAAGGTGTTGCATTTGGGAAAGCAAATCTGAGCAGGACTTATACTCTTAATAGTAAGGTCCTCGGGAGTGTTGCTGAACAAAGAGACTTTAGAGTGCATGTTCATAGCTCCTTGAAAGTAGAGTAGTAGTTGGATAGGATAATGAAGAAGACATTCGATATGCTTTCCTTTAATGGTCAGATTATTGAGTATAGGAATTGGGAGGTCACCTAGGCCACTTTTGAAGTATTGCATTCAATTCTGGTCTCCTTCCTATCAGAAAGATGTTGTGAAACTTGAAAGGGTTCAGAAAAGATATAAAAGGATGTTACCAGGGTTGGAGGATTTAAGCTATAGGGAGAGGTTAAATAGGCTGGGGATATTTCCCCTGGAGTGTCGGAGGCTGAGGAGTGACCTTACAGAGGTTTATGAAATCATGAGGGGCATGGATAGGGCAAAGAGACCAAGTCTTTTCCCTGGGGTGGTGGAGTCCAGTAATAGAGGGCGTAGGTTTAGGGTAAGAGGGGAAAGATATAAAAGAGACTTGAGGAGCAACTTTTTCATGCACAAGGTGGTGAGAGCAGAGGAAGTGGTAGAGGCTGGTACAATTGCAACATTTAAAAGGCATCTGAATGGGTATATGAATTGGAAGGGTTTGGAGGGATCTGGGCCAGGAGTTGGCAGGTGGGACTAGATTGGTTTGGGATGTCTGGTCAGCATGGACAAGTTGGACCGAAGGGTCTGTTTCCATTCTGAATATCTCTTTGACTCTGTGACTCTAGGAGGAGGCTGTTCAGCCCGTCATGTCAGTGCTAGCTGTTTACTAACCTCACTCACAATGAACATCTCCGTTGAATGTCTATTGTTGGGAAGTAATTGAATCTGGTTTAGAGACAGAATGTCTGACAAATATGAACAGATCAGAGTAAGTCAGCATGGATTTAAAAAGGGTCAGACATTTTTAACTAACCTGGTTACATGTTTTAACGAGGTCACTAATGTGGGAGATAAGGGAATGTGTTGTTTATATGGACGTCCAGATGACATTCAAGGAAGTTTCACATAAGTGTTATAATGTTATCGTTGGAACAAAGAGATGACAGATAAACATATTCTGGATCTTGCTGCACAAATGAATTCTCAAATAAATCTCAGACATGTTGGTGAACTTGGGGTTTTATCAGAGGAATGAGCTGAAGGAAATCAGTTGTTGAGGAAAATGGTTCTGGGAAAATTAAAGTGTGTTAAATCAGCAGGGCCAAATAATCTATTTTCAGGAGTGCTTCAGGAAGTGGGTTGTAAAATATTAGAAACATTGATGGTTATCTGTTTGTCGACTGTGGAATAGGTCAAACAGAGTGGAGGGAGCTAATTTAACACGATTATTGAAAGAGAGAGAGAGAGATAGAGAGGGGGAAAATCAAACATTTTAGACCAATTAGCTAGAAATCAGCAGTGGAGAAAATGCTCAAGTTCATTACAAAATATTTGATAGCTTAGCACTTTGAAAACAGTGACAGAACTGGAGATAGTAAGCATGAATTTTCGAAAGGGAAATCATGCTTAAAAAATTGACTGGAATTGTTTGAGGATGTAGTGAGTGGATTTGATAAGGGGGGGCCATGGATATGGTTTGTTTGGACTTTGTAAAGGGAGTAGATCGGCGGTTCTGTGGTCAAAGACAAGACTCACGAATAGCATGTTGCCTCCCAGCTGTACGGCTCAGGGATGTCTCAGATCGGCTACAGGACATTCTGAAGGGGGAGGTAAACAGCTAACTGTGACTGTTCATGTAGGCACCGATGATATTGGTAATAAATGGGATGAGGTTCCGACAAGCAGAATTTAGGGAGTTAGGAACCATATTAAAATGTAGGATCTCAGAGGTAGTAATCTCAGGATTGCTCCCAGTGCCATGTGCTAGTCAGAGTCGAAATGAAAGTATAGGCAGGATGAATGCGTGGCCTGAGAGATGGTGCAGGAGGGAGGGGTTCAGATTTTTGGGACATTGGGACTGGTTCCTGGGGAGGTGGGACAATTACAAATCGAGTGGTCTACACCTGGGCAGGACTGAAACCAGTGTCCTGTGGGATATGTTTGATCACGTTCAAAATAGTGTAGCAGAGGGATGGGAACCAAATGAGGAAGTTAATGGACAATAAGGAGGGAGTAACTAAAGCCTGTCAGGAACTAGATATTGAAGTTAGCGTGACTAAGGTTAAGAGTAGGTCGGGGGCAGATGATGAAAGCAAAGGGACAGATGGTCTGAGGTGTATTGTTTTAATGTGAGAAGTGTAGTAGGTAAGGCAGAGGAATTTTGGGCTTGGATTAGTATCTGGGAGTATGATGTTATTGCTATTACTGAGACGTGGTTGAGGGAAGGGCAAGATTGGCAACTAAATATCCCAGGATACAGATGTATCCGATGGGTTTGAGAGGGAGGTAAAAGGGATGGAGGAGTTGCATTATTGGTCAGAGTGGTTATCATAGGTGTGCTGAAGGAGGGCACTATGGAGGACTCGAGCAGTGGGGCAATATGGGCAGAGCTCAGAAACAGGAAGGGTGCAGTAACAATGTCGGTGCTATCCTACAAGGCTCTAAGAGTGAACGTGGGATAGAGGTACAAATATGTAAACAGATTATGGAAAGATGTAGGAGTAACAAGGTGGTGGTGATGGAAGATTTTAATTTTCCCAACATTGACTGGGATTCACTCAATGTTAGAAGTTAAGATGGAGCAGAATTTGTAAGGAGCATCCAGGAGGATTTTACAGAGTAATGTGGAAATAATCTAACTCAGGAAGGGGCCAGGTATTGGGGAATGAGCCCGGCCAGGTGGTTGAAATTTCACTAGGGGATTATTTTGGTAACAGTGACCACAATTCCATAAGTTTTAGAATACTCATGGACAAAGACGAGAGTGCTCCGAAAGGAAGATGGCTAAACTGGGGGAAGGCCAACTATAGCAAAATTTGGCAGGAGCTGGGGAATGTGGATTGGGAATAGCTGTTTAAAGGGAAATCCATATTTGATATGTGGGAGGCTTTTAAAGAGAGGTTGACTCGAGTCAGGGCAGACATGTCCCTGTGAAAATAAGGGATTGAAATGGCAGGATTAGGGAACGCTGGATGATAGATGAAATTGTGAGCATAGCTAAGAGGAAAAAGGATGCATACATATGGTCGAGGTAGCTGAAAACAGGCAAAGCTTTGGAAGAATATCGTGAAAGTAGGACCAATCTGAAGTGAGGAATTAAAAGGGCTAAAAGGGGTCACAAAATATCATTAACAAATAGGATTAAGGAAAATCCCAAATCCTTTTATTCATATATAAGGAGCAAGAGGGTGACTAGAGAAAGGGTTGGCCCACTCAAGGAAAAAGGAGGAAAGTTATGTGTGGAGTCAGAGAAAATTGATGAGATTCTTAATGAGTGCTTTACGTCGGTATTCACCAAGGAGGGGGAAATGACAGATGTTGAAGTTGGGGATAGATGTTTGTTTATTCAGGGTCAAGTAGGTTTAAGGAGGGAGGAAGTGTTGGGTATTTTAAAAGGCATCCAGGTGGACAAGTCCCCAGGTCGGGATGGGATTGATCCCAGGTTACTGAGGGAAGCAAGAGAGGAAATAGCTGGGGCCTTAATCAATATCTTTGTAGCAACTTTGAACATGGATGAGGTCCCAGAGGACTGGAGAATTGCTAATGTTTAAAGAAGGGTAGCCAGGATAATCCAGGCAACTATCAACCAGTGAGCCTGATGTAGTGGTAGGGAACCTGCTGGAGAAGATACTGAGGGATAAGATCTATTTACATTTGGAAGAAAATTGACTTATTAGTTATAGGCAGCATGAATTTGTGCAGGGAATGTCATGTCTTACCATCTTTATAGAATTTTTTGAAGAAGTGATGAAGTTGATTGATGAGGGAGGGCTATGGATGTCATACACATGGATTTCAGGAATGCGTTTGATAAAGTTCCCCATGGCAGCCTGATAAAGAAATTTAAGTCGCATAGGGTCCAGAGTGTACTCACTAGATGGATAGAGAACAGGCTGGGCAACAGAAGACAGACGGTAGTAATGGAAGGAGTTTCTCAAAATGGAGAACAGGAATCTGTGCTGGTACCGCTCTTGTTTATGATATACATAAATGATCTGGAGGAAGGTATAGGTGGACTGATTAGCAAGTTTGCAGATGACTCTAAGATTGGTGGAGTAGCAGATATTGAAAGGGACCGTCAAAGAATGTAGCAGAATATAGACAGATTGGAGAGTTGGGCAGAGAAACGGACGGATGGAGTTCAAACCAGGCAAATGCGATCTGAAGAAATTTGGAAGATCCAAATCTGGAGTAAACTGTACGGTGAATGGAACACCCTGGGAAAATTGATGCCCAGAGAGACCTGGGTGTTCAGGTCCATTGTACCCTGGAGGTGGCAACACAGGTCGACAGAGTGGTCAAGAAGGCATATGGCATACCTTCCTTCACCAGACGTGGTATTCAGCACAAGAGTTGGAAGGTCATATTAGAATTATATCAGATTTTGGCCTGGCCACATTTGGAATACTGCGTACAGTTCTGGTTGCCACATTACCAGAAAGATGTGGATGCTTTGGAGAGGGTGCAGAGGAGTTTCACCAGGATTGCCTGGTATGGAGGGTGCTAGCTATGAAGAGAGGTTTAGTAGATTAGGATTATTTTCATTAGAAAGTCGAACGTTGCGGGGGGAACCTGATTGGGGTCTACAAAATCATGAGAGATATAGACAGGGTGGATAGCAAGAAGCCTTTTTCCCAGAGTGGGGGACTCAATTACTCTGGGTCATGAGTTCAAAGTGAGAATGGAAACATTTAAGGGAGATATGTATGGAAAGTTCTTCACACAGAGAGTGATTGGTCCTGGAACACGTTGCCAGTGGAGGTGGTAGAGGCAGGTACAATAGCATCATTTAAGATATATCTAGATAGATACATGGATGGGGAGGGAGCAAAGGGAGACAGACCATTGGGAAATTGATGACAGGTTTAGATGGAGGATTTGGACCAGTGCAGTCTAGTAGGGCCGAAGGGCCAGTTCTTGTGCTGTAATTTTCATTGCTCTTTGGTCTTTGAACTGAGGAAGCTCAAAGGAACAGCGTGATCTTGGGGTGCTTCTCCACTGATCCCTGAATATGGTAAGACAGGTTAACAGAGCAGTTATGAAGGCATAGGGGACACTTGCCTTTGTCATGTCAGGTATCGGTTATAAAAGCAGGAGGAGATGTGGCAGTTAAGCAGAACATTGGTGAGGCCACAGCTGGAGTACTGTGTGCAGTTCAGGTCACCACACTGTAGGAAGGATGTGATTGCACTGGATGGGGTGCAGAGGGGAATCACCAGGATGTTGTGTGGGATGGAACCTCTCAGTGATGAAGAGAAATTGGATTAGCTCGGGTTGTTTTCTTCAGAGCAGAGAAGGTGGAGGGGGGATCTGATAGAGGTGTATAAGGTTATGAGGGGATTGGACAGGGAGGAGAGAAAGCAGCTGTTCTCCTTCTTGGGAGGGTCAATAACAAGTTGGCTCACATTCAATGTCAAAGATAGGAGGTTTCAAGACGTTTTGAGAAAAGTGTTTTTTACCCAGAGGGTGGTGGGGGTCTGGAACGCACATCCTGGGAGGGTAGTTGACGTGGGAAACCTCACAAACTTTAAAAAGTAGTTGGGTGAGCAGTTGAAATATCAGAACATTCAAGCTATGGGCCTGATGTTGGAAAGTGGGACTGGTGTAGGTTTACTGTAGTTTGGCTAGTACACAGTTAATGGGCTGAAGGGCCTCTTCTATACTGTGTGATTTTATGTTTCTGTTGTGTGCAGTTTTGGTCTCCTTACCTGAGGAAGGATGTTCTGGTTGTGGAGGGAGGGCAGCGAAGGTTTACCAGACTGATTCCTGGGAGGACAGCACTTAGATCTGATGAGAAACTGGATCAGTTAGGATTATATTCACTGGAGTTTAGAAATTTGAGAGGAATCACATTGAAACCTGTAAAATCCTAACAGGACAAGACCAGAAAACACAGGAATTATGTTCATGATGACTGGAGAATCCAGAACCAGGAATTACAGTTTAAAGAAAATGGAAAGGCCATTTCGGACTGAGATAAGGAACAGTTCTTTAGCCAGAGAGTGGGAAGCTGGTGGAATATTCTGTCACAGAAAGCAGTTGAGCTCAAAACATTAAATGTTTTCAAGAAAGCGACAGGTATAGATCTTAGGACTAAAGGGATTAAAGGTTATGGAGAAAAAATGGGAACAGGAGACTAAGTTGGATGATCAGTCATGGTCATATTGACTGGCAGAGCTGACTCGAAGGGCTGAATGGCCTCCTCCTGCTCCTAGTTCCTCTGTTTCTATGTTTGAGAGACTGTTCATAAACATGGAAACATGTGGAATTGTAGAGTCATAGAGTCATCGAGTCCTACAGCACAGATACAGGCCCTTTGGCCCAAACCAGACCATGCTGACCAAAATATCCATCCACACAAACCCCATTTGCCCTGCACTTGGCCCATATCCTTCAAATTACATACTATCTATGTATTTGTCCAAATACCTTTTAAATGTTGTTCATGTACCCTCCTCAATCATTCCATACGACTACCACCTTCTGTGTAAAAATGATGCCCCTCAGGTTCCCGTTTATTCTAACCTTCAACTGATGCCCTCTAGGCCTTGATTCCCCAACCCTGGGACAAAGACTGAGTGCATTCACCCTATCCATGTTTCTCAAGATCTTATACACTTCTAAAAGATTCCCCTTTAGTCTCCAACATTCTTAAGAAAAATGTCCTAGCTGGCCCAAACTCTCCCAAAAACTCAGATGTTGAAACCTGGCAACATCCTTGTAAATTTATTCTGCACTCTTTCCAGTTTAATAATATCCTTCATATAACAAGGTGACCAAAACTGAACACAATACTCCAAGTGCAGCCTCACCAACGTCATGTACAATTGAAACATAACTTCCCAACTTCTACACCCAGTGCCCTGACTGATGACGGCCAGTGTGCCAAAAGCCTTCTTCACTGCCCTGTCTAACTGTGACTCAACTTTCAGAGAACTGTGCACCTGAACTCTGAGATCCCACTGTTTCACTACAGTCCTGAAGGCCTTACCATTCACCATGAAACTCCTACCTTGATTTAACTTTCCAAAATGCAAGACCTCATACTTATCTACATTAAACTCAATTTATCATTTCTTTTCCCACTTCCACAGCTGATCAAGGTCCTGTTACAATATCTGATAACCTTCCTCATTGTCCACAATACCGGCTATTGTAATGTCTTCTAAATCATTGATATTGATAACAAACAATAATGGGCCCAGCATCAATCCTGAGGCACTCCACTAGACTCAGGCCTCCAGTCTGACAAGTATCCTTCCACTATGTCCCTCTGCTTTCTCCCATTCTCGCCAGTTAGAGAAAAGTATTTATCTTTGGTCAGAAATTAGTTTGGAGGTAGGAGACAGAGAGGAGGGATAATGTGTGTGCTCTCCAATGAGCAAAATCTGGATAGTGGTGTCCCCAGGGAATTGGGCTGGAACCTCAGCATTTCACGATATTTCTAAATGACTTGGATGAAGGAATAGACAGCCATATATCCAAGATTGTTGATCACACTGAGTGAGGCAGTTTGAAGGAGGTTACAGAGATAGGGAGAGTGGAGGACAGGGAGGGACTTGAGAACAAGGATGAGAATTTGAAAATCAAGGTGTTGCTGGACCAGGAACCAATGTAGGCACAGGGCGCAGGGGGTTGGAGGAATGGGATTTGATACGAGTTTAGATATGGGGCAGCAGAATTTGGGATGAGCTGAAGGTTACGGAGGGCAGTGGCTGTGATGTGTGCAAGCGCAACATTGGTATGGTCATGTTTGGAGTCCCATGCACATGACAGAGATTTTCAGTTGCTGATCTTTGTGAGATGGAGGATATGGTGCTCAGATCAGCCCCAAAGATGAGGCCAAGTTTGTAAAGAGTCTGGTTGAGCAGCAGGCAGTGCTCAGGGAGAGGGATGGAATTTGTACTGGGAGCTGAAGGGGAATGGCTTTGATCTTCCCAATGTGTTTCCCAGTGAGCCTGGCTCCTCAGTCCTGACTGCTCTTAGCTGCTGTGATTGTCACTGATTGGACACTTATTATTAGAGATTCTGACCACAGCAGAAAGCCCCAGTGTAAAAAATAACTGCAAAGACTGTCAGATCGCAAGGTTGAAACTTCACCAAAAGAGGAAGTGAAATAAAGAGCTCGGAGCAGCTGGATGTTTGTTACTGAGACGGGAGAAAACTGTGAACTGTCTGCACTCCCAAGAACCTGACAGCACAGGAGGCTGGTTCTGGGATTTTTCTTTTCAGAAACAGCACAGTGATGGGGAAAAAGGACAGTCACTCTCTCACAAACACATACACCTGCACTCGGAGATCAGAAACAGAATCCAGCAGCAGCTCTGTCTCCAAGCTGTAAAACCTGAATGGAATTGTTCCCTCATTCAGTTTTTAACTGGCAGGATAGACCAAGCAGGGGAGGCAACACAGTGGTGTGTACAGTCGGAAGGGAGTTGCCCTGGGAGTCCTCACCATTAACTATGGAACCCATGAAGCCTCATGACAGCAGGTCAAACATGGGGAAGGAAACCTCCTGCTGATTACCACATAGCACCGCCCTCCACTCCAACCTCAACTGAGCAGTCAGTCCTCCTCCATGTTGACCAACACTTGGAGGGAGCACTGAGGGTGGGAAGGATGCAGGATATACTCTGAGTAAGGGACTTCAAAGCCCACCATCAAGAGCTGCTCAGAAGCATCACTACTGAGCAAGTTGGTCAAGTTCCACCTGATTCAGCTGCTAGACTGGACCTGGGGCAAGTGGTGAGGGAACCAACAAGAGGGAAAATCATACTCACTATCACCCTCACCAACCTGCCTGCTGCTGGTGTATCTGTCCATGACAGTATCAGTAAGGGTGACAACTGCACAGTCCGTGTGGAGACAAAATCCCATCTTCACATTGAGATTACCTTGCATTTTGTTGGGCAAGAGATATGGGATGTCAGGAAGAACTTTTTTTAGCAGCAATTGGTAATGACTTGGAAATTAGTGCCCATTCAGGTGAGGCAGGTGAAGACACTCAGTGATGGCAATGGCAGATTGGATGGGCTCTTGATGGAAATAAACCTGCAAGGCCCTGGCTGTCGAGTAGGGGAGGGGGTGGGACTGACTGGATTGCTCCATGAAATGACAGCATTTACACACTTAGTCTCACCTTTACACAAAGACTGGGAGAAACAGACAAACCAGTTCACAGAAATGTTTTCTCAAGCAAAACACTCTTGAACCAACTCAGAGAACACACCAGTCTAGATTTACTAGAATAAAGCAGCAAATCAATGGCAAGGGAACAGCGACCCAAAAGTGTTGGAACTGAACAGTATATTCAATATCACAAACAACGAGAGAGGGAGGGATGAAGGGCAGGAAGGCAGAGAGGATACTCTCGGGGTCTGAAGGCTCTGCTGTCAATGGTGGGATGGAGGAAGCAACAATGGGCAGGAGACCAGAGACAGAAGGTGGAAGGGGGAGGGAGGGAATGTGAGTCTACAGCAGGACACAGAGTGAGGGAGGAGGGAGGCCATGGAGGCAATTGGCTGGCAGTGAGGTCAGATTCTAGAACAACTGTAGTTGTGAGACAGGGAAGGGATCACTCCATATCAGACAAGTTGGGGTTTATGGAATGTGGCTTCAGGAAGCTGGGAGAGGACATTGAAATCATAGAGTCAGGAGGTGGGATGAGCAGGAATTGGGGTTTCTGTGGTCAAGAGAGTGAGGTAATGCAGAGACAAACAATGTTGTGCAGATTGAAATAAGAGACCTACGTAATGGACAGGATGTGGGGTTACAGCTCAGGTACTGGACAGTCCGGTGGGAAGGAGGCCCATGTTTACTGTTTATTGGTCCTATGGGAAGGTGCCCCATGTTTACATCATCATAGAGTCATAGAGGTTTACAGCGTGGCAACAGGCCCTTCTGCTCAACTCATCCATGCCGACCAAGTTTCCAAAACTGAACTAGTCCCATCTGCATGCGTTTGGCCCAATCCTCTCTAAATCCTTCCTATCCATGTTCCTGTAAAAATGTCTTTGAAATCTAGTAATTGTACTCCCCTCTACCATTTCCTCTGGCAGCTCATTGCACATACACACCAACTTCTGTGTGAAAAGATTGTCTCTCAGGCCCCTTCTAATTCTTTCCCATCTCAACTTAAAAGTATTCCTTCTCATACTAGACTCTCCTACCCTGGGGAAAAAAAAACTTTGGCTATTCACCTTATCTATGGCCCTAATGATTCTATAAACCTGTCTAAGGTCACCCCTCAATCTCCTGCATTCATTGGAAAAATCTCTCGGACTATCCATCCTCGCCTTGTAATTCAAACTCACCAACCTTGGTAACATCCCTGTTAATCTTTCTTTTATCCAAACCAGTGTAATAACTTCCTTCCTATAGCAGGGTAAGCAGGAATGTACACAGTGTCCAAATGTGGCCTTACCAATGCCTTGTACAGCTGTAACATGATGTCCCAGCTCCTGTACTCCCTGCTTTGACCAGTGAAGGTGAGCGTGCCAAATGCCTTCTTCACCACCCTCTCTACCTGTGACACCACTTTCAAGGAACTATGCACTTGTACCCCTCAGTGTCTCTGTTCAACAACACTCCCCATGGCTCTACCATCAGTTGTGTAATTCCTGCCCTAGTTGGTCTTACCAAAATGCAACTCCTTGCATTTATCGAAATTAAGCTCCATCTGGATTTGTTGACCCACTGGCCCAGTTGATGAAGATGACATTGCATTCTTAGATAATCTTCTTACCTGTCCACGATGCCAACAATTTTAATGTCAGCCACAAACTTACTGACATTCCTGCTATTTTCTCATACAAATTGTTCATGTAAATGATGAACAACAGTGGATCCAGGATCGATTCTTGTGGAAGATGGCTGGTCACTGGCCTCCAGTCTCAAGATCAACCCTCTCTCACCAGCCTCTGCCTCCTACCATCAGGCCCATTTTATATCCAATTGGTTAACTCTACCTGGATCCTCTGTGATATAATCTTACTAAGCAGTCTACAATGGGGAACCTTGTCTAAGGCCTTGCTAAAGTCCATGTCGACGATGTGTACTGATCTATCTTAAGCTATCTATTTCTTCAAAAACTCAACTATCCACTTGTCACCATTAGAAGGACAAGTGAATAGGAGGCCCACATTTACTGGTCTTCTTGGAGTATCCAGTCAGAAGGAGGTCCATGTTTACTGGTTTCCTTTGGAGAGTCCATTACGAAGGAGGCCAACATTTATTGGAGGCTCAAGCAGGAACAATGCCCATGTTTACTGGTCTCTATTGGGAGCTCAGTGGGAAGGAGGCCCATGTCTCTCTATGGGGCACTCTCGTGAACTGACGTCCATGTTTACTGGACTCTGTTGGAGAGTCCAGTGCAGTGTGGACACCATGGTGGGTGTGGGGTTCAGTTCCTTTCTGTTGTAACTGTGTGATGGTCCAACCCTCATCCCAGTAAAACACACTGACTCAGAGACTGATCGTAGAAGGGGAAGGAGAGGGGAAGGGATTGGAACATGTTGTGAATGGACAGGATGGGTTAGTGGGTCAGAGCCTGTGCTGTCCCTCCAGCTCACACTGATGGCCTGAGGATCTCCTCTCTCTGCTGGGCCTTCATGGAATGAGGTTTGTGTCCAAACCAGTCCCCAGTGAGAATAGGCCAACAGCACAGAACTGCCCTTCATTTAACAAGAATCTGTCCATCTTCCTGAGAGATACCAAAACCTGGTCAATGTGGAAATGGGCCTTTACTCCAGGAGAAGACATGCTTCTGGGGTCAAGGGTTAACATCCATTAGTGGGGCAGAGCAGAGAGAGATATATCCTGAATTCAACTGTCACCACCTGGGACACTGTGAGAAAGAGAGAGAAGTGAGACAGAGAGAGAGAAATAGAGGCCGAGTGGGCTGCGGAGAATGAGGGAGAAACAGAGGGAGAAATAGAGAGGGGCAGATAACATTTGGAGGCTTTCAATTGAAGTGAGAGATGGAGCGAGTGACGAAGACAGTGAGAGATGGAGAAAGATTATGAGACGGAGTGAGGAAGCGTGAGTGAGTTGGAGGGAGTGGCTATGAGACAGAGTGAGAGAGAGGGAATATGAGAGAGATTAACAGTGGGAGAGAGAGATAGATGTAGAGAGATCAAAGTAGCAGATGTGAGACAGAAAGGGGAAAAGAGAGAGAGAGAGAGAGAAAGGTCCTGATCACCACATTCTGGGAAGGATGTGATTGTACTTGAGAGGGGGCAGAGGAGATTTCCCAGGATGCTGCCTGGGATGAAGGGTCAGCTATGAGGAAAGATTGGAAAGGTTGGGGCTGTTTTCCTTGGAGCATTGAAGGTTGAGAGGGACCTGATAGAGAGGTATAAGATAAGGCAGTGATATGTTGCATAGGAAGGCACTTTATACAAGAGTAAAGGACTCAATAACCAGGGACAGAGATTGAAGGTAACACAGACATGGACACATTGAAACTTGGAGCAGGAGCAGGCCATTCGGCCCTTTGAATCTTATGTGTCATTCAGTATGATCATGGCTGATCCTCTCTCTCAATGCTGTGCTGCTGCTTTCTCCCTATTTCCTTCATGCTGTTAAAACACAAAACAACTCTTTTCTTTCTTGAATATATTCAGTTCCTTGTCCTCCACAGCCGTTTGTGGTAGAGAATTCATCAGGTTGACCATTCTCTGAGTGAAGAAATGTTTCCTCATCTCAGTCCTAAATGGTCTACCCTGTATCCCCCTGAGCCTGTGTCCCCTGGTTCCAGATTCTCCAACCAGGGGAAACCTCCTCCCTGCCCAGCCCTGTTACAATTTTATGTGTTTCAATCAGATCCCCTATCATCCTTCTAAACTCGAGTGACTCCAGGCCCAGTTGAGTTGCAGAGTGAGAGGAGAATTGAGGAGAAATGTTTTCACCCAGAGGGTGGTGGGAGTCTGGAACTCACTGCCTAAAAGGCTGGTTGAGTCACAAATTCTCGTGACATTGGAGCAGTGTTTAGATATTCCCTTGTGTTGCTATAGCCCCCAGGGTAATGGGCCATGAGCTGGAGGATGGGATTAGTGTCATCACATCTTTGTTTACCAGCACAGATACAATAGGACAAATGGCCTCATTCAGTGCTGTTCACATCAATCACTCTCTGAGACAAAGAGAGAGAGAGAAGTGGAAGTGTGAGGGGCTGACGTGGCTCTCTCTACCTGATGCCATTTACATACTGAGGAACACCCAGTCAGACTCTCACAGGCTGCAGCTTTATAAAGCAGAGCCCAGTGAAGGGAGAGTTTATCAGGAACCAGGCACAGGGACAGGAGCACACACCATGATTTCACACATCCAGCTGATCTGGCCCCTGGCATTCTGTGTCGCAGGTACAAATCTCTCTCCTTCCGCCTTGAATCTTTAGTTGCTCTCCATTTCACTCCAATTCCACTGACTTGTGATTGAAGGGAAAATGCTGAAACCAGAGGAATGCTCAGTGTCTCCAACAATCTCTCATTTGACCGGCTCTTTCTGTGACAGTTCTGACTTCACTGTGTTTCTCTCTGATCCCTCAGGTATCAGTGGGGACATCATCATGACTCAGTCTCCCCCGGTGCTGTCAGTGGGACTGGGCCAGACCGCAACACTCACCTGTACGGCCAGTCAATCTGTTAGCAATGAGCTTTCCTGGTACCAGCAGCGAGAAGGTCAGAAACCCTCTCTCCTGATCTATGCTGCAACAAATCGATTCACAGGAGTCTCCGATCGATTCACCGGCAGTGGATCAGGGACCAGTTTCACCCTGAAAATCAGCAACGTTCAGAATGAGGATGTCGCTGACTATTACTGTATGCAGGATTACAGCTACCCTCGACACAGTGACACAGAGCCATACAAAAACCTCAAAGCACACAGAATCACCTCCTGTACTGACACATCCACGGTTATATAAAATGCATAATAATGGACACACAGTCCCACCGCCTGAACTGTCATATCCCACAGTTAGATCTAAATGAAACTGATCAAATTACCCCATGCTGGGATTGTCACTGCCCACGACACACTCCAGTCCCTGTGGTGTCTCAACGCTCACTGAAGGCCTCAAGTTTCCCCCTTCCACTGCATGGCCACATGTGAAGAACAGCTGCAAGATTTAACAACAAAAAATGAAGTTCACAACCCAGAGGCAGAGACAGAAAGACACATGAATGAGGGAGAGACTGATAGGGGCAAAAAGAGGGTGAGAGTGACCGACAGACTGGGAAATAGGGAGAGGGTGAGAGTGACAGAGGGAAGCAGAGAGCTGAGGTTTTTGTACAGCCTCTACACTGGGAGCTCTCACTGTGGCTTACGTTCGGTAAAGGAACCAAGCTCAGACTGAGTAAGTAAACCTCAATCCTCCGTTATTAACCCTTTCAATACTGAAACTTTCTAAATCACAAATGCTGAATTGATGCAGGTGTTAGTGGGGAGCTGCAGTGAATGAAATGGTTGAATGAGGAGCACTGTGTCTAACAGGGTGTCCAGCTGTATTTCTGTCGTCCTATTGCCCTGCTTAAGCAGCAAGATATAAGTCAGTAAGTTTTACTCACCGTGTGGAGGAGCTCTGTCCATTTGCAGCCTGTGGTCCCATTCCTGCAGCATGGAGTGAAATCAGTGAGTAGCCTCCTGCCAGTCTCAGTGTGACGGACACGGGGCAGAGTTTGATGTGAGCTCTGGCTCCCTGTCCCAGTCTCTGATCTCACTGACCTCAGCAGCAGCAGCAGCAGCAGCAGCAGCAGCAGCAGCACAGTGAGACACCGAGCTCCCACCTCCCCCAGCTTTAACTCTGCTCAATCACACAATCACAGAATCGTTTCAGTGCACAAGGAGGCCATTCAACTCATCCTGTCTGGACCGGCTCTCTGAATGAGCAATTCACTGAGTGTCATTCTGCTGCCTTCTCCCTGTCACCCTGCACATTGTTCCTTTTTGAATAACAGTCTCATTCCCTTCGGAATGTTTTAATTGAAGCTGCCTCCACCACACTCTCAGGCAGTGCATTCCACACCTTAACCACCCACTGGCTGAAAATGTTTTTCCCCCATCTCACTTTCGCCTCTTTTACCAATTATTTTCAATCCATGGCCTCTCCCTCTCAATTCTTTCTCAGGTGGGAACATTTTCTCCTGGTTTACTCTGTTCAGACCCCTCCTGATTTTGAATTTCTCGATCAAATCTCCTCTCTGCCTTCTCTTCTCTGAGGAAAACAGTCCCAATGTCTTCAGTCTATCTTCATAACTCACGTTCCTCATCCTCGATGGGTCAGATAGCCCACTCCTGCTCCTATTTCTAATGTTCTTATTATCTTATCTTCCTATGTGAGAGACACACATCAGATTTCCACTTAACACTCTGTGGCTGTACCTTCCCAGTCTTATTCCCAACACTCCGTGCAGTCCCATCCTTACACAGTTACCCTGATTTAGAATTTATTACTCTCTCTCCCTCACTCTGAAACTGGGTAAGAAGTTCTATTCCTTATTCTGGTGCTATCTATCTCTCCCAGGATTCTGTGCACCTCTGTGTTCCTCTCTGGTATTCCCTCCTGGATCCCACAGGCCAAGATAGTTTAAACCCTCTCCAACAGCACGAGTAAATCACCCCAAAGGAACTCAGTCCCAGGTCTGTTCAGGAGCAACCCGTCTGGTCTGTACATGTCCATCTCCCCCCAAAGCCAGTCCCAATGTTAAAATAATCGAAATACCTTCCTCCTGGACTGTCTTTTCAGTTCCACAGTCACCTGTGCTATCCTCCTCTTTCTATTCTCAGTTGTGTGGGGCACTGGGGGTAATCTTGGAAATTCCTACTTTTGAGCTCCTGCTGCTAATTCCCTCTGGAACTCCCTAAATTCTGACTGGAGGACCACATCCCTTTTCTCCCGCTGTCACTGGGACCGATGTGGACCATGACTGCTGCCTGTTCCCCCTCTCCCCTCAGGGTGCTCTGCAGCAGCTCAGTGACATCCTTCACCTTGGCACCAGGGAGATAACACACCATCCTGGATTCCCATCTGCAGCTGCAGAAACACCTATCGATGCCCTCACTCTCGAATCTCCTCTCACTCTCACTCTTCCAGTCTTCCTTGTGCCCCCCTATACAGCTGAGCCCCCCATGGTGCCATGGACTTGGCTCTGGCTGCACGCCCCAGATGAACCATCATTCTGATCAGGATTCTGAACTGAATCCTGGTTGGAGAGTGAGATACACTCATGGGATTCCTGTACTAGCTGCCTGGTCCTTTTGGACTGTCTGCTGCTCCCCCATTCCCTCTCTCCCTGCATACTCTGAAGCTGCAGAGTGATCACATCTAGAAACGTGCTCTCTACGGAGCTCTCAGCCTCACGGACGCTCCTCACTGACACCAGCTGCTGCTCAAGCTCCGAAACCCGGAGTTCCAACTGCTGTCACTGACCACACTTCCTGTGCTCATGGTATTCCAGGAAGCAGGACAAGCAGTTTCCTCATGCAACCTGATGCAACTCTCACCACTCCCTGATTATCTTTTGTCAAAGTTCTTTTGAGAAACAGCAACAGCAGGGCTCACAAACCAGTACTTTCAATGTCCATAGAATCACAGAATTCCTACAGTATGGAAACAGGCCATTTGGTCCATCAAGTCCACGCTGACCCTCCGAACAATAACCCACCCAGACCCATTCCCCTACCTTTTTAACCTACATTTACTCCTGACTAATGTACCTAACCTGCACTATGGGCAATTTAGCATGGCCAATTCACCGAACCTGCACAGCTTTGGACTGTGGGAGGAAACCAGAGCACCTGGAGGAAACCCACGCAGACACAGGGAGAACATGCAAACTCCACACAGACAGACGCCCGAGGCTAGAATCAAACCTGGGTCCATAGCGCTGTGAGGTAGCAGGGCTAACCACTAAGTGACCGTACTTCCAGTTTTCCAGGGTTTCAAGGAACCTCGACATAAACCCAAAATACTTAAGATATAGGAGCAGAATTGGGCCAGTCAGAAGAGAGTCTGCTCTGCCATTTGACCTTGTGTGATGTGTTTCTCAACCCCATTCTCCTTTTAACATTTGATCTCCTTACTGACCAAGAACCTATCTGTCTCTGTTTTAAATATTCTCAACATCTTGGCATCCATAGACCTCTGTGACAATGAGTTCCACAGATTCACCACCCTGTGGCTGAAGAAATGCCTCCTTATCTCAGTTCTGACGGATCATTCTTCACTCTGAGGCTTTGCCTTCGGGCCCGAGATTCTTCTATTCGTGGAAACACCTTCTCCATGTTCTCCAGGCCTCTCAATATTCTGTAGTTTCAATAAGATTCCCCCATCATCTTTCTAAACTCAATTGCATACAGATCCAGAATCCTCAACCGCTCTTTATATGACACCCCCTTCATTCCCAGGATCATTCTTATTCTTTCTCACTTTTTCCTCTGGACCCTCTCCAATGACAGCACATCCTTCCTTAATAAGGAGACCAAAATTCCAAATGTGGTCTGATTACAGACTTATACAAACTCAGCAGTACACCTCTGACGTTAAAGTTAATGCTAACACTGTAACTGCCTTTCAAACAGCCAATGGTGAACCTGCACGTTAACCTTCAGAGAAACCTGAGCAAGGACTCCCAATTCTCTTCGTGCTTCAGATTTCTGAAATCTTTCCTCACTCAGAAAACAGTCTGTGTCTCTATTCTTCCCACCAAAGTATCTAGCCTCACAAGTCCCCGCATTGTACTCCACCTGCCACTTCTTTGCACATTCTCTCAGCCTGACCAAGTCCTTCTGCAATCTCCCCCACTTCCTCAACTCCACTTGTCCTTTCACCAATTTTTGTGTCATCTATAAACATATGAACAATATCTTCAGTTCCTTATCCAGATTGTTAATGGATAATATGAATAGTTGTGGTCCCAACACAGATCCCTGCAGATCGCCACAAAGCACCACCAGCCATCCAGAAAAAAATCCCTTTGTCCCTACTCTCGCCTTTGTGCCGGCCAGCCAATCCTCTACACTTCGCAGTGCCTTGCTCCTGACAGCATGGGCTCTGATTTGACTTAGCAGTCTCCTTTATTGTACCCTGTCAAAGGCCTGGTGGAAATCCAAATGGATCACATCCACTGGCTCTCCTTTGTCTAACTCACTTGTTACCTCCTCAAAGATTTCTAACAGATTTATCAGGCATGCCTCCCTTTGATGAAGCTGTGCTGACTCAGCCCAATTTTACCAGGCTGCAATTTTACCAGACTTAAGGGTGAGATTCCAAATACCTGCAATCTCACCCTTAGGTAGACCTCTAAAATCTTACCAATGACCGAGGTCAGGCTAACCAGCTTATAATGTCCCATCTCTGCCTCCCTCCTTTCTTAAACAGGGATGTTACATTCACTATTTTCCAGTCTTCTGGGACCACTCCTGACTCCAGTGATTTCTGAAAGATCACAGCCAATGGCCCTACAATTACCTTAGCTATCTCCATCAGAACTCTGGAGTGTAGTCCATCGGGTCTGAATGATTTATCCACCTTCAGACCTTTCAGCTGCCTCAACCCCTCCACCTTAGTGATGCCCTTTCCACTCACTTCTGCTCCCAACTCTCTTGAAGGTCAGGTGTACTGGCTGATATTCAAGCATCATGGTTAGCCACAGGTGAGGTGCCAGAAGACTGGAGGATAGCGAAGACTGTGCCATTGTTCAAAAAGGGCTGAAAAACAAAAGCCTGGGAATTATAAGCTTAACATTTGTGGTGGGTAGTTGTTTGATAAGATAAGATACACATGCATTTGGAAAGAGTGGATTTGATTAGGAGTTGTCAGCATGACTTTGTGAGTGGGAGAATATGCCTCACAAATCTGTTAAGTTACTTTGATGAATTGACCAGGAAGGTTATGAGGGCAGGATGGTAGACGTGGTCTATATGGGTTTCAGTGAGGCCTTTGATAAGGTTCCACATGGCAGGCTGTTATGGAAGGTTAGATTGCATGGAATCCAAGGTGACCTGGCAAATTGAATACACGATTGGCTTGATGGTAGAAAGCACAGGGTAATAGGGGAAGTATCCTTATTGTACTGGAGGCCTGTGACTAGTGGAGTGCCTCAGTGGTCAGTGCTGAGCCCATTGCTGTTTGTTATCTATAACAATGTTTTGGATGAGAATGTACAAGGCATGGTTAGTGAGTTTGCTGATGACACTCAAATAATTTATGGGCGGCACGGTGGCACAGTGGTTAGCACTGCTGCCTCACAGCGCCTGTAGACCCGGTTCAATTCCCGACTCAGGCGACTGACTGTGTGGAGTTTGCACGTTCCCCGTGTCTGCGTGGGTTTCCACCGGGTGCTCCGGTTTCCTCCACAATCCAAAGATGTGCGGGTCAGGTGAATTGGCCAAGCTAAATTGCCCGTAGTGTTAGGTAAGGGGTAAATGTAGGGGTATGTGGGTTGCGCTTCGGCGGGTCGGTGTGGACTTGTTGGGCCGAAGGGCCTGTTTCCACACTGTAAGTCTAATCTAAGCAGCATCGTGGACAGTGCGGACAGTTATCAGAAATTGCAGCAGGACCTTGCTCAGCTGGGGAAGTGGGCCGAGAAATGACAAATAGAGTTTAATACAGATAAATGTGAGGTCTTGTATTTTGGAAATTTAAAGCAAGGTAGGAGTTTCATGGTGAATGATAGGGACCTTAAGGAATATAGTGGAACAGAGGGTCCTTAGAATTCAGATAAGCAGTTCTCTGAAAATGGAGTCACAGTAAATAGAGCAGAGAAGAGAGCTTCATCAGTCAGGGCATTGACTACAGATGTTGGGAAGTTATGTTGCAGTTATACAGGACACTGGTGAAGCCACACTTGGAATATTGTGTTCAGTTTTGGTCACCTTGTTCCAGGAAGGATGTTATTAAACTGGAAAGAGTGCAGAAGAAATTTGCCAGGATTCAATCGTTTGGGTTAAAGGGAGAGTACTTTTTTCTTTAGAGTGTAGGAGACTGAGGGAGGACCTCATAAGATTATGAGAGGCATGGATAGGGTGAATTCACTCGTTCTTTTCCCCAAGGTTTGTGAATATGAGCTAGAGCGCATCAGTTTAAGGTTAGAGGGGAAAGAAAAAAAGGGAACCTGAGGGGCAACCTTTTTACACATAGGATTGTTCGCATATGGAATGAGCTGCCAGTGGAAGTGGTTGAGGTGGGTACATTAATAACATTTAAAAGGCATTTGGACAAATACAGCAAAGGAAAGGATTCAGAAGGATATGGGCCAAGTGTAGGATTAGCGTAAATGGACCAGTTTGGTCCAAATGGCCTGTCTCCATGCTGTAGGACTCTGTGACATTGTTATGGACCAGGCCAGACCCTTCAAAACATTTTAAGAATGCAGCCCAGACCTTACCTTTTCGAATTGTGTTCAGCAAATGTAACCTGGATATTCCAGGAATGATACAACTGGCCAAACCACTCAGCTTGAAGGAAAAGAGTATTTATTTACAATCAAAAGAAAACAGAATTTAGAATAACTTAACTATTTGAAAACCCAACTATTTGAAAAAATGTAACTTGACAAAGAGTTGTTCCAATTTGCTGTAATAGCCTTGGCAAAAAGGTAAATATAAACACAGGGGTTCTTACAGGAGAGGAATTTCAGAAAGTGAGTCCACTGGAAAATGTTGAATTGGGGAACCTTTCTCACCAGCAGCTTTCTTTATCCAGGAGCTTCCAACCGACTGTTTGTCAAAAACAGCAAACTGGAAGAACTGGCCATTCTCCTTTTATTGGACAAGTGTTTAATATAAAACCTAAAAGCCTTTTCCCTGACTGTTGCCTTAGGCAGTATCTGTTAGCCATGAGCAAAGTCCCTAACCCAGACAAATTGGAACCTCTGCCTTTACAACCCCTCTTGAAAAAAAATCCAAGGACAACTCAAACTTGTGAAATGAGCAGCATTGCCACACTACTGTGAAAGCTGATTTAAGGCACCGATGCAGTTTTTCCACCATTTCTTTGTTCCCCATTACTACTTCTGCCTTTTCCAGTGGTACAATTTCTATTATTGACTCCCTCTTGCCTTTCATATATCTAAAGAAAACCTCTTGCAATATTCTTTTATGTTACTAACTCGCTGACCATTATATTTTATTTACACACCCACCCTTACTTTTTTTTAGTTACTCTCTGCTGTTTATTAAAGGCTTCCCAATCCTCCGGCTTCCCAATAATCTTCACCACATTGCCTGTTTTTTCTTTTGCTTTTATGCTGACCCTGACTTCCCTCATCAGCCATGGTTGCCTTGGCCTCCACTCAGTACCTTTCTTCTTCCTTGGGTTAACTTCCTGCTCTGCCTCCCAAATTACCCCCAGAAACTCCTGCCATTGCTGCTCCATTCTCTCTTATGCTCAGCTTCCTTTCTTACCAACTCTGGCCAGCTCCTCCCTCATGTCTTTGTAGTTACCTTAAGTTAATTGCATTACCGGTACAACTGACTCCAGATTCCCTGTCACAAACTGCAGGGTGAATTCTGTCATATTACGGTCAATACCCCCAAGGGATTCCTTCACCCTAAGTTCCCTAATCAGGTCTGCTTCAGTACACATCACCCAATCCAGAATTGCCTGTTCCATAGTGATCTCTACCACAAGCTGCTCTAAAAACCATGTTGTAAACATTCCATTAATTCCTACCCATGAGATCCCCAAACAATTTAATTTTCCAGTCTCCCTGCATATTGAAGTCCCTCATGACTATTGTAGCAGGGCCTTCTCTATCTCCTGATTTATTTTCTTCCTCATATCCTGACTGCTGCTGGGGGGTCCTGTGCTAAGTTCTCATCATGCTCTTTCTCCCTTGCAACTCCTCAACTCTACCCACACAGATTAAATGCATTCCAACTCTAAATCCCTTCTTGTGATTGATCTCATTTCATTTCTTACCAAGAAGGTAACCCCACCCCCATCTGCCCATCAGCATGTCCTGTCAATCGGATGTGCATCCTTGAGTATTTCATTCCCAGCCCTCAACCCCTTACAGCCAGGTCTCTGTGATACTCAAAACATCGTACCTGCCAATTCCAATCTGTGTTACAAGCTCATTTACCTCATTTCGGATACGCCCTGCATTCAGGTACAACACCCTCAGTCCTGCACTGACTGTCCTCCTTTTCATAGTTGTCCCCTTATGCACTGTGCCTAAAATTAATTTTCTGACCCTTTCCATAATCTATGTCCTATTAATTGTTTTGGGAACTTTACTAACCTCTCCTGAACCCTGCGTCACTTTAATGATTTTAAAGTCCTTGGGAACCTCAATTTGTGGCATCACTCTGTCTACCTTATTCCGAATGCGCTATCATAAAAAGATTTTAGGTTATTTCTACTGTCTGTATTGCCTTGTTACAATATGACATTCACAAATTCTGATCCTTCCTTTTATTTTCTGGTAACAATCAAACCCATCACTAACCACGACTCCCACCTTCGCCTGTGCCTTTCATTTTCTCACGTTTTGTGCAACTGAACCCATTTGCTTTCTCTTTGGGTTGACTTCAGGTCAATATTTATCCCTGAAATATCACTGAACATGCTTCATAATCTCATTTATTTTTGTGCGATATTGCTGTGTGCAAATTGTGTTTTCTGCATTACAACACTAACCAGTGTCCAGACAAGTCCCTGACTCTCTGTAAATGCTTTGGGAGAGCCTGACATACAAGTCTCTCTTTTGATGCACTGGGAACCTTTCAGATATCAGAGATGCCATTCCGTGGCTCTCCTAGACAGACAGCAGGACGGTGTCTCCTGGTGTCCTGGTCAATATTGATTCCCTAATTAGCATCACTAAAAATCTGATCCTCGCCTCATTGTCACCCAGCTCTCTGGGATCTTGCTGAGCACAGTCTGATGGAAAGAGCCACTGCAACATCCTTAGGTGGAGGCAGGTGCAACATAAATGCAAGTCTTTCTTTGAGGTTGGAGTCTCCAGAACATGACCCTTGCCCGTTGGATGCACGCTTCCATCTTCCAGGGAACATGGGATCATTAAGAGCAGTGTCACTGTCTGATCCCAGGACACTGAGACTCTTTGCACCCTCACATTTGACCTTACCCCAGTGCTGAGCTGGAAGACTTGAAACAAAATCTGGAACCTTCTACATGGACACCCAACGTGACTCCTTCCTGAAGTGTGCTGATCCAACTCTGCTCCAATGTTGTTGGATAAAGTTCTCCCGAGCTGTGAGTGATCGGAGGTTTGTTAAAGAGGTGTCGAACTCCACCCCACATACCAGCTCTTGCTCCATAGCTCTGGAGGCTTTGGTGTTTCAAGTGAATATCCAGGTGTTTTTTTCAATGTGATGAGGGTTTCTGCCGCTCTCACCCTTTCAGCTAGTGAGGTCCTGACCCCACCAGCCACTGGGTGAAACAATTACTCCTCAACTCCCCTCGAACCCTGCCCCCAATTCATTTCCATCTCTCTCCATGGTTATTGCCCTCTGTGCTGATGGAAATCAGTTCTTCCTACCCACTCTATCCAGACCCCTCATCATTTTACACACCATCGATCAACTCTCCCCTCAGCCTCCTGTGTTCCAAAGAAACCAGTCCCAGCCAAACCAATCATTCCTCAAAGCTAATACTCCTCATTCCTGACAAAATCCTCCACTGTCCCCATCTCTCGGGGGATCACATCCTTCCTGCAATATGGTGACCAGAACTGCACACAGTTCTCTCATTGTGCTCTAACGGGGCTTCATTTGAGGTCAGAAGTCACACGACACCAAGTTATAGTCCAACAGACTAATTTCAAATCACAAGCTTTCAGAGCTCTGTTCCTTCAGCACTGAAGTCACTTCACCTGAAGATGGAGCAGCGTCTCACAAGCTCGTGATTTTAAATAAACCTGTTGGACTGGAACCTGGTGTCATGTGACTCCTGAACATGTCCACCCCAGTTGGACACCAGAGCCTCCACATCATATCGATAGTTTCACATCTTTGCCGAGACTCTCTCTTTGGGAGTGTCACTCTTACTCTTTTGGGAAAAGATTCTGAATGATCTCTGTGCCTGTCTCATCCTTGGAGACCTCCCACTGCCCTGTCACTGATCTCCCATCAAGGCGATGGTTCCAGTGCTCTTTTATCAAATTACCACACAGTTTGGTAAAATGGATTGTTCCCAAATCAAAACTTTTACACTTGCTCCACGGTTCTCCATTTCCATCCCTATTCTCAATCTCACTGAGTTCCGATCACTGTCACTAAAATGCTCCCACATTGATAGCCCTTCCAGCTGCCCACATTCATTCCTCAAATGGTGGTCACGGACTGTCCCTTATCTTTCTGCTGCGTCACCATCACCTTCTCAGAGACAGTTAGGGATGGGCAGCGACTGGCTCTGCCAGTGCCATACACGTCCTAAAAAGCAATGTTTAAAATGCCAGTGCTTTGTCAGGTCTGCTAGGTACTGGGTACAAATGTTCAAACGTTTTAGCAGTTAATGTTCAGAGAGTCTATGTACCTTCAAAAGGCAGGGATTAAAATTGTTTCTCTTGTCTTTCAGTCCGTGACAACTCTCAGCCCAAGCTGACCCTGCTGCCCCCCTCCCCGGAGCAGGTCAATGCCAAGGGCACTGCCACCCTGGTATGCCTTGCCAATCACTTCTATCCCGATGAGCTGGAGGTGCAGTGGAAGAAGGACGGTGCAGTCATTTCGGACGGGGTTCAGACCAGCAACTACCTGCGAGCTTCGGACAGCACCTACAGTGTCAGCAGCCTGCTGACCCTCTCTGGGTCTGACTGGGAGTCCAACGCTCACTTCTCCTGTGCCCTCACCCATGTGACACTCCCCTCTCCCCTCAGCAAGAGCATCAGGAGATCAGAATGTGTGTAGAGTGTTTGAGACAGTCCACAGAGGAGACACAACTTTAAATAGAACAGTGCTGAGCTGGCAGGTCAAAGGTCATTTTCAGCACTGAATTTCAACTCTCTTCCTTCTCAGGACTGGCTTGGAGATACTTCTGAGCTTCAGGGGTTAAGGCTGGTTGTTGGGATAGTGTAGAGAAAACTTTACTCTTTATCTAGTCCCATGCATTCCCTGACCTGGATGTGTTTGATGGGGACAGTGCTAAAGACTGTCAGCTGTGCAAAAACAATGTGAACCTCAAAAGTCTCTGTTTCAGTAAAACAGACCTCCTTTCTGCTCAGCCGCCAGTTCCAATTTAAGGTTTTGTCACTGTTTAAAGGGACAGGATTCTCATGTTATTGAGAAATTCTCCACAAGTGTTTTCCTCAAGCTCCATTGTGGCTGTGAATTTGAGCAGCTTCCTCTGTCTGGGCTGTTAATTGCTGACTGTTTTCTGTCAATGTCAATCTGGAAAAGGGAATAAAGATGAAGAAGATTCAGTCTCTGTCTCTGTGTGTGCTTTGGGAATGGCCCGAGCTGAAGCCTCAGGGATAGGTGTATGAAGTGAAAAGCTCCACCCCACCCCCAGGTATGGAGCAGGAAGGGGAGAATAGAGGGGGCAATGGGGAACACAATAATCTGATGGGAATTCCCCTGAACACCAACACATCCTTTCAGCACAGCAAGATCCCGAGCCAAGCAGTTCAGTTCGCATTTTATTGATCAATTTGACCAGCAGGATCTTACTACCCAGAATAACAATCCCACAGGGTTTGCAAAGTTAATATTCCATACAGCATTTGATTTGTATTTGGAGAGAATGTGCAAAATCCACATAGATATTTTCCTGAGGCAGGGATCGAACCCAGGTCCCTGGCACTATGAAGAAGCAGTGCTAACCACTGAGCCACCTTGTCACCCACTATACTAACTTGATCCATCCCTGGTACAAAATATTCTGATGGCAATTCCCCCTCCACACCAACCCATCCATCAGGGACAGCAAGATCCTGAGCCAAGCAATTCAGATCAGGGTCACTGGGGTCACTCTATTGATCAATATGATCAGCAGAATCTTGGAACTCAAAATAACAATTCCACAGGGTTTGGGTAATAAATATTCCATAAATTAGACCTGGGTTTTCTTTACTTTTCAAATGAGATGGAATTGCCCCGTGTGTCCCTGGGGTCAGATTGAGAATGTTCAGTCTGGGAGTCATGGCTGGGGGGGGTATAGTCAATGATAAACTGGTTCCACTTTCTGCTGTCATATTCTGTAGCCCCTGGACCATCTCAGTGACAACCATCCAGGGCTCAGGGTGGATTCCAGAGCAGCTCATTGTCCTGACTGTTGTGTTCCTCAGTCCACACGTGGCTCCAGCAATCTCACTCCATGGTTCTTGTATCAGTGGGAACCATGGGGCTGAAATCTTATCCAAACAGAATCTCACACAGCAAGGAGGCTGCTGGTGGATCAGAAACGCCTTGGATTCAGTCCCAGATTCCACTGTGGCTCTTTCATCAAACACAGCATTAGCACACTGACACCACATTCAGAGGGCAATCCTGAGATGGGGCAAGTTTGGTTCTTGATTCCAATGTGAGGAAATGGGGGCTGGGTGTGAAATGTCTAGTCTGAAACTGGTGGGGGTACTTTATAATGAAGAATAGAAACTGATTTCAGGATAAAGTCAGGTGTTGATGGGAGTGAGGAATATCTCAGTGATCTGTCTCCAGAATCCACAGCCTACACACATCCTTCTGTCAGACACTGAAGTCTGAGAAAGTAGCTCATCGACATCCAATATTTTTCCAACCTTCCCAGAAAAGGTGAAATATTCTCTGTCTGAGTGATTCCCTGGGCAGGGCATTTTAAAAAGGGCTGTGGGAAAGGAACCGTTGGCTCTCAATGACAAAGTCAATGGAAGGATGTGGAGCTGACACTGTGAAACGTAAGGGCGCAGAGGATGACAGCAGAAGCAATTCAATGTTGTCACTCTCTCCTTTGGTAATAATTAGTTTTCCCTCATAATGTGCTCTCTTGTATTCGATCCACCTGTCTTTATTGCTTTGCTTCTTTTGACTTGAGTCTGTGGGTAGTTCCATCAAAACCCAATCTCCTCACACTCATCCTGGCCCCTGAAGAGATTGGTTAGAGAAGACTGAATTACAGCAAGTGACACAGATATTTCTTATCTTACCACATTGAATCAAACCATTGAGCCCATTAATCTTCAAAACAGATTCCAGCATTAAAGTCACATTTGTTGGTTATAAAAGTAACGTATTTCTCAGGCTGAAAGAAGGAAGCTTCAGACTGAGAAATGATCTAACTTAACCCAGATCCTGAGCATTGGCAAGTGGAACTAGATTGCGTTGGGATATCTGGTCAGCGTGGACAAGTTGAACCGAAGGTTCTGTCTCTGTGCTGTCTCTATGACTCTAATAGCACGACAGAACAAAGTGATATCAATTAGCACCAGTATAAATACAGGGCAGCCTATATCCTGCAGTTGGCACTCAGTGCAGCTGGCACAGAGGGATGCTGGGAGGTTTGGTCAATGTGGGAGTTCGGTGAACTGTGGGAAGGAGGTCTACCTTTGCTTTTCCAAACTGGTTTGGAACTGTCACTTCAGCTGATGGGAGCCTGCACATGCACTTGGTTTGAAAATAGCAAAATAATAAACAAGGGGACAGGAGTCTGTTGACCAGATCAGCTGGGAAGAGCTTTGTGTAAGGAACCATATCAATAGTATGCTTAGGAAACCTCAAATAGGGAAATCCTAGAAATGAAAAGTACTGAAACATTGATCCAGAGACTGAGGACAATTACTAGTTTCATGAAAGAATTGATTTCTTTCATTTGTAAGTGGATCAGCATTTGTTCATTAAACTGAAATGATTCAGGGTAAATACATCTGTAGTGACTGTATAAATCTACAGCAACTCCCACTCAGGGGGTTTGGATTGGAAGCTGAGTTGTAAGAATCCTGATACATCAGGGAGGGGCAGCGATACCTGGAGACTTTGTTCCAGATGGAAGGTGTAAGCCTCAGGACTGGGCAGTCCAATTCCATGTTAGTAAGGGGCAGGAGGGTATGACCCAAGAGGGGGTCAGATAAGGGTTTGGAGAATACAGTGGGACAGGAAAAACCCCCACTCTTCGAAACTCCAGTGAGATCAAGGCCAGCCTTTCCGATCCTTCCTCACCACACAGCCCCCTCATACCAGGGATCAGTCGGGTAAAACTCCTCTGAAACACTTCCAATGGATTTATATTCTTTCTGCAATTAGGAGACCAAAAGTTCATACAAACCTTGAGATGTCCAGGAAGAACTGAAACATCACATTCTCACTTTCAGATCCCTAATCACACCTGCTCTTACTTGCACCAGCCTTGTTACTGTCCATCTCTCATTGTCATGTACACAGTGGCGCTGAGCTGCTTTCTCGAACTGTTACAGTCTGTGTGCTGTAGGTAGACCCACAATGTGCGGAGGAAGGGAATTCCATGAGCCTGACCCAATAACAATGTAGGAACAGCGATATATTTCAATGAGAGGAACTTGCAAAGAGTGGTGTTCCTGTGTATCTGCTACCATGTCCTTCTTGATGGACGTGGTCATGGGTTTGGAAGGTGCTCTCTCAGGATCTTTGCTGAACCTCTGCAATGTATCTTGTAGATAGTGCTCACAGCTGTTACTGAGGGTCAGTGTGGAGGCAATGGATATATGTCGATGTGGTGCCAATCAAGCCGGCTGAAATTTGATAAACAAGATTTAAATAAAATAAAATAACATAAAACAGGTTAAAATGAAATAAAATCATCAAAAACTGTGGCTTCTTTTTGATAAAACATCACTGAATCCAAAACATTATTACCTCCTCTCTCTAATGTGGCTGCACCTGTTCCCTTTCTCCAGCATCTTGTTTTATTTGAGATTTGCTGTATTTTACTCTTTTAATCATTGGTTATAAGAGAAGCATTGGTCAGCACACTGGGGAGATTTTCCCTGAGATGGTCACAAAGCCCTTTTATTCACATCGACCTGAGAGGGCAGTGGTTTAACCGATCATCCAGCAGATGGCGTCTTTACCTTTGCCAGCCTCAGGATAGTGCTCCAGTGTCTGGAGTGGGGCTTGAAACCTGCAGGTTCAGGTGACGGTGTTACCACTGAGGCCGTCTATTCTTTCCTGGGATGTGGGTGTCACTGACAAGACCAGCATTTGTTCTCCATCCCTAACTGCCCTGAAACTGAGTGGCTTGCTCGGCCTTTCAAATGGCAGGTAAGGGTCAGCCACATTGCTGGAGTCCTGGCAGAGTCAGATGTCTACAACAGGTCTACAAGAACAAGGCCCTTCGGCCCAATGAGCCAAAGCCAGTCAAAACAACCATCTCACTATTCTAATTCCATGTTCCAGCAGTTGGCCCGCAGCCCTGTAAACCTTGGCATCACAGCTGCACATCAAAGTACGTCAATGTTATGGGAGAGCTTCTGCCTCAACTACCCTTACAGAAAGCAAGTTACAAATTACCACCACCTTCTGCATGAAAGCGTGTTTCCTCACATTCCCTCTTAATCTTCTGCCATTTCCCTTAAATCTATGCCCGCGGTCATTGATCATGAAATAACTCCACATCATCAAGTCACCCTTTATTTACACATCAACCATCCTTGACTGTAATGTCTCATATAAAGTTAGGCACCAGAGGCACAGGGTCCCTAACACCCAACCTGTTTGATGTCAGTAAGTCATCTCCCTGTTATATCCTTGTAAAGATTTGAGCTTTTCTTGTGAAACTCCTTTGGGATTTTTTAATGGCACAGAGTCTCCACACACTCCCATCTCTCTTGATGCTCACCCTTGTCTGGTTAATTCTTCCCATTTCCTTCTCTTCTTTCAGTTCATTCCATTTCAGTAAAGTCTGTGATATTTCCACGGATGATGTGTACTTGAAACCGCCATAGAGAAGCTCCTGTGAAGAAGCACTACAATAGAAGGAAGGCTGATATTTGCAGGAAGCCTGGACTGTGCCCTTGTGAACCTTTTCCAAACATTTCCATGTGATCTGTCAGCTTCCTTCAACTCTTCCCATTTCCTCCAAATCCAGTGGGTGGCCATGGGTCCCAGCTATGTCTGCTTGTTGTCGGCTACATCAAACAACACCTCACCAGTACATGCACAGGCACCGTTCCCCAAATCTTCCGCCATTACATCAGTGACTGCATCAGTGCTGCATCCTGCACTCAGGCTGAACTGGAGCTGTTCATCAACTTTGCTAAGAACTTCCAACCTGCCCTCAAATTCACGTAGTCTATCTTGGACAAATCCCTCTCCTTTCTTGACCGCCCCATTTCCATCTCCGGTGACAGTCTAGGAACAGACATTTACTGTAAATCCACAGACTCACACAACTACCTGGTCAACACCTCCTCCCAACCAGTATCCTGCAAGAACACCACCCCGTTTTCCCAATTCTTCCATCTCCGTAATATCTGCTCGAACGAGGAGATGCTCCCCTCCCAAGTGTCCCAGATGTCCACTTATTTTGAACAATGTACTTTTCCCACCTCTGCCATCCAGAAAGCCCTCCACCGCACCTCCTCCATTCTCTGCTCCCCAAATCTAAACACTCCCCTCCAAAATGCAATAGAGACAGGGTCCCCCTTGTCTTCACCTTACGTCCAATCAATCTCCGCATCCAACGTATCATCCTCAAACAATTCTGACAACTCCAGCTCGACCCCACTATCAAGAACATCTTCCCCTCCCCACCCCTCTCTGCCTTCCACAAGGACTGTTCCCTTTGCCAATCCTTGGTTTTCACCACACTTCACACCTACCCCCTCCTCCCCAACAAAACCCTGGTACCTTCCCCTGCAACTGTAAAAGATGCAAAACCTGCCCACACACCAAACCCTGTCATTTCCATCCAGGGCCCCAGTCCTTCCAGGTCAGACAGAGGTTCACCTGCCTCTCCTCCAACCTAGTTTATTGTATCGGTGCACCCGTTGTGGTCTTCTCTGCATCGGTGAGACCAAACGTAAACTAAGGACATGTTTTGATGAGCATCTCAGCCAGGCTCACAAAGGCTGACCTGGCCTCCCAGTCACTGCCTATTTCAATTCCCCTTCCTATTCCCTCTCTGACATGACTATCCTCTGCCTCCTCCATTACCATAAGCAATCAGACTGCAAATTGGAGGAACAAATAATTATCTTTTGCCCGGGGTTGCTTACAACCCAGAGGAATCAACATTGAGTTCTCCAGTTTCAAAAAGCCTGCCTTTCCCAACTTTCGACTCCCTTTCCAGTCCCCCTCCTCCATTCTATTCCACTTACGGACCCTCCCTTCCAGCCACCAAATGGATTCATTCCTCCCATCGACTAAGCACTTCCAACCCTCTACCTGTGTTCATCCATCAATACCTTCCACTCCACCATTCCCCTCCACCCACGCAAACAACCGATCCCACCTTGATTTGCAGCTCCCCTTACCCCCACCTGCAGTTCTGAAGAAGGGTTATACCCGAAATGTTGACTGCTCCACCTCCAGATTCTGCCTGACTTGCTGTGTTCTTCCAGCCTCCTGTAAGCCTCCATCCCAGCCTGGTAACGATCTCGGACACTGGAAGGAAATGCCCAGGGCGCAGGTTAACGTGGTGCAAAAAGCCTTTCAGCTGAAGCTTCAGTGTTTGCCTTCAGTGTGGATTTTCAGTTACTGATTTACTCCCCTGTTATGTGACAGGAAGAAAGAACACTTGTTGGTGCAGTGTTTTTTTGTAATCGTCCAGGATATTTAAAGCTGCCTGCACAGTGCAATCACCTTCACAAGACAAAATGCTGAGGTCCCAAAATCAGCAAACGAATGATGAGACAAATCCTTTTGGTGGCATTAGTTGAATATTGAGCAGGATACCTGAGGGAATCTCTTCAGAATGGGATCTTGTCGAGCCCCCTGAGGTGGAGGGATTGGGGTCTGGATGGTGCTGGTGGGGCTTTAAATGAACATCCCATACATAACATTGTGTCAGAGTTCACTGCAGTCTCAGCCTGGATTCTGTGTTCTCATTTCTGAGGTGGCTTTCAATGCAATGACCATTTGACTCTGAAGCAGGAGCATTGCCCATGGAGTCACCGTCAGTAACAATGTAAACTGTGTAGCTCTGAAAGGATATCATCTCATTCATCAAATCTGTTTCTGCCCCTCTGCAGGCTGACCAGGCTGCTGATGCCTTTCCAATACTCCCAGGTTTTCCCATGTGCCACAGCTCATTCTCCTGAAGGATAGTTTACTCAGAGTCAAAAAGTGTGGTGCTGGAAAAGCACAGCAGGCAGGCAGTTGTGCTCAGGCCGAGGACATGACCTTGTCCCTCTGTCAGATTCTCTTCGAGAAACTCATGGCTCACCACCGCCCTCTCCAGGACAGTTAGGGAAGGGCAACAGCAAGGAGAGAGATTAGATTAGATTACTTACAGTGTGGAAACAGGCCCTTCGGCCCAACAAGTCCACACCGACCCGCCGAAGCGCAACCCACCCATACCCCTACATTTGCCCCTTACCTAACACTACGGGCAATTTAGCACGGCCAATTCACCTGACCCGCACATCTTTGGACTGTGGGAGGAAACCGGAGCACCCGGAGGAAACCCACGCAGACACGGGGAGAACGTGCAAACTCCACACAGTCAGTCGCCTGAGGTGGGAATTGAACCCGGGTCTCAGGCACTGTGCAGCCACCGTGGTGGGGACGCGTCGCTGCAAGTGCTGTACTCTGCAGTTTGGTGACCCACTTTGATAGCTGTTTGTTCAATCTTTGAGTGCAATTCATTTTTTTGCTGATCCCAGCGTCAATCCAAAGGACTCTCCACCTTTCAGTCTGACAAACCAGGTTCACCCATGTCATGGCTCTGTTTCTGACCGAGAGTCCAGTCTTTCAAAGAGATGAATTCAAGCCTCACCAGTTTGATCATTTTAATTTTACATCATTTCTCCTGATTTCTCCCGGGATGGGGCGGGCGTTGACGTGTTGGTTATTGGTTGCCTTCCCCTAATTGTCCTGGAGAGGGCGGTGGTGAGCCATGTAATATCTGGAAAGGAAGGCGCTGGAATTTGTACAAAAAAAGACATGAAATTCAATGTGATGTTCACAAATGTTCTTTTGGCGAGGGTGCCTGGTCTGTGACTCCTGCCCCACCGTGACATGATCCATTTTTAATGACCCATGATCTGGCTCAGCAAAGAACTTCGTCCAAGCAACTGGGGGTGGGCAATATTTATGAAGCTCACCAATGATGAAGCAGAAATAATAATGAGAAGGAATAATGCAGCTCCTTGCTCTCTGCCTTTTAGCCTCTGAGCCAGCACACTCTCACCGTTCTGGGTCTCTAATCCTCTAACATTAATTCATTAAAGTGTGGGAATATAGGAAGAGGTTTTATTTTGAACTATAAGGTCTCTTTTCTCCGTGACTCTCTCCTTTTCAACCCCCTACAATCCTGTCACCAGATGCTTGTGCTGACAGCCTTGTTGTGCAGAGTGAAAGCTCTCGGTGTTCTCTGAGGCCTCACTGCCTTGTGTCTGTCTCCACTGCAACATAAGACAAATGACGTGTTTCTAAAACCCTGTTGAAATTAAAAGCCAGCAAAGAAAATGACTGCAACAAGAATTGAGTTGGTCTTGTTCAAAAAAATAATTTTCATTTTAAAATTACATTTTTGTCAGTGAGTGACAAAGGAAAGATGGGGGTCCAGGATTGCTGCAGCCTCTGTCAGAACATAGGGCCCAGGAGCAGGAGCAGGCCTTTTGGGAGCTGCTGTGCCAATGAAGAAGATCACTGCTCATCTGGGTATGGTCTCGCCCGTACTTTCTGCTTCCCCACCCCCTCCCATTATCCTTAATTGCCTTGTTCATCAAAAAATCTGTCGACTGTAACCTTGTGCCAACTCCATGAGTGAACCTCCATTCCCATGTAGAGAAGAGAATTCCACAGACTATCAATCCTCAGCAAGAAAACCCCTCCTTCCCTTTAAACTGGAGACTGGTTTGTGTTAAACCTGCCCTCCAGTCCTCGTCTGCCCGATAACAGGAACCACCCTCTCAGTATCCAGCCTGTGATGTCACCTTCAGATCAGAAACTGGTTAATGAGAGAGAACAGGTTACATCAGTGAGACTTTTCCCCAGAGATGATGAACAGTGTTGATGTAAATTGTTTTTTCCAGTCCAGAGTCCAGAACAAGAGGGTTGTTAAAATTGTAATTCAGACGATTTCAGGAAAATTTCTTTCCGACAGAGTGATGGAAATCTGGAACCCTCAATCCAAAATAAAAAGCTGTTGAGGTTGGGTTTCAATATCCATTTTCTCAGGGCAGTACGGTTTACAGGACAAAGGGAGAATGTATTCCAGGTCAGCCATGGCCTGATTAACTGGGGAACTAGGTCAAAGCAACTGATTGGTCATTCCCACTGGAATCCACTGGAATGACTACTGGTGTGTTTGCGCTAATGGAAGGAGTCATTACCCATAGTCTTCAGCAGCTGTGCAAGTCCTCCATAGTAACTAGAAAGCAGCTGTTTCACTGTGCCTGAACAATACAAAGTCAGAGGACTCACTACACCAGGTTCTAGCCCAACTGATTCATTTGAAATCACAAGCTTCTGAAGCGCTGCTCCTTTATCAGGTGTACCCCAGTCCACCATCGACATTTCCACATTACTGAACAGTCCAAATAAACTGGGGCTCTGTGAGGATCGAACCAGCTGGATCTGTACAAACGAGGAGAGAGAGAGAGAGAGAGAGAGAGAGAGAGACAGAGAGAGAGAGAGAGAGAGAGAGAACATCTTTTGAACCAGGATACCTAATTGCACCACAATAAAAATGCTCTGCATGCTGTGATATATCAAAAATAAGCACTTTGGTGTAACTTTTGATTGTCCTCACAGTGTGCTATTTTATTCATGATGTGATACACGGAGACTATGTCAACGTTGGGTGGCAAAAAGTATATTTTCTCCACTAATCCCTTTCCAAAACGCGCTCTCCATCTTGCTTTAATCCTTATTGACTCTTCTACAATTGCCTCTATTTCCTCACTCCTTTCCGGTCCCAAAGGAACATATGGACAGACTTCATGACCCCACTCTGTCTTAAGTTCATGTGTAGTGTATTGGAGCTTCGGCTCCTCCCTCAGGCCCAGGTGTAGGGGCCTGTTCAACAATCTGCACATTGTCCTTTGTCTCTTTCTGAATGAACTGGATCAAGTTGCAGTAACGATCTGGCAACAAGGTGTCTTGTCTAAAATGTTCCCAGCATTGGATACAGAACTGGCTGTGTCAGAGGAGAGAGCATAGTGATGGAAGGATGGATTTCAGAATGGAGGGCTGTGTCTTGTGGGGTTTTGCAGGGATCAATGATGGGACCTTTGCTGTTCATGGTCTCCATAAGTGATTTGGACGAAAACATGGCTAGTCTAATTCATGAGTTTGTGGATGCCACAAAGATTGCTGGAGTTGCAGTTAATGATCAGATTATCAGAGGATACAGCAGGACATAGATCAATTGGATGCATGGATAGAAAATGGCAGATGAAGTTTAATCCAAATAAATGTGAAATGATGCATTTTGAAAGATGAAGCACGTGGCAGAATACCTGCACAGTGAATGGCAGAATCCATTGGAGTATTGAAATGCAGAGGGATCTCGGTGTACATGTTCACAGATCACTGAGAGTGGCAGCACCGAAGGTAGTAAAAAAGGCAATGGCAGGCTTGGCTACATTGGGAGGAGCACTGAGGATTAGGATAGACAAGTTATACTGCAGCTTTACTGAACTTTAGTTTGGCCACACTTGGAATATTGCATATGGTTCTGGTCACTATGACCAGAAGGATGTGGATGCTTTGGAGAGGGTACTGAAAAAATGTACCAAGAATGCTGTCTGATATGAGGGATTTTCCCAGGGTAGAGGGGTCAGTTACTAGGGGACACAGGTACAAGGTGTGGGAGGGGGTGGGTGGGTGCAGTGGGGAATTAAAACAGATGTGTGAGGTAAGTATTTCACACAAACGGTGGTGAGGGCTGGAACACGCTGCCAGTGGAAGTGGTGGAAGCAGACACAATAGCAGCATTCAAGAAATACCTGGATGAATACACGGAAAAGAAGGGAATAGAGGGATATGAATCCTGTAGGTGAATACAGTTTCGGTGAGGAAGGGCAAAATGTGTCAACACAGGCTGGGAGGGCCGAAGGGCCTGTTCCTGTGCTGTATAGTTCCTTGTTCTTTGGTCCCTGCTGTTGAATTGGATTCAAACCAACAATGCAGGAAGACTCATGATGAAGTGGGTGTTTGTTTGATTTCTCACTTGTGTTAATACAGTTTTAAATGTGTCTGCGTACTTTCCCCTCTCTCTCTGTGGAGGGTGTCACTGTCATTGTCTCCACCCGACCTTTCCACTCTCATAGTGATAGCAGTTTTTGCATTCCTTCTGTTCGGGGAGCTGTCATTCCCCCGCCCATATTACAACAATGACTAGACTTTGGAATTTCTCCATTAGCTGTAAAACATCTTTGAACATCCTGAGCTCATGAACAGTGTAACAGAAGGCAATTCTCTCTCCTTTTTGTTTCCTCTCCATGCCTTCCCATCTGTCTCCCCACAACATCCCTCCCTTGTTTAAAATCTGGAATGAATTATGAATCTCTGGGAGAATTTAATCTGTGGCAACATTGAGACTAACAACAACCACCTCCTTGGTGGGCTTTGAGTGTGAAGGTCAATAACACTCTCACTGGGACTTGATCTGGGTTGTCTCCAGTCAGTCAGTGTTATTGTTCTGGGGCCAGACATTACTGACCAACCTTAGACCCTGTGCTCCGATTGAGATGACGGATGACCTGCACTGGGCTTTAACACACTGTTACCACAGCACAGAGAGTGAAATCATGTAGCGCTGGTTAGGCAGAATCCCTGGAGCAGGAGAGTCGACGTTTTGAGCATAAGCTCTTCATCAGGAATGGAGAGGAGGGAGTGAGGAGTCAGAGAGATAAATAGGAGGGAATTGGGGCTGGCGAAAATGTAATGAAGATTGCAATAGGTACGTGGAGGTGGGGGGTGACAGTGATAGGTCAGAGTGAAGGGTGGAGTGGATAGGTGGGAAGGAAGATGGACAGGTAGGACAGTTCAAAAGGGTGGTGCCGAGTTGGAGGGTTGGATCTGGGATAAGCTGGGGGAGTGGAGATGAGGAAACAAGTAACATCAACATTCAGAGTATTGAGTACAGGAGTTGGGAGGTCATGTTGCGGCTGTACAGGACATTGGTTAGGCTACTGCTGGAATATTGCATGCAATTCTGGTCTCCTTCCTATGGAAAGATGTTGTGAAACTTGAAAGGGTTCAGAAAAGATTTACAAGGATGTTGCCAGGGTTGGAAGATCGGAGCTACAGGGAGAGGCTGAACAGGCTGGTGCTGTTTCCCTGGAGCATCAGAGGCTGAGTGATAACCTGATAGAGTTTTACAAAATTACGAAGGGCATGGATAGGATAAATAGACAACATCTTTTCCAGTGGTTGGGGAGTCCAGAACTAGAGGGCATAGGTTTAGGGTGAGAGGAGAGGAGAAAGATTCAAAAGAGACCTAAGGGGCAACTTTTTCACGCAGAGGGTGGTATGTGTATGGAATGAGCTGCCAGAAGATGTGGTGGAGGCTGGTGCAATTGCAACATTTAAGAGGCATTTGAATGGGTATATGAATAGGAAGGGTTTGGAGGGAGATGGGCCGGGTGCTGGCAGGTGGGACTAGATTGGTTGGGATATCTGGTCGGCATGGACGGGTTGGACTGAAGGGTCTATTTCCATGCTGTACATCTCTATGACTCTATGACTCTATAACATTCATTCCGTGTCATTGGAGGGTCTCAAGGTGGAAGATGTGGTGTTCTTCCTCCAGTTGTTAGATGGCTTCAATTTGGCGGTGGAGTAGGCCTAGGGACTTGCATATCCTTAGCAAGTGGATGGGGAGTTGAAATGGTCGGCCACAGGTGGTGGGGTTGTTTAGTGTGTGTGTCCTGAAGATATCATCTTCCAATCCTCCAATGAAGATGCACTGTCCTCACCAAAACATGTTGGCAAATCTCTTCGTAACACATAAAGGGAGAGAAACATTGAAAACTGTATTATCATGAGTGAGAGTCCACTTGAAACAAGGACTATGATGTTAAATGCTCCAGCCGTAAAGAACACTGGTGTATTGATGTCATTATCTTATTAAACAATATTAAAACCTCAGCCAAACATTTTCCTGCAGACAGTGTATTTAAAATATCAAGAGGCTTTCCCCATTGTTGGTTTGATCAGTGACGTAACAAGGAAGCAGCAGCTGCCCCATGAACTCCAACAAAAGAATGAGAACAGGCTCTTCATATGGAGCTGGCTCCCGAGAATCCAATTCAACAGCAGGGACCAAAGAACAAGGGACAATACAGCACAGGAACAGGCCCTTCGGCCCTCCAAGCCTGTGCTGATACATTTTGCCCTTCTATACTGAAACTATCTTCATCGACAGGATTCATATCCCTCTATTCCCTTCCTATTCATGCATTAGTGCAGGAATTTCTTGAATACTTCTATTGTGTCTGCTTCCACCCCCTCCTCTGGCTGTGTGTTCCAGGTAGTCAACTTCCTCTGTGTGAAATACTTGGTTTGTACACCTCTTTACAATGAATTCCCCCAAACCCCTGCACCTTGAACCTGCGTCCCCTAGTATTTGACCCCCTCCACCCTGGGAAAAAGTCTCATTATTTCCACTCTGCCTATCCCATTCACAACTCTGTAAACTTCTATCAGGACGCACCTCATTTTCCTGCATTCCAGTGAAAACAAACTCAGTCTCTCCAACCTTTCTTCAGAACTACAATCCCCCCATACCAGACAATATCCTGGTAAACATTTTCTGCACCGTCTTCAAAACATCCACATCCTTCTTTTTGGACTGTGTGCAGTTCTATGCAACCAGAACTGTGTGCACTATTCCAAGTGTGGCCGAACTAAAGTTCTATAAAGCTGCAGCATAACTTGTCTGTCCTTACACTCAATGCCCCTTCCAATGAAGGCAACCAGGCCATCAGCCTTTTTTACTGCCTTACCTCCCTGTGCTGGCACCTTCAGTGATCTGTGAACATACACACCCAGATCCCTCTGCATATCAATACTCCAAAGGATTCTGTCATTCACTGTATAATTCCCACCTGTACATCACCTTCCAAAATGCATCACCTCACATTTGTCTGGATTAAACTACACCTGCCATTTTTCTGTCCAAGCATCTCTATCCTGCCATATCCTAGATAATCCTTCTCATTCTCTGCACTTCTACCAATCTTTGTATCAATTGTAAAATTACTAATTAGACCAGCTACGCTTTCCTCCAAATCATTTATGTAGACCATATACAGCAGAGTTCCCTGTGGAACACCACGAGTCACAGCCCTCCATTCTGAAAACCATCCCCCCATCACTGCCCTCTGTCTCCTCCTACTCAGCCAGTTCTGTGCCCAATGCTGGAAACATTTTAGACAAGACACCTTGTCGCCAGCTCTTACTGCAACTTGATCCAGTTCATTCAGAAAGAGGAAAAGGACAATGTGCAGATTGTTGAACAGGCCCCTACACCTGGTCCTGAGGCAGGAGCCCAATCTCCAACACACTGGCCTCACTTCACACCAACCTTCACACAGTGCGGGGTCATGAACTCCGGCCATCAATCCCTCTGGGACCGGGACGGGGTGGGGGAACAGGGACAATTGTAGAAGAGTCAATAAGGAGTAAAGAAAGATGGAGAGAGTGTGTTGGAAAGTGTTCAATGGAGGGAACATACCTTGCGATACCCAATACTGACAGAGTCTCCATGTATCACAGAATGTACAAAACAGCACTCCAGTAATGTGGCTGACCCTTACCTGCCATTTAAAAGGCTAAAGAAGCCACTCAGTTTCAGGACAGGTAGGGATGGGGAACAAATGCTGGTCTTGCCAGTGACTCCCACATCCCAGAAAAGAATAGATGGGTTCAGTGATAACACCGTCACCTGAACCTGCAGGTTTCAAGCCCACTCCAGACACTGGAGCACTGTCCTGAGGCTGGCAAAGGCAAAGACGCCATCTGCTGGATGATCGGTTAAACCACTGCCCTCTCAGGTCGATGTGAATATAAGGGCTTTGTGACCATCTCAGGGAAAATCTCCCCAGTGTGCTGACCAATGCTTCTCTTATAACCAATGGCATTAAAACAGATACATAAACAAAATACTGCAAATCTCAAATAGAAGCACGATGCTGGAGAAAGGGAACAGGTGCAGCCTCTGTGGGAGAGGAGGTTTAACTTTTTGGGTTCAGTGATGTTTTATCAAAAAGGCAGCAAAATTATATTTTATTTAATTTTATGCTGTTTTATATTATTTTCTTTAAATTTTGTTGAAAACAAGTTTACCCGCTTGATTGGAACCACATTCACACACATGCATTCCCCCCACACCGACGCTCAGTAACAGCTCTGTGTACTATTTACAAGATGCACTGCAGAGATTCACCAAAGATCCTGAGACAACAGCTTCCAAACCCATGACCACTTATATTTGGACAAGGACAGCAGGTACACGGGACCATCACCCCAGCAAGTTCCTCTCCAAGTCATTCACCAGTTTGACTTGGAAATATGAAGCAGTTCCTACATCATCACTGGGTCACAATCCTGGAATTCCCCTCCTATGACATTGTGGGTCTACCAACAGCAGACTGACTGCAGGGGTTCAAGATGGGAGCTAATCACCACCAGGTCCAGGGCAATTAGAGATGGACAGTAAAAAGCCTGGTACAAGAGAGTGTAAACGTGCTTAAGGACCAGAAAGTGAGACTGCGATGTTTCAGTTATTCCTGGACATTGGTGTGACCACATCTCAAATACTGAGGGTAGTTTTGGTCTCCCTATTGAAGGAAGAATATAAATGCATCGGAGGTGGTTCACAGGAATTTTACCCGATTGATCCCTGGAATGAGTGGGCTGTGATGAGGAAAGATTGGAAAAGGAGATAAAGGGAATGGGGCGGAGCAGGGTGTTGAGGTAGGGATAGGTTGAGAATGGTAGAGAATATGACCTGATTAGTCGATGGGAGAGTAATTTGTATTCATCCCTCCCATCAACCAATCCTCTACCTACCTTCACCTATCCCCATCTCACCACCTGCCCCCCACTACTCCCTTTATCTGCAGCTCCCCCATCATTCCCCCACCTCCCAACCCACCCCCATTCCTGAAGAAGGATTACAGCCAAAACATTGATTTCTCCACCTCCTGATGCTGCCTGGCTTGCTGTGTTCTCCCAGCCTCCTGCTTGTCAACCTTGGATTCCAGCATTTGCACTTTCTTTTGTCTCTAATCTCTTCAGGGGCCTGGATGAGAGTGAGGGAATTGGGTTTTGATGGAGCTACCCACAGACTCAAGTCAAAAGAAGCAAAGCAAGAAAGGCAAGTGGATCGAATACAAGAGACCAAATTGTGAGCAAAAACCAATTATTACTAGTTTAGCAATTGCAAAGCAGAGAGTGACAACATTGAATTGCTTCTGGTGTCATCCTCTGTGCCCTAACATTTCACAGTGCCAGCTCCACATCCTTCCATTGGCTTTGTCATTGAGAGGCAACAGTTCCCTTCCCACAGCATAGAACATAGAACATAGAAAAATACAGCGCAGTACAGGCCCTTCGGCCCTCAATGTTGCGCCGACCGAATCCTACCTAACCTACACTAGCCCAATAACTTCCAAATGCCTATCCAATGCCCGTTTAAATGACCATAAAGAGGGAGAGTTCACCACTGCTACTGGCAGGGCATTCCATGAACTCACAACCCGCTGTGTAAAGAATCTACCCCTAACATCTGTCCTATACCTTCCACCCCTTAATTTAAAGCTGTGTCCCCTTGTAACAGCTGACTCCATTAGCGGTAAAAGGTTCTCAGTGTCTACCCTATCTAAACCCCTAATCATCTTGTACACCTCTATCAAATCTCCCCTAAACCTTCTTTTCTCCAATGAGAACAGCCCCAAGTGCCTCAGTCTTTCCTCATACGATTTTCCTACCATACCAGGCAACATCCTGGTAAACCTCCTCTGCACTCGTTCCAATGCCTCCACATCCTTCCTATAGTATGGCGACCAAAACTGCACACAATACTCCAGATGAGCCGCACCAGAGTCTTATACAACTGCAACATGACCTCAGGACTCCGGAACTCAATTCCTCTGCCAATAAAGCCCAGTACACCATATGCCTTCCTCACAGCACTATTTACCTGGGTGGCAACTTTCAGAGATCTGTGTACATGGACACCAAGATCCCTCTGCTCATCCACACTACCAAGTAGCCTACCATTAGCCCAGTAATCCATCTTCTTGTTACTCCTACCAAAGTGAATGACTTCACACTTAGCTACATTGAATTCCAATTGCCACCTTTCTGCCCAGCTTTGCAACTTGTCTATATCCCGCTGTAACCTGCCACATCCTTCCTCACTATCCACAACTCCACCGACTTTTGTGTCATCCGCAAACTTACTCACCCAGCTTTCAAGCCCCTCCTCTAGATCATTTATAAAGATAACAAAAAGCAATGGTCCCAAAACAGATCCTTGAGGTACACCGCTAGTAACTGCACTCCAAGATGAACCTATACCATCAACTACTACCCTCTGTCTCCTTCCAGCCAGCCAATTTCTAATCCAAACCTCTAATGCACCCTCAATGCCATACCTCCGTAGTTTTTGCATTAGCCTACCATGGGGTACCTTATCGAACGCCTTACTAAAATCCATATACACAACATCTACTGCTTTACCCTCGTCCACCTCCTTAGTCACCTGCTCAAAGAACTCAATAAGGTTTGTGAGGCACGACCTGCCCTTCACAAAACCATGCTGACTATCCTTGATCACGTTATTCCTATCCAGATGTTCATAAATCTTATCCCTTACAATTCTCTCTAAGACTTTGCCCACCACAGAAGTCAGACTCACTGGCCTATAGTTACTCGGGCTATCCCTACTCCCTTCTTGAACAAGGGGACCACATTCGCCATCCTCCAGTCTTCTGGTACTATTCCCGTTGACAATGACAACATAAAAATCCAGGCCAATGGCTCTGCTATCTCCTCCCTAGCTTCCCAGAGGATCCTAGGATAAATGCCATCAGGCCAGGAGACTTATCTATTTTCATCCTTTCCAGTATTCCCAAAACCTCTTCCCTACATACTTCAATGCCATCCATTCTAAAATGCACTTTTAATATGTCCTGTCCCAGGGAATCACTGACAAAGAAAATATTTCACCATTTCTGGAAAGTTGGAGAAATGTTAGATGTCAAGGAGCTGTTTCTCAGCCTTCAGGGTCTGACAGAAGGATGTGTGTAGGCTGTGGATTCTGGAGACAGATCACTGAGATATTCCTCACTCCCATCAACACCTGACTTTATTCTGACATCAGTTTCTATTCTTCATTATAAAGTACCCCCACCAGTTTCAGACTAGACATTTCACACCCAGCCCCCATTTCCTCACATTGGAATCAAGAACCAAACTTGCCCCATCTCAGGATTGCCCTCTGAATGTGGTGTCAGTGTGCTAATGCTGTGTTTGAATGAAAGAGCCACAGTGGAATCTGGGACTGAATCCAAGGGGTTTCTGATCCACCAGCAGCCTCCCCGCTGTGTATGAGATTCTGTTTGGATAAGATTTCAGCCCATGGTTCCCACTGATACGAGAACCATGGAGTGAGATTGCTGGAGCCACATGTGGACTGAGGAACACAAAGTCAGGACAATGAGCTGCTCTGGAATCCACCTGAGCCCTGGATGGTTGTCACTGAGATAGCCCAGGGGCTACAGAATATGACAGCAGAAAGTGGAACCAGTTTATCATTGACTGTCCTCCCCAGCCGTGACTCCCAGACTCCCCCGGACTGAACATTCTCAATCTGACTCCAGGGACACACGGGGCAATTCCATCTCATTTGAAGAGTAAAGAAAACCCAGGTCTAATTTATGGAATATTTATTTCCCAAATTGTTCTTATGCAATTGTTATTCTGAGTAACAAGGTCCTGCTGGTCATATTCATCAATTTCGGGTTCCCAGTGGCTCTGGCTCCCAAACAGTTGATTTGAATTTCTTGGCTTTTGATCTTGCTGTGCCTAAGGGATGGGTGAGCGTTGATGGGGAATTTGCATCAGATTATTGTGTTCCCCATTGTCCCCTCCTGATCATGATCCTGATTACAGCCTGGAGACCTGGACATAACTTTCATCAGATTCTTTATTTCTTGCAGTTCCTCAACTCTACCCACCCAGATTCTACTTCTGACTCTATATCACTTCTTGCTATTGATTTAATTTCATTTCTTACTAAAAGGCAACTCTTGCCCCTCTGCCCATCTGCCTGTCCTTTTGATAGGACATATATCCTTGGATATTTAGTTCCCAGCCCAGAGCCCCTGACAGCCATATCTCTGTGATACCCACAACATCATACCTGCCAGATTCAATCTGCACTACAAGTTCATTCCTGCATTGACTGCACTTCTTCCCATCATTGTCCTCTTATCTCTTGTGTTTGATGTTCAACTCTTGATCCTTTCCGTACTCTCTGTCCTATTATATCTTCCAGAAACCTGAATAACTTCTCCTGAGCCCTCCTCCACTTTAACTAGTTTAAATCCCTTGGAAACTCAATTTACCTCAATTTGTGGCATCACTTTGTCTCCGTACTCGGAATGGTTCATGCATTTAGATAAAACCTCTTTAAGTTTGTTCTATTATTGATTTTCCCTGCACATGGTTCCTTTGATATTCAAAATTCTGCCCCTTCCTTTTATTTTCTGGTAACAATCAATCCCATCACTATTCACCAACCTACCTGCTCCTTTCCACTCTATTTCCTCATTTTCCATCCAACTCAACCGAATTATTGGGTCTTTGAGTTGAGTTCAGGACAATATTTATCTTTGAACCAGCATCATTAACAGTGGTCTTTGATCTCATTGCTTTTTATGGGATCTTGCTGAGTAGAAACTGGCTGCCACTTTCCGACATTGTAACAGTGACTGGTTTTCAAACAAAACTGTCTATAAATGTCTTTGGGAGAGTCTGAGGTGTTAAGGGTTCAATTGAACTTCAGTTAGAGTCAGAGATTTGTACAGCACGGAAACCAACCCTTCAATCCAACTCATCAATGCTGACCAGATATCCGAAATTAATCTAGTCCCCTTTGCCAGCATTTAGCCCATATCCCTCTGAACTCTTCCTATTCATATACCCATCCAGATGCCTTTTAAATGCTGTAATTCTACCAGCCTCCACCACTTCTTCTGGCAGCTTATTCCATACATGTACCACCCTCCACATGAAAAGGTTGGCCCTTAGGTCCCTTTTAAATCTTTCCACTGTCACCTTCAACCTATGCCTTCTAGTTTTCAACAGCCCCACTCTGGAAAAAGATCTTCTCTATTCACCCTATCTATGCCCCTCATGATTTATGAACCATTATATTGTCACCCTCAGCCTCCAAAGTTGCAGGGACAATAGCCTCAGCCTATTCAGCCTTCTCCAGATAGCTCAAACCCTCCGACCCTGGCAACATCTTTGTAAATCTTTTCTGAAGCATTTTAAGATTCACAACATTATTCCTGTAGCAGGGAGACCAGAATTGCACACAGTATTCCAAAAGTGCCCTAACCAATGTCCTGTACAGCCGCAACAGCTCCCAACTCCAATACTCAATGCACTGCCCAATAAAGGAAAGCATACTGAACAACATCTTCACCACACTATCGACCTGCAACTCCACTTTGAAGGAACTATACTTTTTTTTGGATGAACTGGGAATCCTTCAGTTGTGAAAGATGCCATTCCATGACACCATTGGAGGAAGAGCAGGCAGTTCCCCAGTGCCCTGGTTAATACTTATACCCCAATCAAAATCAATAAAAATCTATTTCCCTGCTAATTATCATAATGTGTTTGGGATCTTACTGTGCACACTCTGCTGGAAAGAGCCATTGGGGCATCCTGAGTTGGGGACAGGTGCCACACAAATTCAAGTCTTTCTTTAAAGTTGGAGCTTCCTGATCCTGACCCTCACCCATTGTCCGTGTACTCTCACCTTCCAGGGGTCATTGAGTCATTAGGAGAAGTGACCTTGGCTGACCCTGGGGCAGTGAGACTCTTTGTAGCCTCACCCTTGACCTCAGCCATTGGTGTGCAGCAAGGTTTGAAATGTAATCTGGAACCTTCCACATGGACACCCAATGAAGTGTGTGGATCCAAGTCTGCTCCAATGTTCTCAGATAAAGTTCTCCTGATCTGTGGGTGATAGCAGGTTTGTTAAAGATGTATTGAGCTCCATCCTACTTTCCAGCTTTTCTCCATAGCTCTGGAGGTTTCGCTGTTTCAAGTGAATATTCAAGTGTTTTTCAATGTGATGATGGTTTTGGCCTCTCCCACCCTTTCAGTCAGTAAGTCCCAGATCTCACCAGCCTCTGGGTGGAAACAGTTACTCCTCAACTCCCCTCAAACCCTGCCCCAATTCATTTCAATCTCTCCCCATGGCTATTGCTTCTCTGCTGATGGAAATCAGTCCTTCCTACCCACTCTGTCCAGGGCCCTCATCATTTTTACACACCTCGAATGCTCCACCCTTCAATTGATCACAGCCGATCATCCAACACAATCCCCTGTTCCTCCTTTCTCCCCACATTCTTTGATCCCTTTAATCCTAAGAACAATATTTAATTCCTTCTTGAACACATACCACATCTAATTCCCTCATACTGGAAGAATGGATGAAATTATTGGGTTGCTATTTTTTTGACCAGTCTGGACACAATGGGCTGATGGGCCTTTTGGGTCTCTATGATTCTATGATTGTATATTATGAATAACTGGGTACCAAGGACTGACCCCTGTAGTATGACAATTGGTAACTACCTGCCATTCAGAAAAAGACTTGTTGTTTCTGTCCTGTCTGCCGACCAGTTCCCAATCCATGTCAGTACATGACCTCAATCCTCTTGTTCGTTGGGATTTCCTGATTCAGTTGGACATATTTCATCCTGTCAGTTCTTTGCCTTCTCAGGTCCTGTTCAATGTCACCCTGCATTTTCTATCCTCCTCTCAGCTTTCTGCAGGTTTGATCTCCAGATAACCAACATCACCATCACTGTTTGG